>NW_027526361.1:51354288-51586717 GCF_048455015.1 Haemaphysalis longicornis | reverse complement strand
CTAACAAAACTCGGAAAGAGTGCGTAAAGATAGGATGAGTGAAAAGTCGGACACACGGGAAGAACAATAACCAAAACAACGAAGTTCAGTTACGTTTCGGCAAGTGTACTTGCCTTCGTCAGAGTAGGATAGAGACAAATTTGACACTACTATATATCACCGCGGCAAACAGGGAGAGAGGCATGCGGAGAACAGGGGTTGTTACAATCCGGCTGTGGCCCTGAGCACTGAGCAACAAAAATGCGAAAAAAAATACGCCAAATGACTTCTCTATATTCACGCCTGCGGGCATATATCTTTCAAGAGTCAGGCATATCTCACATCTTGCGATAAAATTAAAGCCAAACGGCGATGTATGTAAATCGTAGGCGGCACAAGAATGGGGTAATTTCTACTCGAAACATTTGACCTATTGTTTCAAAAACGCTAAGGCATTAAGAATAATTGGCAACAGAATCACGCGGGCCTGCACTTTACCGCTCCTTTGTTTCGCTTCGCTGATATAGGGTTCTATTGTATCGTTGCTGTGTTCTTTCTTCACTATCACCGGATGTCTGACAACGTGATCATCGGCACAGAGACACACTCCGACAATACTTGTACTACTTCTGGGTTTCGCCATCGCAAGAATGAACAGCGTGTCGCCTTAGGGCTTCATGCAGGCGTGTTTACACGCTGACCTTCGCAGACCGACTGGCTGAGCCGGACACTGCCATTAGGACTTGAGGCGGGGAATTCATTACCCGGTCTTGTGTACCTCCCTAGTGTCAGTTCCATGCGCACTGGCGTTGAGTTTGCCGAGAGCCGGCCGTCTGTCGGGGGAAGGTGTGACCAGCGTGCTCGGGCAGCCATCGATATGACCACAGGGCTACTCCGTTGCGTAAACAGACGGCCACCTTAGGGCCGCCAGGATGCGACAACAGAGCTGTGGGAATGCGAAGCCGATTGCGCCTTGGGCTGGGAAACAGAGGAAGCCCCAACTACACGAGGGTATGCGTAAATATTAAATAGCCTTACCAGAAAGAAGCAATTCGAGAAAACTGCGTTTCTCAATGGAAGAGCCTCCCTGTTTGTTTGTTTGTTTGTTTGTTCGTTTGTTTGTATGTTTGTTTGTTTGTTTGTTTGTTTGTCTGTCTGTCTGTCTGTCTGTCTGTCTGTCTGTCTGTCTGTCTGTCTGTCTGTCTGTCTGTCTGTCTGTCTGTCTGTTTGTCTGTCTGTCTGTCTGTCTGTCTGTCTGTCTGTCTGTCTGTCTGTCTGTCTGTCTGTCTGTCTGTCTGTCTGTTTGTTTGTTTGTTTGTTTGTTTGTTTGTTTGTTTGTTTGTTTGTTTGTTGCTGAGAAAGATCAGACCTTCCCGCTTCCGCCTAGTGGAAGACGCAAAACTCATTTATTCAAACTCACATAGGCAGCAACAGTGCCATTTTCTGCCTCACATGCAATTAAAAGGTGTATCCTTCGTAAAAGGCGTAACGAACGCTTTTAAGCGTTTGTAGAGACATCCACGCGCTTTCCTGAAGCGTCATCGTATGCGGCTCCCATGTGTGTTTGTTTCTTTCTCTATTTTTTTGCTGAAAAATATCTCAAGAATAAATAAACCTTATTCACTCCCAGATACGGGGGCATATACAGGATCTATAAAAAAGGTACAAGACCTTAAGATCAAATGCTGAGGCCAAGGACGTGGGTTCGATTCCCGGTCGTGGCGGCCGCTTTTCTGATGAAGGCGAAAAGCGAAAACGCAAGTGTGTTCGAGATTTCGGCGCACATTAAATATCACCATGAGGTCGAAATTACTCCGGAGCCCTCCACTACGGCGCGCCTCATCGCCTGTCTAGCATCGGCACGTTAAACACCATAATCAATAAGATCTAGAGATCTGTAGGACTTAACTCACGCATAACAAATACGCCCCCTTCAAATACACATTTACGCGATCTACAGAATTTCGTGCAATAATTAATTAATGGGGTATTTGCGTGGCCTCGTGATGTTTTGAGTGCTACATTACGACCGCGATACTCTTTTTATCTCTCAGAAAAAACAAACGCCAACGCTAAAAATGTGCGTACAATTTGGACATAAACTGTGCTTTCTAGATATCATGGGTTAAACCACGACCTGAAAAAATAATTCTACATTTCCATTACTGGAAGACACACAGAAGATGAAATTCTCCGTTCGCAAACTACATCGCGAGTAACAGCAGCATGTTTCATAATGAAGACAATATGTGATTCATAATTTGCTTACTGCCTTCAGTAAAAAAATGCAGAGTTCTCTTCTTCCAAAGCAAACTACTTTTCTGACATGTGAAACCACCTAATCGCAACTCTAAGGAGGTGGGTAGCAAGGCATGAATATAGTACTGTACTTGACAATACAAAAGGGACAATTACAGAGGATTAAACCACATCGTGTCGTCAGTAATCACGCACACTAAAGTATAATCACGCACACTAAAGTAATCACGCGCACACACATCAGGAGGACTTAATTTTTTACATGTCTCCTGACGATACCAAGATACAGAAATAAAATAAAAAAAAAACATTTCGCTGAAAAACTGGCAAACAAAAATGAATCTTAAAGCAATACATTTGAAATATTGAAGTTTCGCGCTGTCAGTTTCCGCTGCGGATGGCTATACTCTTCGCAACATTGCTTATGATCGGGATCAACTTGTTTGTTCGGTTTTACGGTTTCTGGGCACTTGCGACAAAAAAATGGCCTCTTCGAACACCTATAATTCAGCCAATCTAGAAGATAAGTTTACGTTTTACTTGAGCTCATGAGTTTATGTATCGAGGCTGAAAATTGGTTTTTGCTGCGAGATTGGTGAATCAATTTGAAAAATAGAAACAATTATAACCCGTGTTAAAAAATTAAGTGGCTGTGAAAGGATCTAGCGCTTTGCAGCTAAGTTAAGATTTTTCTTCCGACGTAAAAGCTTTGGTAAAAAAGAGCCCAGAAAATGTTCAGGAGCCCCTACGAGCATGTTTACAGAAAACTGTTTTTCTTGCGAAGACATTAAGATCGCATGTAATTCCCTGCATGATTACAAAGAGGCAGCAAAACAGAGGCGGGCAATTACCAAACACATTTCTGCAATTCCGCTTTTGGGAACAACATCTCACAGATACACTCGGATTCATAAAAAATTGGCCTCTTATGCAAACTTGAAAATAGGGCTTTTATTGAAAGTCGGTATGTTTCACTTTGTGATAGCTGGAGGATAATTCGACAAACACATCTACCTTCAAACTACCCAGATGGTGATGTACATACACGTTATATTCCGCATCGCCTGTTGGGTGTACCAAACTAAACACAATGTAAAATCAATTTACATAAAAAATGAACGTCGAAAAGGTTGTATTTCGTCCGAACCGTGACGAAAATGACCTTCCTCCTGTACTGACTCCATTCCGTGATTGTGTAGTACTCACTGAGACAACAATAAGCAAACAGCCAACTTTGAACTTTGGAATGACGTCTGCACCGTTGTTTGAACGTTCGCGGGCGCTTCAATGAATTGCCATTTTGTTCCAAAATGCCCGCCGCCATGGGTGCGACAACGAATGCTCATGAACGATGACCGGAAGTTGCGGCACAACTCACCGCTCTTCGACGACATTGAGTTTCGGCACGGTGTCACGGTGGTGTCGTCACGTCGGTGTCGCGGATATGTCGCGATGGTGTCACGCCGGTGGCGAGGCGTGAACGCGACGGTGTGGCGTTCACTCTCTTCGCTTCGACCTCCTTTCTGCAAGCAGACACCCACTAAACACTCCGACCAACGACAGTCTAACACCTTCGTTTTAAAAGAATACTGCAATTCCCCAAGAGGAGGACTCTGTCATTATGCCGTGTTTTATTTGCTTGTTATGATTACTTATTTCGCCACGCAGTTCTAAACAAGTCTCTATTCTTGTCGTCTGCCAATGCATGGGCTTGTACGGAGGAAGTTGAATTACATAAAAAGGCTGTAACCTGTGTTTTTTCAACACCAGCTCCAAATAAATCGTACGAAAATTGGTCAACAATATGACTGAATAATTGCGCCAGATTATATCAACCTGCTGTCGTTAGTTGGTTCACCATAGAGACGTAAACAACTAGGAATTCCCACCTTCTAACATTTATTGGTGAGCTTCTACGGAAGAACTGTGGTTACAGAAAACGGCTGTAACGCGTGTTTTATCGGAGCTGTACAGAAACAAATTGTATAACGTTGCACAGCTCAAACCTATACATAGCGGTACGAAGTTTTATTTCAGCCGGTATTACGGATAAAAACAATTAAGTCGCAGTTTTAATGCGAGTAGCATGAGGCCGTCACTTATGAGCTATTCCAGGACTAACTAGCACACTTTAGGATGAAGATAAATATGGGGCCACCTGAAGAAGAACGAAACGGGAAGAATAAATGGCCGACCCCTCATCCGCCGCTTGAACTCCTGCCGTCCCACTGTTACCGAGAATCGCAAAACCTGAAGTGCAGCGCCGCGACCAACCCCCCTTCGGCAGTGGTCGATTCCAGCGGCCATCGTGCTTACTGTGCACAACGAGAGCTTCAGGCCCACGGTCGGGGTCATGGACCACTGGTGCCGGCAGCCCGACAATTACGACGCCCTCAGCGTGGCCGACTGGAAGGAGCTATCGCTGCCAGTGACTGGTGCCAGGGCCGGCCGGCCACGTCGGTTGGAATTCTCGTCTCCATCACGCTTACGGTGGTGCTTATAGCGGGCGTTGCGACGAGTATTCCCGACGATTTGTAGTTCTTCGTAGCCCCGCGTGCCATCATGTCGCCGGCGACGAGCGCCCTGGTGCCTCCTGTGGTGGCGCTGATGTTCAAGGTGTCGCGATGTACAAATTTCACACTTATCTAGTAGTGTCGTTTCTATTTGCGGTGATGGCGGCCTACCACACACTTTATTTTGCGGAGCTGAACAATGGCGGTTGGGTCAGGTTGCAACTCGTGCGTATGGTGTCAATGTTTCTGCTTCTACTGCTGTACTATTTCGTGGACGAGTCACCGGCCTGGCCCACCGGCCCACGGAAAAGCGACGAAAGCAGAGCTCCTAGCCCTGCGGGCGGCAAATATAAACAGCGTTCCCTGTCAGCGTTGCAGGAGCCCCTTTCAACCAAGCTTCAACCAAGTACCAAGCTTTCAACCACGGTAGCACCTTACACTCACCGACCCTGTGCGCCGCGTAGGATGCGCTAAATCCTCCTCTCGTAGGACGCGCTAAATCCTCCTCTCGTGTACGTGTGTGGCGCTATAAGCTATACCTACAAAACCTTCGTCGTGAACGACAGCGCCCTCGCGAGAGACGGGCCGATGGTCCTTGGGCATGCCTTGTTCGCTGTCGCATGCTTAGTCGCTGTGCCCGGCATTCCGCGCTTTGCTGCCGACGAATCGTGGTTGCCGCAGGACTAGCCTTCAGCGCTTCGTCCGCCACCCTAGCGTCCGGCTGGTCTGGTAACTGGTCTGGTAACTACCTGGTAACTTTTTTGTGCATCGCGGGAAGCGTGGCTTTCTCCCTCTTCTTCCTCACGTTTATCTCGTGCCAGATTTTGGTGCATGCAAAGGCGGTTGCCACCAGCGCGAGTCGCAGTTACCTTCAGCTGCACTGGCGGCCACCGCGATGGCGCTCTTAGTTGCTGCCCGCCGAGGCAGACTGGATACAGAAAGATACCGCTAGCTGGGCCAGTGCCAAACCGTGTGAATGCTCGAAGCACACTGGGTAGCAGTCTCTGCAACCCTTGCCCAAGCCGCGTGTGAGCCGCCGCGGGAACGCCTTGCACCAAACGTCCTTCGGCGCCCGAACATTACGCTGTGCGCGCTGGGGACACGTTGCGCCTGATTGCGCGTAGCATGTAGATGTGCTACATGTGCTCTTGCGCACCCATGGCAATGAATGTTGGCAGCGCTGATACGTACTTTAACGTAACTAAATCAGAGTAACAAATCTTGCATCGGGTCCACCCCCCTGCGAAAGAAAAGATAGGAAAGAGCTGCTATTCTGATTTAAAGAGAACAAAAATGACTGCTGTAGTTCTATGAAATTTCTGTTTTTGCATGAATATGTTGTATGTTTTTGTTCACGCGAGAATCGTAAAGAAGTATCCCATCTACTGAGTGTTGCTACTTGTGGGCAATTAAAAGGATAGTGAACCATGGCGTAGCCTGAGGGCCTCGTTGAATAAATTTAGAAAGGAACGCTCCAGCAGTCTACAAGGCCACAAGAGGCAAGTTAGTTTTTTTTTTTTACCCCGCCGCGGTGGCTCAGTGGCTAAGGCGTTGCGCTGCTGAGCACGAGGTCGCGGGTTCGATTCCCGGCCGCGGCGGCCGCTTTTCTGATGGCGGCGAAGAGCAAAAACGCCCGTGTGTACGAGATTTCGGTACACGTTAAAGATCCCCAGGTGGTCAAAATTAATCCGGAGTTCTCCACCAGGGCACGCCTCATCGCCTGCGTTGCGTCGGCGCGTTAAACCCTACAATCAATCAATCAAGTTTTTTTATATTATTATTAGTGAAGTTAGCATACTAACGTAGGAAGGAAAGGGGAGAAAAACACGCGCCCGGAGAAGGGGCGGAACCCGCGCCTTTTGATTACATGTCGGATACCTGAAAAAACATTTTGCAGGCAAATGCGACAGATTGTGCCGCCTTAGTTTTTATTCAGTAAGCGGGGGTTGCAAAGTGTATTGCACAGGCATACACGCATTTCCGACAGTGAAAGGCCGATCAGGTGCAGTCACGTCGCCCCAGTTCACTGTCTTGTCGTACATGATAGCAAAGTTTCGTATCATCTTCGCTGGCTTTGCAGCCGGTCGTCGAACTGCGACATTTGGTATGCTCGTCAAAAGAACAGCTGAAAAGAGATGGATAATTTGTGATCACTAACCTTGTCGATTCGCACTGTTGCATTAGATGGCCGGACCACCTTTTCAGCATCGACGGAGAACCCTCCTGTACTACATAGGGCAAAAAAGTGCCATATACAAGCAGGGTATGCGCGCATATTTTGACGAGCTGCGCCCGTGTCTTGTGACGAGCTGGTCGACAAGACAAGTTACATAAAATGTAAACCGGGCCGACTACCGTAGTGCGTAAGGTTGCTGGTAAAAGGCTAATTAACTGAGGCGTCGACAGAAACCTTCGATGGTGGGCAGACGTCACAAAGACGCATTTCAACTTACCCTAGAGGGGCATTAAAAAGCTTTACACTGACAGCACTTCTGCTACGTGTCAAGTAAACGTGCAGAAGGCGGGCGGGATTGTAAATGAGTGAATGAATGGTGTTACAAACTATGCAGTGAAACGGTGAGCTTTAACTACTACGGGAAAAAGGCTCAAGATCCTAAAAAAGCAAGGGGCTGTATCCCCAAGCCAGACAAAAATTTGTCGGCCACAGAAGTTCTGACATTGTGACAGATTCGAACGAAAACCTTCCCGAGCAAAAAAGTTAGCTCATGTGTTCTCGAATACAGCAAAAATGCAGTAAGTATGGAGAACCATCCAACTCATTCCATGCACCCTGGGGATGCCGCATTTAATGATCCTTAGCGTTCAACAGCTTTATTGTCAGCCTGGCTGTTTGCCGCCGGCGAGGGAAGCAGCCAGAGCTCCTAGCACGGGATCGTGGCGAAGGATGGAGAAAGGATGGTTGGGTGGAGGGGTGGGGATAATAAAGGCAACAACGCGTACAAAGTGAGAATTGTAAAAAACAAATTTCGGTTGTTTATCCTCGAAGGTTGTAACCCAAAGATTTATTTTTGTCATAACGTCAGTTCTAAAAGAGAAAACACTACGACGTGAGGCTTACACAGCCACTCAGCCTTAAGTTCGAAAGAAATGCTGTGAATGAAGCTTCGAAGCGAATTCAGTCCAGAAACATAACCTATCACCCGTCACACGAATGGAATCGCTCTACCAGCACAGATTTCCTCTCCATCAAGCGGTATGATTGCTCGTCGATTTGGAATTCTTAAGAATTTTTATGGGGACTAGACAAGAAAACCTATCTGTCCGCTCGCAATGCTTGATGTGTCACGCTTTTGCCGCGTACGAAAATTCTATAGATAAAGGGTGATAGGTAGGTCCATCATACTTCAATATCCTTTGTACTTGACCCCAATATTTCTTCCCAGCAGGGCACTTGTTCATAGTAATAAAGACCACAATAGAGGTGTTTAATGTGTAGCGCCTGATAAAAACACGTGAGGTCTTGTGGAGGTATTTAATAGAAGGACCGTAGGTCATCATACTCTAACATCAGTCCTCTTATATTTCCACGAGCATGCCTTACCAGTAAGACATTTATGTACAGTACCGAAGGCGGCTTTAATGGGGCTTGGTGTACATCGTTCTATAGGAATACAGTGGTTTTAAGGAGGTATTTAGTATAAGGCTCTGAGACATTCATATTTCAATAGGAGGTCTTCTATTGCCCTTAAACACTTCTCCCCGGCAAAGCATTTGGTTAGTATGGTGGCGCAAACTTCCCTAGGGCTCGGTATGTGTATGTTGCAGTTCAAAAAGTATGTGGCGTCTGGCGGGAATATTTATTACAAGGCCCTAGTACCTACTTATTGTGTCATCAGACAGCTTACGGGCACAAAAAATTGCTTTCTAGCAATGCAAGTGTGTTTAGTAGTAAAGTCGACTTTAGAGGGCTCGAGGTGTAGCAGGACTGCTTAAGCATTTATTCGGTTTTTATCACTTTGGAGGTATCCTAAGTGATTCACAGCTTCACAGCATGTTTGCAAGAGGTAATCAGAACATTCGACTGGGAACAGGTGTAAGGGGTAATGAAGAATACCTCAGTAACCTCAGATTTGGTGATGGCGTTGCCTTGCTAAGTGACTCAGGGGACGAATTGCAAAGCATGATTACCGCACTGGACTAGCAGAGTAGAATGGAGGGCATGAAAATTAATACTCGGAAAACTAAAGTAATGCTCAGTGGCCTCGGGAGAGCGCAGTGGTTTGAGATGATAGGTGGTGAGGCAGTGGAAGTGGTAAGCGATTATATCTACTTAGGCCAAGTAGTGACCCAGGATCCCAACCACGAGGCAGAGATGGTTATAAGGATAAGAATAGGGTGGAGTGCCTTCGGCAGACATTGTCAGATAATGAATGGCAGCCTATCATTGTCCCTGGAGAAAAAAGTGTATGACAGCTGCATCTTACCTGTACTCACCTACGCGGCAGGAATTTGGAAGCTCACTAAAAGCGTCTAACTTAAATTGAGGACAACTCAGAGAGCAATGGAACGCAATATGATAGGTGAACATTATGGGACAAGAAGAAAGCGGAGTGGGTCAGGGAACAAATTCATGTTAAGGACATATTAGTAGAATTTAAGAAGAAGGAATGGGTGTGGGCAGGGCATGTAATGCGAAAGTAAGATAATCGTTGGTCATTAAGGACAACAGAGCAGGTCTCCAGTAAAGCCAAGCGTAGCAGGGGATGGCAGAATGTTAGATGGGCAGATTAGATCAGGAAGTTTGCGGGGATAAATTGGTCACAGTTAGCACAGGACCGGGGTAAATGGAGATTAATGGGAGATGCCTTTGCCCTGTAGTGGGCGTAGATAGGCTGGTGATGATGATGATCACCTTGGAGTTCCTGCAATTTTATTTCAGTTTTTCTTTTTCTTTAATTTCTAAATGTACGGAATGGGATTTGACATTCTCGTCGACTTCTGGTTGTATAATCTAATTACTATGCAACCGCCACAGTGGCGCCTCTCTCGAGAGGAAGCTACAACTTGGCGGCGGCTCCAGACGAATACCTATTTACCCACATCCCACCCGCCTTCACCTCATCTTCCCCACCCAACACATTTCCCTCTGTGCGTACTGCACCCAGCCTGGCACCCTCTACCGCACAATATGGGAGTGCCAACGTACTCCAGACTTTCCCCACTTCCCTACCCCACCTTCGAGCAGTGGAGGGCTTTTCTGCACAGCCCGGACCCGGATACCCAGCTCAAACTGGTGACCCGAGCAAGGACAGCCAGCCGAAGTCAAGGCATCCTGGACTAGGGATTCCTTCCACGGGGCGAGCCTCACACATCAGCCTCTGCTGGATAAATAAAAATATTTATTCTCTCTGTCTCTCTCTTGATTGGATATTTATTTGGATATCCAAATTAGTAGTGAATGCGACTTTTATTTTTCATTTCAGTATTCAAATGCACTGCGATTCACATTTCAATATTCGGTCATCAAAAAAATTATAACCTTGTTTTAAAGAACATCAAAAAAGCAAGTCACAACGTGTGTTCTTCGTGGTCCTTGCTTAAGAACTTCTTGTATTTATGACTCAATGAGCTAAAGTAAATTCTATTAGGCTTGCTTCAAGTACACGTTTAGTTTCTTGACTATTCTAATAGGATGCATTCGTCGCGATGTTGCTGAACGGTAAGAACTAAGGCGGGAATTTCGATCAATTTGAACAAAGGGGCAAGAACCACTAAGAAAAAAATCAAAACGCCCGTTTCTTTGCTTACTTTTACACTACGTACCACTCTGGATAACATTCCTTACTACCAGTAACATCCAGCTGTCGCCGGAAAATTGAAAGATGGAATGCAGCTTCTCGCCTCTTTGCCTCAAGCCTAGTGGTTGTACTCGACCTTGCGGTTGTGGTTTGTGGTTGGCCTCCAGCTATGGCGTCTTCGTGCGTGACAACAGTCGAGTATGCAATCCCCATCGGTGTGCCCGAGCAAACCTCATTCTACAATTCGCAGGTTCGTACCAGTTCCATTTAGAAACAAAGGGTAAAAGAACAAGGACAGATACGTAGCCTACTTCGAACGCATCGAATGTGACACTGACGCCAATGACGGAGTGACTGTATCGATGGCATTATTAGCTGTGCACTAATCATAATTGGCGATTACACAGAACGCAATTACTCTTATTATTAAAATTATACCCAATGGGGTAAATTATCCGTCGTCAGAAAGAGCTATCACACCTATTGCTACACTTTATTTATCTTTATGGCAAAATCAGTCGCGTTAAGTTCCCCGCACATTGCACTTATGGACCGAGGGCTTTATGTTCGAGCTATGTCGATTTTTTAGCTCGTCATTGCATTCGTTCCTGTCAAAGCTAGATATTTAACGAGTACGTCACGTAGAATTACTGGAATTGCGAAACAGCAACGACCTTCTGTGTAACAGCAACGCACAGCATTAGACTGTATACTTGAAAGTTAAACCGACCGAGCATGAGCTACACCGGCCTAACTTATTTAATCTTACCCAACGGTGGCAAGATGGGTAGCCTTAGTCGGGAGACCAGCGGGGCCGGCGAGACAGAGCTTCGCTTGGCACATATTGCGTCGCGCACGCTCATCGCCTGCGGCAGCGTGGCGCCAAAGGGGCCCGCATTCAACGCAAAGCGAGCGTGAAAGCCGCACAGCCTCCCGGCAGCAACGGAAGCAGCGTTTTCCTGCCGCCGCTGAAATGAAGCGCGTTATAGACAAAGTCCTGCTGGGGCGAGCCCACTTTCCCGTCGTGCGAGAGAGCCAACCCTAAATCATGGGGACTCCAAAGGATCCCCTCTGTCCGGCCAACCTTAGAGCGAGGTAAAATTAAAAGACGGAGCCCAAGCGCTGGAAACGGTGGGCGTTGCAACGCTCAGCTGGGGAGGTGCGATCGAAACTGGAGCGGCAGCCGGCGTGGTTTCACACCAGAGTTGGCAGGAGATGTATCGTGATTGAACAGTCTCAAGTACAAGACGGGTATTGTCATGCACAGATTCAATGCCGTTGCAGGCATTCGCTGGTAAAAAAAACTGGTCAGTTAAAAAAAAGAAAACCATTGACACCAGCAGACTTTTGCATATTCGTGAGCATTATATCTCTCTTTCTCTCTCTCTCCCTCAAAAAAAAAAACATGTGTGCGTATATGTTGTGCGTGTGCGTGTGCGTGCGTGCGCGTTCGCGTGTACGTCTGTGCGTATGCACACCTGGGTACGTGTCTACACTAAAGGACCCAAAATCCTGAAAATAATTGCGCCAAACTGTTGTTCTTACCCACCGTGAAGTTAGTCTTTGCGCTCTTATTGAGTAGCCAAGCGGCCTAGTTATGTACGTGTGTTTAATTATGCATTTTGAATGGGCCGAAAACCAGTCATAAAATGCACACCATCATGAGTTAACCGAGATGTGGCTGCCGTATCTGGTCCAGTTCGAGCGTTCAGTCCTGCACATGACATTGCACGGAGCCTTGCGGTTTTCTTAAATTTTGTTTACTTTCTGTATTAGTCCCAATTGGAGGAAAATTAGGCTGCACATGTTCGGCAACCCCCAGAAACAATACCGCACTTAGCTATTGAGCTACACATTGTCAGAACGACTCAAATGCCGAAACACGTGCTATGCTGTGCGTAAGTTCTGTTGAAAAGAACAGCTTATTTCTACGAGAAAGCCCCTCGCGTAGCTATAAGGTTGTCCCAAAACCACTTTTTTTACGTTGGCCCAGTGGACGGACAACCTAATTTTACGGTTCGGATGCAGTGCCAGAAGCTTCCCTATTCAAGGTAGGTAATTTCTCGTTTCTTCAATCGCGTCCGATTTTTCTCAACACAGATTACTTTCGGCTAATTCTTGTCCCTGTGCCAGAGTATTAGAGAGAACCAAACCATTCACAACAGGCATCGAGGAAATAGGGGCGTTGAATGTTTAGATGAGTCCGGCAAGGAATGGTATTTGAACCCCTGCTTGCTGATGAGTTTGAACCAGGGTGTATTCAAACCAGGAAACAAAACGGAAATCCGGAAAAAACGGATGGATGCAGGACCTACGCACGAAGAAGCAAATTGTGATTTCGTTGGTATTTTTAGAGGCGTGTTTACTTTAATATTGAAATCGTATTGGTGGAAACCGAAACGGCCACTTACGAAATAACCAAGTGATCAACTTATATAAGATTTTCGCGCTACTTGTCATTGCTTAACCTTTTTTGCAGCCTATCTGTTCTTCCTCTTGGTTTACTGATGCTTTTTGGTCCTCCTGCTACACTGATCGTTCAAATCTAGCTTTTGCTGTTTAGTTGGATCAATTCTGTAAGACTGGACAAGAAAACAACGCCAAGTTTCTCATGTCAGTTCATGGTGGTTCCGTTTTGCGTCTGATCTGTCTATTTGCTTTCGCCGAGTTCCTTATTCGGACATGCTTCTCTAAGTTCACCGGTCCCCACGCATTACGACTTGGAGCTTACTCCAACACTCACCGAAGCCAACGTTAATTTCGTAACGCAACAGAAATGTTAACTTCAGCACCATATCGAGCATTATTTAAAGGAAACCAGCTCGCTTACTCTAGCTTTATGCGTCATTTTTATTCACGATGTTTCGATAATTTTGGATGAAGACAGAAATATTCAGTGCCCCGCCGCAGTGGCTCAGTGGCCAAGGCGTTGTGCTGCTTGCTGAGCTCGAGGACGCGGGTTCAATTCCCGGCCGCGGCGGCCGCAGGCGAGAAGCAAAAACGCCCGTGTGTACGAGATTTCGGCGCACGTTAAAGATCCCCAGGTGGTGAAAATTAATCCGGAGCCCTCCACTACGGCACGCCTCATCACCTGCGTTGCGTCGTCGCGTTAAACCCTACAATCAATCAATCACTTATGCGAAATTCCCTTCAGAGATATCCAACTTGGCTCCGGCAAGTTTTATGCCATTCTCAGCCAAAAATTTCTTTTATAGACGTTTACTGCCAATAAAAATGAAATTCACGGTGTTTTAGTTGTAAAGCACAATTAAGCATAAAACAACGCGCACGTCCCCCTCCCATCTCCCCCCCTCTACTCGTAGCAGGTCAAAATCATTGGAAGCATTGGGGCAGATTTGCGGTAGCCGCGCCAGCAGCACAGCTTGTGTCCCGGCATCTCGTCCTGCCGCCTTCGAATCCGTTAATATATGCCTCCCAGAAGGTGCTTAGCGCCCACCCACTCTGTTTTCCAAGGCGGTACCCGCGACTGCGTGTTCTCTCCGAGAACACCGCTTGGCGACAAGAACAGCGCGTCTAGGAAGCGGTAATTTATGTTGTTCGAAGTTTAATTAGCAATTAGGGACAAGTTCACTCCTAACACGACGGGAGAAAAATAAACAAAACGTCTAATGTGTTACCGGCATGCGAACAAAACAAACAGCCGGCCTTTAGTGCGAATTATTTTATCGAGTTCTCTCCGCTCATGTGATTAAGTTTTCATGAAGTTTTGCCGAGAGCGCATTATAGCACGCAAGGATTAGTGCTTGCAGTTGACCTAGAGGGTTAATTATTCAAGGGAGGCTAGACACCTTTAATATACTATGTTCACGCATTTCTGGCGTGGATTTCTTGCTTATAGCTCGTGACTTTTAAAGACAATTAAGTGGCCTGCACCGACCTTCTATAACGAAGTATATATAGGCAGTTGTTTTTTGATTGACTCTTATTTACCAGACTGGCCCACCCTCACCTCATCTCTTCCAGTTATCATGCTCTTACTGCTTCGTGTGGGCGGATAACACCGCCGCACACTTTTTTAGAGTGCATTCGGGCAAGTATCAGGAGTTGTGTTGAATTTCATACCTACGGTACCGTTGGTAGTACAACTCGACCGCTGCTGATGTGACGTCGGACGTTTATCTGAGACGTCAGGCTGTCACAAACCCGCATGGTAACGGAGTGCCAAAAAGGTCAGCCTCCCTGTATGTAAAGCTGCTGCTACGTACCAAGCAACGTCAAACTGATCGTATGTCGATCTGCGGTTATCGGGTAGCATCGTAGATATCAAAGCGTTACAATAGGCCTAACGTCAGGCCGTCGCTAACCCGCGTCACCCCCTTCTCCATTTTTTTTCTGTATCTGTAGCGCGAACAAGAAACGAAAAAATGAAGGAAGCTCACACTAACGCGTAACACTTAAGGCAGCGAAGATGTACGCAACCTTCACGACCATCACGACGGTTTAGATGCACAGTTGCAGCCTATTTTCTTTTTTGCTGCCGCAACGACCTTTACTCCACCTTTGTTGATATAAGTGTGAGCTTCCTTCATTTTTTTGGAAGTGATAATCATTGGGCATCACCTTGGAGGGGCGTGCGTTATGGCGTGTGTCTTTCTCGTGTCGAGCAAGTGTTGCCGCGATTACGGCAAACGCTGAATTTGTTTGTATGACTAATCTTGGTCAATCTCTCTAACTGGGTACGCTCGTTTTGGCCAGTCTTGGTCATTCTCCTTCAGTGGGTATGCTCGGCGTTCCTAGCCAATCTTCTTAAGTGGGTATGCTGGGCATTTTTTCGGTATTTTTAACTGCGGACACGAAAAAATAACGATTTGCTAAACAGCTTAGCTGTTTAAACACTGAGGGTATTTGTACGGATTGAAAGAGGGGTTTAACGTGCCGACGCTGCACAGGCGATATGAGGCGCGCCGTAGTGGAGCGCTCCGGAATAATTTTGACCAACTGGGGATTTTTAAGGTGCGCCGAAATCTAGAACACACGGGCGTTTTGCCTTTTTGCCTCCATCAGAATAGCGGCCGCCGCGTCCTTGGAGGGTATTTTAAGGGTATTCTGGAAAAGCAGGCTTGCTGTATTCGTGAATCCACAACGTTAAGTTTAGAATGGGTGTGTCTGAGGGGGTCTCAATGAGGATAACTTTTGTGTTCGCACTTTTAGTGCGTTTGCAATGCAGTGAATTCAAATAGGCTGTTGAATTCACGCATGCGTATGGTATGCGTATGGCGTTTCCTAGTCAGTACAGCCAAGTGACGCGTGGCGCCATCTAGGGCATGTTTGAAGGTATGTCCACGTGCATGTGGCCCTCAATTTAATCGCTCAGGACCGCTGGGTCTCGCAGTGTAGTAGTTCCGCTTCTGAGAAGCAAATATCCTAACCCGGGTTCAAATACTTTTACCGCGTTGTTTTTCAGTTTCAAGGGTTTGCCACATTTGAATATTAACATTTGCTACTACACATATAATCTATTTATGGCATCTTTATGCAATATAAATAAGATTTCGGGAATTTTCGTTGCCTTTTGGTCAGTGTTAGCTACTGCTTCTTGTACGTTTTTACGGATTTTCCCCTTTTAGGTCGGTTTCGGCTATTTCTGTTGAATATATTTCTACACCGTGGTTTCCAACCATTGCAGGTCCGTTTTAGCTGTTACTTATTTCAGTTAAGATGGTTCTGTATGCTTTAGGTATGTTTATGCTGTGATATAACCCCTATAAGCAAGCTCAGGTGATGGCCCGCTGTACTGACTAGAAAACGCGTATACTCGGCTGGCACGAAATGAAAATTCCCGGAGTGTGAGCTGTTTGCCACTAACTCGGTAAAATACAGCACGGGTTCCGCTGAGCCTGAACGTCGGAGGACACGGCGATGTTGGAAGGCGACGGAGATATTGCACTTTCATGCGGCCCTGCGCGGCAGGCTGGCGTCCCGCGATGTGCAGAGCGTGTCCCGAATGTGAGTTCCGATCGGCGGAATGGTCGAGCGCCCACAGGCGACCTACTTGCGTGGGCCATCAATTGTCACGTGACGCTTGCGACCCCTGCGTCATGCCGTGTCTGGACCGCGCTCACGCCGTGGGCCGGCAACCGTGTCCAACGTGAATTCGCTCCGCCAGGATGCCTAGCCCCTGCACTGATCTTCCCGCATAGGCTTCAATACATTTATGTACAAAAATGACCACGTGGACTCGTATGTGTGCGTGCGTACTGACTTTCGTTATCTATAGCCCCTTTACTTTTTCGTATGAGATTTTTTCCCCGGTAAATGATTCACTGCGACGTCGGCGACTTTGCTTTGCAACAAGATTTTTTTTGGGGGTTGTCTCATCACCTAGATTACATTCTTGGTGTTTCTTCCTTATTTTTAGCGGTTCTGATGTGTAATAGGAGGGCTTCAGGTAAAAAGAAAATAACTCAAGTTGTTTCTCTTTATAGTCAACACGACTAATGAAAAAGGTTACAAATGTTTTAATGTTGTTTCTTTATGTGTTCTTTGTGTAGTTGGTCATATTACACCTGGTATAATTTTCTCTTGTATTGTTGCATGCGTTAGTGTAGTCATATATAGCTCGAAAACGTGTAACTTTACTGCCATGACTGGTCGCTGCTGTGTGGACTGCTAAATGCTGAAAGTGTGGGTGTTCAGGTGCGACTATACGCGGCGCTGGCGGCTCGGAACAGGCTGAACGCAAGGCTGCGCTCGTGCTGAATGATGATCGCTTGCTCAGCACGGCCAAGCCCGCGTCGAATATGCTGCGGTAAATTATTCGTGCCATCATTTAGCCGGGCTGGGATGGCGCTTTTTGTGATCGTTTAATTGGTCCCGCCTAACGCGGGCGTGCTTCGAGCCTTTATTGCCCCCCTGACATTCCCCATTGACCCCTCGGTGTTGTGGTGCCCAATTCTCCACACTCTGGTGGGTGCTGCCACGAGCTTCACCCAGAATGGAGCGCATGTCTTGATGTAAGAGTGTGTCCGTATCGGTGACTTGTTTTTGTTTTAAAGAATAGTATTCCTTGGGCTTCCTAAATGCGAAAATTTAAGTCTGTCTGTCTGTCTGTCTGTCTGTCTGTCTGTCTGTCTGTCTGTCTGTCTGTCTGTCTGTCTGTCTGTCTGTCTGTCTGTCTGTCTGTCTGTCTGTCTGTCTGTCTGTCTGTCTGTCTGTCTGTCGGAGCAACCAGAAACGTCACTGGTCTGGTGGGGTGCGCACCTGTGGGTTATTGCGTGCGTAAGCACGTTATTGGCGAGAGGAAAAGCTTGGAGGATGAAGGGGAGGAGAAAAAGTATGGTATACAGAGTGCGGGTAATAGGAGAACGATAGGGAGAGGAGGATGCGATGGAGAGTGTAACGGGAAGAGGACGGGGTGGGAGGGCTTACACGACAATGCTGAAGGCGAGGGAAGGAGTGCGATTGGAGAAAGGGATATGAGGGTAAGCGGGAGGATAATTGGCGGTGGCAATAGGATTAGAAGAGTGAGAGAATAAGAGGTAGAGGAGTGCAACAAAAGGACAAGTCTGTTTCTACAGAATGCCTAATAAAACAGATTATATGTAATCAGAGATATATTAAATCCGGCAGTTCATAGTTTCAACATTACGGCCTAGGGCAAGTAACGACGACTGAAGGGTATTATTGTTATCGGCGAAAGTTTACAGGAATTGACCACAAAAAAAAGTCTCAACGTAAGGCCGTTAATTTCTTTACTAAGTTTGGTGTAAATAATTCAACGATTTTTATTTATGTCACTGGAAACACGAACTTACTGTTGTGCATGCGTTTACGCGAATTCGCAATGGTATCAGCCGCCCTCCATTAGCTTGTAAAACCGGCCGAAGCAGTTTTACGTTGAAGTTATTGTTATGATTTTTTTTGCGGTGTTTTACCTTCGGCAACACAACTTTTATACGATGGTTTTACACGACTAATTCTCGGACAAATATGTTGCTGCAAACATATTGAAACCACAACAGTTACGCTAATGAAATCGCACATTGCGTTACGAAATAAAATTATTTTCGCCACGCTGTTGTTTCCCGCAGTATGAAATGCTTATAAACAACGGTAACCCACTTCACAGGCATCGTATGGGCGCTGGACATGCAGCTGCGGGGGAAAAAGGCAGTAAAGCGAATACACTAATAAGATGGGGAAAACGACCAGGGGCTTTTTTTTTTTTTTTTTTCCAAAGTATGAACAGTTCGTACGTAGGCAAGGCTAAACTTCAACACCACTTAGTTAAAGCCATTTTTGACTACAAAATAGTCCCAGACCTTTGCATTCGCCTATTTGACGACCTTGCGTGTCTGGAGGGCCCCGAAAGTAACGTAACCAGAGCGAAGTCGCAGCGTCCAAACAATAACTGGTCCCGAGGGAAGAGCCCACGATGGAGCCCACGTTGGCGGACGCTTGCTGGGAAATCCAAACATTACCCCAGGCCGCCATTGCAGCGTTTAGAATGTTGCAACCCAGCTGGAAGTACAACCCAAGGTAGTTGCGCAACTGGAAAGCCAGTAAAACCGGACTGACTCTCTCTGAATCGCGCGTCCCTCGGGGGCAACCAGGGCCAATGTACACACGCAGTGTCGGGAGATGAAGCCGTTGCTTGCCCGCAGTCCAATAATGCGGTCATTAACCACTGGGGTCCACGATGAATTCGTTGCGCAAGGCATGATGGGAAGAGTATTGCCCTCGTACTTCCCGGGGCCTCAGTCACAATGAAAATAAATTGGGATCAGCGCGCTACACGAAAGGGACACGAGATCTCCGAAAGAAAACAAAAATTGAAGTCATTAAGTGAAAGTTGCGCAGATGCAATAGCAGGCCGCTATTAGTTGCGCATGCATTCTGGCTAATTTATATCGGAAAGAAAATAAGACCAACAGTGTTTGCTGGACCCGAAGTTGTGACGCTAACGCTGTACAAAGGGACGTTGTGAATGCCGAGGTGAAGTGACCAGAGGGCGGTCCTTTATTTTGTAGGTAATTAGAGGAAATATTGCGCATATGCGAAAGTGTCTTGCGCTTGGTCTATACAGGCTCTTTTTTGTTTTACAAAGAGGTGTAGGCGAATGTCAGCTCGGCTATCGCCTCTTTTGTTCAATGGGGATCCCAGTGAAGCTTTACGCCTTAATACAAACTGCCGTCGAGAAGTAAACAATTTGTGAAAAAAGCTGTAATGGCAACGGAAGGAACTAGCGCTAAAATGTCGATTCGTCACGAACGAGAGGGTCAAAGTTGTTTATTGGTGCTGCAACCGTGGCTAGCCACCCGCTGGCCCGGTGCCGTTGCTTTGTTGGCATGTTGCCATGGCTTCGCGATGCCTGCAGATGGGTTCAGGTGCAGCTTTTCTGTGACCCGCTCGCCCTCATGACGTCTTCTCACAGCGGACTTTTCGATCCATGCTTGGATATTTGGTGCAATCAGGGGAGAAATCGTACGGGGTTTCGGAAAATTTTTGGAGGGGTTGGTTTCGCATGTGGTCTCACGTGATTGGGTGCGCGGGCGAAAACTTCACGAAAAACAGCCCTCGCAGCCAATCACACAAGACCACACGAGAAATCGTCCACTCCCGAATTTTTCGGTTTTGCTTCAGGGTTACCCACGAACGCGGGCGAGCCAATATTTATTAGCAGCGTGGTTTCCCCGTCCGCGCAAAACTCTTGAGAGAAGGAAACGTGTTTGAATACGTAGCATTTTTTTTTAGTTACGGCATGTACATGAATCTCTTCTTATCGCCTGTGCGACCCCTAATTCGCGAATTGCTTCACAGTCCAATTTAAAAAAAAAACTAGAAGAAAAGAAACTAGGTCCTTCATACTTCGATACCAAAATGCTCATGTTGCCTTTCGGAAAGTGTTTTCACATCAATGCATTTGTGTATACTGGTGAATACGAAGTTCAAATGCTTGTAGCAATTATGACCACAATTATATAACTCGGTGTTCGTAAAGTTTAATTTTTACATTTTCTGTTTGCATTGTAGTGAAACTTATTTTTCAAGCAGGTTGAAGGGTAATTAAACTGACTTTACAGCTACGCTTTGATGTAACGCAGTGTTGCCGACCTTACAAATATGCGGTATATAGCAATGAAACTCATTTGTGCAAGTTTGGACACCCTCAATCATTTTTTCAATGTAAGAAAAAGGAATATGGCGGTGTCTGCGTTCAATACGATGCTAAAAAGAGGCGATTTAAAAGCAGAGCAAAAAGATTGGAAGACGCTCAAGCTTCACCTTTAAAGGGGCCATAAAAACAAAATGCAAGTTTGGTTCATTCAAAAGATTGCCTCGTTATAATCATGCTGACACCACCTTTAACGTAAACTTCGCTCAAATAAGCTGTATAATTAGGAAAAAATGGAATGGCCATGCGACCCACTAGCTCATTTCCCGCAACAGAACCTATGATGTCATACCAGCCAGCTCGGCGATTGGCGGGGGCCGGAAAAAGCAAGCGCAAATTAGGCAGAACTTATAAGCTTGACGAACGAGCTATTTGCGCTTAAATTCAGGGCACATTCTTTTTACATCAGTCGTAATGGTGGGACAAATACGTAGTGGAATTTACGAAAGCACAAGTCAACATAGAAGTACCGATACGTACTGCTGTTGGTACTGCGCGCTATGATTCGTTAAGGTGCACAACACTGCGAGGCTGTGGGGTTGTCTCAGACGACACTGGCCGCTTGGCCCAAGCGACGGTGTCTTACGTGACCATATTTGTCGAGCGAGCACCATGTTTCCCGAAACGGTTATAGAAACGAAACCAACCAAAGGCAGAAAACGGCTTGCCGTGGTGTGGTGGCGCCATCTAGGATGACTAACAGTAAGCAAGTCTCCGCTCCACACCAAGTTTAGCAAATGTCCTTCAAGCACACATTTTTTTTGCGAGAATGAAAATTTTAGCTTAAATTGATTAATTTCGCAGTGCATAAAACATCGTTTGCTTCCGTGAAAGCGCTGGGGGCACTATAGAACACGAAATCTTTTGAATAAAACAAACTTGTATCCTGCCTTCATCACCCTTAAGGGGCCTTGAAGACAACATGCAACTTTGTTCAATTTGAAAGTACTAAAATTTTATAGCTCACTCAGCTCCGTTTCAGCCGCGGAAGGCGTTTTTTAACCTATAAATCGCAAGAAGTACAGAAAACGTTCAAATTTTACTCTTCAGTGACGTGTTATGGGTGGTAGTGACGACAAATGGGCCAGCACTAGAAACATAGTTTAGTGTTAACTACACGCTAGCATTCAGGTGATGCGATCAAACGGAACTAGAGACCCCACTACGATCGTCCAGTCATGTGTTTTTGCGACTGCTTAGTTTGGCGCCCCCCAATCTCACAAACAAGATTCTGTGACGTCATAAATAAAGTTCCCAAAAAGTGCCTAGGAAACCGCCACCAATTCACATGTTTTATTTGATATCTCCATTGTTTTTTCGAAGTCTTCAAGAAGATTTCTATCATTGTTGTCGGGATAAAGTAGTGTTTCTAATGAACTGAACTTCTAGTTTGTCTTCATGGCCCATTTACGCGTGGAACGCGATAACGTTATCGGGCCCCACTCGCATCGCATTACCATCAGCCTGTCGTGCTCTGGAGTCCAACAATGGTGCAATCGTCCTGACACAACGCTCCTTTATTTTTACGGCACCGCGAGTGATGAAAACTTTCTGCCCCTGCTAGCAACGCCATCTGTCGTGGCAGCGTCTTACGAGCTCGAGAGTTTCAGTGAGTGCGGCGAGGTTGTTCTAAAGGATTTTTCGCTTACGCCTATTCTTAGCCCATTGTGAACGCCGTCGACAACGCCAGCTTTTCCGCAACACGCGTTAAAAACAAATAATAAAGAAGAAAAATTATTCCTCGCCCTGCCAGGAGTGGTGCCAACCGCAACAAAGATAAAGCTGTAATTATCTAGTACCAAACACTATGTTGGTCTGGTTTTAAGCGCACAGATCTAGTAAATTACACATGGTTGCTTGGACAGAGAACGTGACAAAGACGATTAAACTATGTAGGCCATGCCTATTTTTCCGGCAGCCTTTAAATTAGGCCGGGCGAAAAGTTGCTGGCCGTTCCTTCCAATTGGCTCTCCCTGACCACGTGATTATTCTGCCGGCACATTTTCGCGGGTGCTATTTTACCGGTAATTTTCTGCCGGTTTGGGGAAAATTGCCGGAAGGAATACAGTATGCCGGAAGTACTTGGCAAAGGTTGCCGGCATTGTTAGATAACCTAACCCAACCTAACCTAACCTAACCTAACCTAACCCAATCAACGTAACCCGATTCATAAATGCAGGTCTCAAATAAGCAGAAAAGATGAAATCCCGCAGACAAGCGCATGACTGAATTTCTGAACAACTAGACATCATGAATAAGGCGATGAAAATTGCAAAGAACAAAAGTCATAAAAACAATATGAACTGAAGAGGCTGGTATCAAACCAGCGACTCAGCGACCAGAAACCAGCGGTGACCACTGCGACCCGATAACCATGGCTGCTGTGCTACATACAGAGGCAGACATACCAGTCACAATGAAGTAAGCGTGAACAACCAATCATAATAGAGTGCAGGCAAATATCCCTACCAGATAAAGTGCCGGCAATATATTGTCCCGTAGCCAAGGACGATGCTGATGCCTTGAAGGAAAAGCAAGTTTATTGGAGGGAACTTGTGCTCCCCTAACTCCAAGAATACACAGGCGGCGAGACAGCAGTCAACAAAGTGACCTGGGCAGGCGTGTGCCGACGAATCAAATACCGTGGCGTCTGCTCTGTAGGCATTTATCTTTCGGCGCGGGTGTTCCTCAAACCGTCGAATTACATCGAGAACACTCTAGATCAAAGAAAACTATTCTAGGCTAGTGGTGTTAGGGTGGAACATTCTCCCTATCAAATCAGATAGTCCGCGCGGCATAAGAAAAAAAGAATGCAACACGCACTTCCCTTGGGACACAGATAACACAACATGGCGCGGACGGGCAGTAAAAACAAAATATAAACAAACCCAATGCATGGTTCACGGCAGTATACACAGCCAGCTATAAATTCTGCGCACCATATACCAATTCCCCCGTGGAGAGTATTGGCAAACTGTTTCGTACCTCACACCGAACACGATTCAGCTGGTGAGGCTTCGGTGGCACGCTTTTCTTCAACTTCGAAAATGCTTTATTCAGACAAAAATTCTTGGCTAAGTACGCAGATAGCCTCTGCTGACTAAGGCCCATTCACCCGTACATTAGCATTGCTAACAGCTGTAGCAGCAAACATAAACAAAGTACAGAATGAAAAAGAAGACAAGATCAATACCAAGAAACCTAACAAAAAAAACTATTCGGTCAAACAAATACATATAAGTGAGAAATAACAATAATCTTGCGTGTACAACAATCAGAAACCTAACAAAAAAAACTATTCGGTCAAACAAATACATATAAGTGAGAAATAACAATAATCTTGCGTGTACAACAATCAGCAGAGTTCATTCCATATGACGAACAAGAATGACATGACGAATAAGCTCGACATTGCGTTTGAAGGCATGCATCGAACGGGACTCATTTACCATTTTTGGAATATCAGTATGCTTGTTCAGGAATCTGGGTATTAAATAACCAAGATTTGGGTCTCATAATTTGTCGTAATCATGGGCTTTTGTATAGCTCATGTCTTAATGTATAATACATGTTAAGCGGTTGAAACTGTCTACAAACGCGGATTCATCGAGTTTGATTCCGTTGTATACAAATGCGTACTAAACGCTTAAATAGAAACAGCTGCGTAATTTGTAGCAATTTAGGTTCAGAGAAAAAAGTGAGGTGTGTTCCAAGTAATGAAGGTTTCAATACATCGAACAGCTCGTTTTGTAGTGCTGTTTTTCGTTTCATGTTCGTTATAGTCGTGGTGTCCCGTACTAACAAGCAGTAGAGTGCAAATGAAATTGCACCAGTGCGTAATACAGCTGATTTAATAAAGTTTTAGGAACCAGTTCTCTAATTTTATATAACATTCCTATCGAACTTGACACGTTTGCACGTACCTTATTTATATCTGGTGTCCAGCTCAGGCTTTCTTCGGAAAAAACTCCAAGTAATTTGTATGAATAGACATGTTCTACAGCGTAGCTTTGAAAATGCATTAAGATTTCATTATCATCCGGTTTATTTCTAGGCTTGAACACTACGCCTCTAGTTTTTTTTCCTTTTTTAGCTGCAATCGATTCACCTGGAACCAGGTTGTCAAGTCACCTAACCAGGTGTTAACAACCTTATTAATACTGCTCAACTGCCTCCCAGAGAAAAAAAGCACTAGTATACCGTCAGCTTACAAGATGATGTGTGGTGTTCGTGGTATGTGTACAATGTCGTTAATATTTGTAATAAATAATAATGGCCCTAGG
Organism: Haemaphysalis longicornis; assembly: GCF_048455015.1. Lineage (NCBI taxonomy): Eukaryota > Metazoa > Arthropoda > Arachnida > Ixodida > Ixodidae > Haemaphysalis > Haemaphysalis longicornis. Next base: position 51,561,789 of record NW_027526361.1, on the reverse strand, counting down.
ATTGGTCCTTGGGGAACCCCGAACGCGACTGTTTTTAAAGAAAATCATAACCATTCATTAGAGTATAATGTAAGCAGCCGGTTAAATAACTTCTAAGCGGCTTCAAAGCTACGCCCCTAATTCCGTAATGATGCGATTTTGGAAAGAAAACACCATGTTTAATCGAATCAAATGCCGTTCTAAAATCCAGAAATAGACCCAGAGTGAACTGTTGTGTTTCGAAATTACTAATTAATTCGTCTTTTTAGAGCCATCTCAGTCGATTTGCCTTCGCTGAAACTATATTGCTCTTTCCCGATAACTTGAGAAAAGTTCAGAAATATATTTAAGCGTGTTTTAAAAATATATTCAAGTAATTCTGAAAATAAAGAAGGAACGAAAATGGGGCGGCAGTTGCTGATGTTGTTCAAAGGACCCCCTTTATGAATGATGACTACTCTTGCTTTTTTCGTGATATCCGGAAATATGCCGGTTTCAAACGCAACATTGCATATTTGCGCCAGGGGAGAACTCAGGAGATAAGCTACGGCAATAATCGGTGTACCCTTAATATCATCGTACACAGCTGCACTATTCTTGTCTAATGGTCTAAGAAAATAATTTCGAGTGGGTATCCTGTTCTCATTCCAAGCGTGTGCCTCAGTGCTACTGGCATTCCTCGTGCTCCCCCCTCCCCCCCGCCACAGCATCATCGCCATCCGTCAAAAGCTGTCGCCAAGAGAACACCTCCCTTGCGTCACACTCACAACCAAAATCAAAGATGTACGTATATCGACCGTTCGCCCTAGCACGTTTAATATAGGAAACTGCGCCTGCAAAAGTAAACCAGTGATTTACGCTATCCCATTTACTGGAAAGTAACTGGCAACAACCACCAAACAGCGGTTTGTATTTAATTAAGTCGCAACATAAGAAAAAAGGTAATAGGTGAAGATTTGTTTCGTCAGGAAAGAAAAAGTATCACTGATTTGTAGATCTAGAACAAGCAAAGTACTTTTCGGTAACTACTGCCTATTGTTTGCGTTAAGAAACACCGGAGGGTATCAGCACCGAGGAAATGACGTCCGAATAGGCAGACTTACATATTAGTCGAATCTCCGGATTAAGTACCCGAACTGCGGTGATGAAAATCTCAGTGCCTGAACTTTAGTTGTGGAATACCAAATGGCTCCCACAGGCTGTTGATGATCCGGTTCTATCTTTTAACAACAGAGCTGTTCAGTAAAGGAAAGTTTGACATCCACCTAAATGCAGCCATACCGCTACGCAGGAAAGCTATACAGCTTTCTCAGAAACTTCGCACTTGAAGAAAAATTCGTCCTGGTTCAGAAACTTACTCCACCTTGGGGATTTCCCCTGAAATCTGGTTGATTAAGAGCTGTTCAGGCCAACACAGATCCGTCCGGCGTAGACAGAAAACCCGGAGCGCACGTAAGCGAGTGCCTCGCGGCGACCACCCGGCGTCACCCAGGCTTGCGCGTGCATGGGCTGACGCCACATGAGGAGCTCCCGCCTTGGTCGTCGTCGTCGTCGTGTAGGGACCGGCGCGCCGCGGGTCCGCCCCTCAGAAGATGACGACGAATCTGTCAAGCCATATCCCTTCACAATCCACACGTGGAGACGGCGACGGACCAGCTGACAAAGAAGTGGAGGGCTACCGACTCGAGGCGAGGACGCGCTACAAGAGGATTTGCCCTACGTGGCTGTGCGGTCGGAAGATGACGACGAAAGGGATGACGACGATTGCTGCCGAATAAAACGCCGTACGTACTTAAATGGTCTTTGATTCACAGTGTCGTCCAACACGGCTTTGCACTGCACGGGTCCGGCTGCTCCCCCTTTGCTGGGATCCGCTGTTAGTGTGGGGCGAAAGAAGATTAACCCCCAGCTCTGATGCTGTTTCTCCAGCTTGCACCGCTAGTGCGAGCTGCGCCATTTTTAAATGCAGAGCATTTCTTAGTCTCACCTCTTCCTGCGTGGGATGGCGTCCACAGCTCCGCGTCCGCAGCAGGTGCGCCTCTCCTCCATCCCTCCTTTCTCTCTCTCCACAGCAGCTGGCGCGCATGCGTCGTAGTCAGCCCGTTCGCTCCGTCGCGGTCTCGGCGTAACAGGTGCGTGATAGCAGCGCGGTGGGGCGTCGAAGGGCGCGCGCTGCTTGCGCATGCGCGCTCTCCCCCCCGTACTGCTCTCCCTCTACTGCGCGCGCTGCAAATATAAAGCGGCTAGCGGTCGCTCGTGCTTCAGTCACTGCGTTGCTCCTTCCTTCCTTGGTTGACGCTCGCTCCCACGTTTACTCGTGTCTGCTACTCCAGCATCACGGAAGAAGCGATGGAAGCAACACTGCCTTCAACCAGTACTGAGGCCCCAATGCTCTGCACTTACTCGTGTTCCCCTCGCGGGAAGGCGCGGGAATTTTTTTATTCTCCTTTTTTTTCTCGTATGAATCTTGTAGGAAGAAACCACGGCACTAAAAAGGTTTCAAGGACGACAACAGGTCTAAATTTTTCTGTTGGTCACCCATTTTGTGAAACCTTTTAATACTGTTCACCACCAATTTTCTTTTTTTAGGGCTAAGCTAAACGTGCAAAGGGCACTCAACTTATCTAAATGTTACTTACTGTTCTCAGATCCGAGCACAATCGTTTTAAAAAGGCAATATTTCGCCTACGGCAAGCGTCAAATTTGAATAATAATTTCGCGGAAAAACTAGAATTCCGGCAATTCATTTGATTTCATTTCATTTATTGCATACTGCAGACCTTCGCAGGTCCAAGCAGGTGGGCACGGTACAAGTAGCAAGTACATATCAGGCACTCAAGTCAGGTAGACATGTAAAAGGAAAAAGGAAAGAATTCAACATACAAGGACAGGTTTACAGACCCAACAATACACAGTTAGCAAAACAACCAAAGTGAATCTTTAAACAGAGTCTTTAAGAAAGTTCCATTCTTCCACTGTTCATGAAAAAAATGAAAATTTAAATGCATATGTCCGTGCAAAATAAGGTGTTCGGGTTCCGGGGTGATGGTGTCTCGTGTGCCTTCTCGATATGGGTATCAGGTACTATGTGGGGTCTAGTGCTGTTTGTCTCTGAAGAAGTTGGGAAAGAAAACCAAGCCTAAATGTCTTCCGTCGTGACTCAAGGAGTTCAATGCCATTAGCTCTAATTAAATCAGAAGGTGGTGAATGTTGATTGTTAAAAGTTGGTTAAACGTTGTGGTCAAGGAGTACTGTGGGTTTGCTTCCATCTGTCTGGAACTTCGTAGAACTGTATTTTAAGAGGAATATTGGGCACAAACCCACTCCTTAACTCCAACATAAACTGCGCAGCAAAATTTTATAGAGCTTTCAGTACCTTTAGAGCAATTATCTATGGAAACAATGCGGCGTGCAGCAATGCTGGACTTGGCTAAAAAGTCTAAAGTAATGGTCTCCGCTAGCAAGCCCAAGGACGGCAAAGCGCGGACTCGTGAGGTCCGAATTCCAAGAGAAAGAGTGTAATTGCCGCGGATTTGCACTGTTTTGCTTTTTTTTTTTTTCGCGTCCAAGAAGTTACCCGATGTCCCAGTAACATTTGGTATACGCCTCCATTTGCTGCAATGGCTTCGTATTAGGGAGCCCTGAATATTAATGTTGACCTACCGAAGCATTTGTCCGTCTCCGAACGCATTGCCGAATGGATGACAACGGAGACGCACCTAAAATCTCCCTACAACCCCATGTGGTATATAAGAGGCCTTATTTTCATGGCTTCTTGTTTCACAACTGAATTCTTTTGTGTCGGTCTCGCTCTATATAGCCCGGACTGCAGCAGCTTCATTCCACATTTAAGCGAATACTAAATATGGAAAAATTGTCGCGTTCGCAAAAGAAAAAAAAAACACTTATGACTCCCGCCGGTGATGTTTACGATGCCTCCAATGGACGCATGGAAGGATTCGTCTTCTTTAAAACGACTAAGCTGTGCGAAACGATTCGCTGCGCGAAATCTATGCCGCGGAGTAACGCGCTGTCCATGTCCTCTATAATTTCGTACGTGTTATAAGCACTCATCCCCGCAGGGATGACAAATGGGCTTCCAGATGATCCGTGCCACTTGCCAAGCTCCTTGTTCTCGGCGTTCTCAGCCAAACGCTCATAGCGGCGTCGAACAGCGTCGGAAGCTAGCCACAAAAGCCCCTCGCAAGCAGGCAGAAAGGACAGAAGCCATCCACAGAAGAAAGTGGAAAAAAGTAAAGAAAGGTCAGGGGGGGCGACCTAGCGTATACGTGCCCATTGGCTACGCTCCTGCTCCAGGCTAGGGTGGGATGACATGGGCGTCCTTTGTTTCTGCGATGCATGGCACCCCGCCATCGGCCGACGTCGTCCCTGGCCATGAATGCCAAGTGGCGCCCTTCGACGCGAATCCGCAATGAAGACGGCTGCAGGCCGTTTTTAGCGCATTATATAAGCCGCTACCGGGTCACGCTTTTGGCAGCAACCAACAGCACCCCCTCGCTCCAGCCGCCTCCGCGCATGTATAGATATATACAAGGCAGCCCTGAGGCCGGCGCGGTCGGCCAGCGCTGGACGGACGATGGTCGCGGCGGCTTCCGACCGCTCGGTCCCGCATTTGCCGCCGCAAAAAAGCCGCCGCTCCCTTCGCGTGCCGCGGTTCGCTGGTCGCGCCGTTCCTCTAGGGTTGCTTCGCGATTCCCGCCACTTTTGCTTTTCTTTTGTTCGTTTCTTTCACCGTGTTTACGTTCCTCGGCATCACCGACACGCGTTTTGCACCGCGCTTTGTGCTTACCGCTGCGCTTAGCTGTGCGCGCCCTCTCCTGTTCCCTCCCGGTGGTTTATGCGGATTTCGGCGCGTCCCTCTTGTGAAAAGTTATAGCTGCGAAAGGCGATTTCAAAGAATGCGCGCCGGCCACGTCGTATTGATTTCCCATGTGCTCCCCGAAATTTAGGTGGCCGCCGGCATTTGAATACAAATTCTCGGACGCCGCTCACCCGTGCCACGGAAGCGAAGTGGCGGGTCGAGAAACGTGTTTCGGTGTTTTCTTTTGTTTCTTTTTACGTCGCTTTTTATATTTCCTGAGGCTTCATTGATTTGTTTCCTTCCAGGGTCGCAGCTCTTGTTTATTCAGATTTAATGCGGTGGAAGCGAATGCGCTCGTTGTCACCGCAGCGGCTACGCGCGGAACACGAATAGATGCCGCTATAGACATGATGTAGCGGCCCCACGTCTTGTTTCAAAGCAGTATGTGCTTTTCAGGGGCCTCGCTCTTAGGACCTCGCTCTGTCCTGGGCTTGGTATCCGTGTACACAGGGTTGCGCATGCGCGAGAAGCATTGGATTGGATTGGATTGGATTGGATTTGAATTGGGTTGGATTGGATTTGAATTGGGTTGGATTGAAATGAATTGGGTTGGATTGGATTGGATAGGATAGGACTAGATTAAATTGAACAGCATCGGATTGGATTGCATTGAAATTGTATATACTGTACACACGCGTTGTCACTCATTGACATGCGCGAGTGGGCACTGCCACGGGTGACTTACGGTAAGAACGATCCCCAGTGCTTCGCCCACTCGTCATGATTCACTTCGTGGAGATGCGTGAATTTTTTTTAATCTCTCGCAAGGCTGAAGCTCCATCGTGGACGGACAGGAAGTTGTGATATATTTTACTAAATATGGTTGAGCTTAACGGTGCGCGAAAAACTGCTTTTAGTGCAACGTTCAGACATTAACTGATATTTGGTATCTTTTAGTAGACCACCATTCCTATAAACTGTAACGTTAAACCTTTCTATTAGCAAAAAAATGTCAAGAATCGCCGATTTTTTTCTGTTCAGTCAACTGTTTTTGAGTGGACAAACTGTGCATTGCCGAATAGATTCGCTTACAAGCATTAGCGGATATTGTGGTTGATTGCGAGAAAAATACGGGCCTGTCCTAAGCAATAAAAAAATAAAAAAAGTCTCTGGTAATCAGGCAACAGTTCGGGCTCGAAAATAGGTTGCTGCACAAACATTAATAAGGCACCCATTTAATCTACCCGGAAGGTTGAAATCTAACAAGTTCGAGACTGACAGATCATGAGCGGTTAGCCATGGCCATCACAGTCCCCGGCGCCATACCCGGCAGAGTTACGTTTTCTGCGGACATGTTTGCGAAATTTGCCTTGCCAGAAACAGTGAATCCATCCTTGGGCAAAGGTCTTCTACCCCGTCTCCGTCTGCCCACGTCGACAATAATGCCTACGAAGTCGTTCTATCTCTCCTATACCGTCCGGTAATGAAGTACTTCCCTTTATATTTCTTCCCGTACCGCATTCCTGACCATTCAGACGCCTTAGTCGATGTCGATATTTAAAAGTGCTGTACGAGACGAGGGACCGCAACATGAAGAAGATGCACAGTGCGCTGTCTTCCAGCTACTTTGGTGAACTTTAGTCGAAGTACTCGATACGAAGGCAATTCTTGGAGTAGGCTGCAGCAAAGATGAGCCACGTTTGACTCGCTAAGTCCGTAAACGCAGCAGCAAGAGAGAAGCTCGTCACCAGTGATAAAAAAATCGCGCAAGAGGGGCCGGAGAAAAGGAATGTCAACCTCTGACTGATGCGGCTCCAACGAATAGAGGGAGCTTTTGAGCCGCATTGAACCGCAAAAGCCGTTGGCCGCGAACAGTCAACCACCTGGGGACCACCAACCATTAGGTATTTGTCGTTCAGAGATATGGCATCACAGTGAATGCCCTCACACCACATAAAGATCTTAAACATCAGTGCCCCGTGTTTGTGCCTGGCTGGCCGCCTTAATTTGTGCTGAGGTACAGGTGGCGTCATAAGTAACTGGAACAAGGATTTGTGAATATCCCAAAATATTTGTCTTACTGGCGTTATGACAGTCTTGCCGGTTTACAGGAAGCTTTTTTTCTATTACCGAGGACTCTTTTAAACGCACACCAATGCAGCCAGGCAACTTCTAGGAGAAGAAATTTCTGTAAATTTGCGACACCGTGTTCCAGTTACAGTCGAACCTCGTTATAACGAAGTAGTATCGGGACAGCAAATTAGTTCGTTATATCCGATATCCGTTGTAACCGTAGAGGTAAAAATTGGTATAACAAATCGACAATCTGACTCGCGCAAAAATAATTGGTACAAAAATGCATTTTTTGAGGCTTCGAACCCACTATACACAAGGTAACGCTTACCTTTCTCCTCGTTACATTTCGAGCTCAATGAAACGGAACACGGGTACGTGAAATTACAACAGAATAGAGTTCACTTGATAAAACAGGACTGCGTCCTTATTTATTTATCTTCGTCTGGTGGCTACTCACAGCACTGAGCAGGATGAAGTTTTCCACAGTGTCCACGAACAAAAGGGCCTTTATACTTCTGCAGTTTAGGACTACGGTTTTTTTTTTTCAATTAGCTTCTCAGCCTCCTGGTCAAATATTTCTTCATTATATCCGATATCGAGCGGCTCTCACGGTTTCAGTTTCGTTATAAAAGAACAAGTGTCATTGAAATAAAGCGTGACCAACCAGAGTCTGTATTAAGTTCGCTATAGCCGATAATTCGCTATATCAGTGTTCGTTATAACGATGTTCAACTGTACTTTACACGACACAAGCGCGTCGGCCTCATTCGTCGCATGAGCAGGACACCAGGCTGGTCTCAGTATTCCTGGTCTAGGCATACGCAGACAAAGCGCGTTCCCGACGGCCCTCCTAGTGACGACACCGGCCAATTGACAAGGTGATGAACGTCACTGAGGTAGTGGACGCCTTGGAAGATTTGCCGCTGCCTAAACCGATCAGTAGTTTACGACACGCTTCACGCATGTGTCTCCCCGCAAGACCATTTTTTTACCAAGCTTATACGTACACTCTACCAGTTGAAGCACGGATTCAACAACAACAACAAAAAAACAAAAACAAATTTAAGGCCATTCCGCCCCACGAATGTGGATGACCAGCGGAGCTGCAAAGTCATCGTCACTTAATAACGAAGGTCACGAGGCCTTTGTTGTCGCTACGATGGACAGTGATCGACCTACTCTCAAATGCGGAACACACTCTTCTATAATGTCGAATCGCTCCACGTACACCGCTGGGGGGCCGGCTGGGCGGGAAAGGTGTCGCACCGCAAGACGAATGTCTCCAATACGAAAGTCGCAAATCACTCCTCTTTGTTCCCGACACATACACACTGAAATCCCCGACTACGACTAGACGACAGTGACATCGCAACTCAAAAGTCGTGCTGCGACTAGCCGTTCCTCAACTTCATTCAATCTTAACAGATTGCCTGGAACTCGGGAGTGGCTGAAAATCAGGGCACGGAATTTATACCCCGCACACAATTTTCCGCGTTCACAGCGTCCGGGAGTCCGTTCTATACGCGGCCTCCCCATTACAACGGGACGAAAGACGGAAATTAAAAATGTAGAACGGCGTCTTTCTGGATTTCGGTCGCGTGCTCGGCCGGCAAGTTTCTGTCCCGGTGGAAACAAACAAACAAACAAACAAACAAACAAACAAACAAACAAACAAACAAACAAACAAACAAACAAACAAACAAACAAACAAACAAACAAACAAACAAACAAACAAACAAACAAACAAACAAACAAACAAACAAACAAACAAACAAACAAACAAACAAACAAACAAACAAACAAACAAACAAACAAACAAACAAACAAACAAACAAACAAACAAACAAACAAACAAACAAACAAACAAACAAACAAACAAACAAACAAAACAAGCACACGTACACGCACACGCACACACTCCTCGCGCTTCAAAGACACGTGGGGTAAAGTTGCCTTTGCTTAAAGCGTTTAGATGTGACGGCATCGAAAGAATGTATGGAAGCCTAGCCCAGTAGACCTCCGCTGTAGAAGGGTGTGCACAAACCGTGGTCAGTTCCCTGCCGCCAGAGTAACCATAGAACATGGCTTTTTGATGTGTCGCGATGCCATTTCCGTCTGGAACGTTCCACGCTGAAGCATAAAAAACGAGGTGACTATCACTGTTCAGGGCATTCGTTCCTTCTTTCTCGAAGGGCCCTTAAAAATTCTACATGATCTGTTGATACTGACTAATATCGAATACGGCTGTATTCTTTAGTGTAATATAATTTTTGTGCAGAGTATAGCAGAAAGGGTTCCCATAAAAAGATCAGACGGGGAGACCTCTCGTTCATGAATACATAAGAAACATTTCATTTAACAGGCAGTAATGCATGGTGTAATAGGTGTAAATCACATTAGGAAGAACCAATTAGTTATCAACAGTTATGTTCTGACCCAACGTTCATTCATCCTGCATAAACTGAGGAAGTGGCGCATGGCCGACCTACATGCTTTGCAGACACTTCATGGCCCGAAATTATTTTTTGGAAAGTAATGTGCGTTGGCGCGCGCGGTAGTAGCTGCATTCGACTCCTCAACGGGTTTACCTGCTGCGCCAATGTGTCTGTTTGCCTGGGTTTTAGCCTTGAACATCGTCTGTTATGTCCATTGTCTGGTTAATAGGTGTTGAACGCGATATTCTTCTATCACAGACTCTACTTCCTATAATAAGGAGTAAAAAAAAACTTTCAATGGTTCAGTGGGCTAAAACGTGGGAAAATCTTCCCACAATTCATCTCTACCGAGATTAGATCCAGCAATTGCGTCTTTTGTTTGTTTTTCACTCATTACGTAATTTTTTCCCTAGACAGAATATATAAAGCGTTGGTGTAGTGAAAGAGTGTAGCATTAGATTTAAGAATGGCTGCGGAAATGTATGCCTGACAAAACTTTTCGTCCACTAGAGTGCGAAAAAGAGGCCAGGGTTTTTCTTTTTTCTCGCGCCTGAACAGCAACGCATTCTCTGTGTACTACGTACTTTAAAATGGTTCTGTTATACTAGGTACATTATCAACTTAATTAAATGTCCAATCAACACTATCGTAGTCAGCCGCACCGAATTTTTTTTTCTTTCCAATTATTTTCTGGTGACAAACCCTAACCAGTAACACTTTGTATTGAGTCGGTTTTGTCCGTTTTAGGAGATAAAAGAAAATTAGCGGTTCTTACATCTCGGTAAATCCACGAAAGCATTGTGCGTGGCAGTTTGTGCAGTGACATTTTCACCATTTTATGGAGTCATGTACCCACTCGTTCCCCATCTTGAGATGCCTCCCGCAGGACTGTAGTATATCCCCTCATCTGTTTGGAACCGCCATGACCACACTGCTTGCAACATGTTAAGATTATAAGTTCTTTTAAACTTTACTTGGAAAAAATATCGCGTGTCGCGAATTATTCTTTACTTCGTTCCCAAAAATATGTCGTTCTTGCTTCCAGGTTTACTGCAAACTGTAGAAAATTATTATTGCAAGAAGTATGGATACCGGAAGCTCACCCAAATTTTATTTAAAACTTCTAGGAGCGTTTCACACATGTTGCTGCTTGTCTTTCCTGATCACTGTGGATGGGATGTATAGGCGGGTCCGGTGTGCGCATGAATTTCTTTGGGGAGACCCGAACAGTGATGCACATCTCTACTCGTCATTCCTAATGCGGCTAATTGATCCGTAGAAAGGACCCGGGCTCCTAGAAAAATCGTGGTTTAAAATTTCCCAGGATAAAGCGTGAAGCTCCCTACCAGGTTTCGCTATTCCGGAAAAGGAATGTCCTTGGTTGCTCGCAGAAATTCTGACGCGAAGACCTTTTGCGTAGCGTACTCGAAGAGATAAATCATGACTGTGTGGTATTCGGTGGAGAATAAATTATACCACTCCGCGTACGTTCTTTCCGGGGTTGTCTCTTGGACTATACGGTCAAAGCGAGCCGGAAACTCCACCTTCTTCGGGAACAACCCTTCGAACGTGAAAATAAGAGGTCCCGTAACGTTCTCGAAGGTTCCGCTGACGCTCACGTACGACAGGCTCACGTTCCCGTACGTCGCGTTCACCACTACTTTATAGTGAAGGTCGGTTCTGAGGACGCATTGCAGTGTCCTTGGCTGATCGTCGAGCGAGGGGGTCAGCTGACAGTCACCATCTCGTCGAATGTCTCTCAGACCCGTCACTCGCGTGGAGACGAAGCGGACTGATACATCCCGGTTGTTCGCGTTGACTGGTTGAAAGTTGGAGCTTGTCAGCGGATCGAGGTGGAGCAGCCGGCTGGGCATTTCAAAATTGATGATGGAGTCGATGTAGGCGTTGCCATATTCCACTCCTGTGCCGAAGGGCAGCGCGTAGGAACCTGGGCGCGCAAAAAGGAGCGATCGTGAAAAATGATCGAAGATTTTCCTGTGGTAATACTATAATTTGTAGTGCTTGAAATAGAATCTTTACACGATAAAAGCGTAGGCGGGGTAAGAGGAGGGAGAGACAAGCACTGTATGAACAAGCCTTCTTTTGTAGCTTTACGGCTGCCTTCCACTGGGGTGTCAGATTATGCATTTGAAGGAAATTGCTTCACCTGCGATGCTGAGCACGAGGACGCGCGTTTGATTGCCCGCCGTGGCGGCCGCTTTTCTGATGGAGGCGAAAGGCAAAAACGCCCATGTGTGCTAGATTTTGGAGTTTTGTTAAAGATCCCCAAGTGATCCAAATTAATCCGGATCCCTTCACTACGGCGCGCCTCATCGCCTGCATTGCGTCGGCGCGTTAAACCCTACAATAAATAAATAAATAAATAAATAAATAAATAAATAAATAAATAAATAAATAAATAAATAAATAAATAAATAAATAAATAAATAAATAAATAAATAAATAAATAAATAAATAAATAAATAAATAAATAAATAAATAAATAAATAAATAAATTAATAAACAAACAAATAAATCAAATTGCTTGACCTTGGGGCCTCCCCTTTAAAGTGTTAGACTTACACTCGTTCCTCATTGTTGTCAAGTATATTGCTCTCGCAAAACAAACCGTTAGCTTCCTTGTTCCGTTAGCTATTTTGCAGAGTGCCTGCCCCATATAGGCGGCGCTCCCGGGATCAAATCCTAGAACAGGACGGGCCTTTCTTCAAGTGTGAACTTTCCTACGAAAGCTCCATAGCTTTCCTTTTTAGCCGTATGGCTAAATTTCAGGTGGATGTCAAAATTTCCCCTTGCACTGTGTGAACAGCAACACACGGCCCCATGACTTTCCCCTCTTCACGTCGTCAATTGCCCTCTTCCACGCCTTCTTCCACAATAGTTTTAAAGAACTCAGGGGCGGGTACGTTTTAGGCCCCTTGGCGTCAATGCTTTGAACACCTCATATAGGTGGGATTCTCGGCAACCAGAAGACAAGCGTCGCGAAACCCCGTTTGGCTGTCCATACTGCATTAGTGGGAAGAGCCAGAGCCACCTTTGCCGCCTTGTGATACCAAGGCGTTAAAACGGAGAATAAACCTTTTAAGTCGGCCAGCAAAACATAATGCAGGGGTAATTAAGGGAGAATATAATACGCCCATGTTCTAGCGAAGTAAGCGATTTACTAGTGTAAATAATAGCGTTTTCTTTAGAGCCACACGTATGGCGCCCCTTAGCCGTATATTCGTTATCCATGACTTGTATCGCAGAAATAGTTAACTTTCTACTTCACAACTGTATTTTTAGCTCTATTCTTACTACGGCGTACTAATCTGCGCTACCACAACTCGGTGAAGTATCGGAAAAATAACAGTTTTACAAAAACGAGCTATTCGCCTAGCCAGCAAGGTTCCGTATCTTTCTCCTACACGAAAACTATTTAAAAAGTACAATGTTATTCGCATGGGTTCTATTTACAGTTATAAAATTTGCCGATGTTACAAACAAGCAGTAGTAAATAACGGCTCACTAATAATTCTAGCTGGTCTAGAAAAGCTCTCTTCGATATATTCAACTCGCAATCCTGAAACATGTAAAGTAAAAAAAAAATGTCGAAAAAATTATGGAGAACAAATGTTGCGATACAGATTGCCGTCTTTACTAAATAATTTTCAAGGAATTTCTACCATTCCTTTTACCCATATACGCCGCATCTTTGTACTTAACGCATGATATTGTTATAAGGATAAATATTTTCCTCTTTCTCGCTTCTGTATTTGTAAGTTCCTATTTTTCCAAGCCCTGTTTAGTATATATTTTGAGTACTGTTTATGGTCACTGTATGTATTGTATATACGTTGCGTTTTTTTTTTTTTTTTGTGTTGATTTTTCTTAATATTGGCCAATTCCGGCTGCCGCCTGTCGCACCGGGGAGCTGGGGCTAGTCAAGCTGTTTTAGAGCTTTTTTCCCCGCTTCTTTAGCGCGAACGTGTTTGTTGTTTTTCCGCGTAAGAGTAAAATGAATTCAGATCAAAGCAAAATATAGATTTCATGTCATTGTTTGTCGCAATTTTGTGCAAGCATGTGCATATTTCTTGTAATTCGCCTCGTAAATTAAAAAATTTTTGCCAGCCGAGACTTCAGAAAATCGGACCTTTATATTCGCCTCTGGAAAATGCCTCCTTGTGCGTGTAAACGCAAGTTACAGGTCTCTAATAACCACACAAGTATTGAAATAATGTTTTTTGTGCTTGCTATTTTAGAGTTTCTTACTATAAACACAACAGAGGAATCTGGCGCTACCGTCTATGCGGCTCACATCCAGGCCATCTGTGTCGTCATGGGCCACCATTATATCATGCGCTCGCCTTAGTTTCATCATTGGCTTGGATTGAAACGTTTAATCGCCGTATATTCAAACACAGCGCCACAAAAACGCAAAAAATGGTGTGTTATTATATAAGTGGAAAATAAAACAGGCTAGTTTTAAAGCTATGAAAAAGGGAGTAAAGCGTATTTTTGCCGGAACGGTTCTGCCTACAATTCTGCAGGTCAAGCTGATAGTTAACAACGATGTTAATATTTGGCGGAAACTCATTAGAGACTCTTATTTTATTAATTTTATCATAATTTCAAGTATTAAGTTGTTCGAAAAGCCTGGAAATGCTTTGAGCGTGCGTATGATAACGTCGCCTTCGTGGTGAACCGGTGCACCAACCGTCAGCTGCAGTTTAACAAAACTTGTTGATGAGCGAGTGGGTTCATACTCGAAGAACAAAGAAAACGTGGCGTTAAACAGTCGTGGACGATGACAAGATAGGACGGATACAGGCGCCCGTATCTTTCGTATCTTGTCTTCGTCGAAGTACGTTTGGCTTCCTTTTTTTTTTAGTCAGCTACAAGCTTCGCGGTGGTATATTACCCGCTAAGTCATACGTCCTTCGACTGCGGCATCACGAACTTTAGGTACGATCACGCACTGCCTGCTCTTTCACCGAACACGCAGTTGCCCCAGCTCACCACTAGCACAGAACAGGGTCGATTTCGGCTTCCTCGTAGCTCGTACACGTGTTAATGCATAGTGAACCCCCCCCCCCCCCCCCCCCCCCCTCCGACGACATGTATTCCCAGGTGCAGTTTCCTCTCTAGTATACTTACTAAGAAACTCTATGCTTGCTACCGCACCCGCTCCGTTGCCGGTATGAACGAAGCTGTTTGGGAGTGTCTTACGAACAAGGCGACATGCCATTTGGATTTTTCCATTTGCGCTTTAATTCACCACATAAAATATCTTTGCGTCAGTCTTGTAAGAAAATCCGGCATTTTTGTGTGCTTTAAATTGGCGTTTTGGGCCTCACCGCCGACAACTTCGTTTTTTTGCTTGTGGAGTGACATCGCTACGAAACGCAACCGATATCTGAGACTGCACGCTGTCATCAGGAAGGCTTCAAAAGGAGCGAGTTGTGGTTCATCACCCGCCGCGGTGGCTCAGTGGCTAAGGCGTTGCGCTGCTGAGCACAAGGTCGCGGGTTCGATTCCCGGCCGCGGCGGCCGCTTTTCTGATGGAGGCGAAAAGCAAAAACGCCCGTGTGTACGAGATTTCGGCGCACGATAAAGATCCCCAGGTGGTCAAAATTAATCCGGAGCCCTCCACTACGGCGCGCCTCATCGCCTGCGTTGCGTCAGCGCGTTAAACCCCACAATCAATCAATCAATCAATCAATCGAGTTGTGGTTCATCATCAGTGGTTCAGCTACACCGATGTA
Organism: Haemaphysalis longicornis; assembly: GCF_048455015.1. Taxonomy (NCBI): domain Eukaryota; kingdom Metazoa; phylum Arthropoda; class Arachnida; order Ixodida; family Ixodidae; genus Haemaphysalis; species Haemaphysalis longicornis. The sequence continues at coordinate 51,546,715 of NW_027526361.1, read as the reverse complement.
CAAAGTTACAGCGATGGACAAACAGACGCGTAATACCAATTCACGTGTGCGTGCTCAAAGTTTATGGTGCCGAGACAGACTGTCCTATCATCGTTTTGTAGGCCGCCCAGATGCGAAACGTCCGGTCGGGTGCAGATTTGACTGTACGGGCAGCCAAAGCCTTTTTGGTGTTTCTACACAGCGCAGGATTGGACGGAGCTTTGTGAAATACTTTATTCTATGTGTTATTGAACATTTTCTTAGGGTCATTCGGCCTCTTTTTGTATTTATTTTCTCCTTTGCTTTTTTTTTTCTCATCTGGAGTAGCTAAAACCACTATCATGATTAAAGTCATTCTCTATCTCTCCCTCTAAAATCAAGTAAGCCAGAGGCAAATTTCGTTCATGACGCTAATGCTTGCCCTGGCAGTGTCAGTTAGCCTATGTTAACAGCTCACCTCACAAACCACCGTTTTCTCTTGCGCAGACAACTGTGTATTTCGTATGTATTCAGCATGTCCTTGCAACTCGCCCCACGAATGGGCGAGGGTGCTTTCATTATAATTTTTCTGTCGTTGGTGAGATTGGTCGTATTATTACTTATAGCCGTTCCACATTTTCAATCCTGTACATAGCATATTTTCCATCGCCTTCTTCTCATATACTGCTACAAAACGTGTGATGCAAGTAACAAATAACTCTCAGTCGCTTCCTTCGTAATGGCTATTGAAATTCTGTGTCCGAAGTGCTCGTATCAGGAAAGCGACAAAAAAACAAGAATTCGTTTTTTTTTTTTTTTTGTTATGGCCGTTTTAAAACAAAAAAAAATAAACAGGAATATTAAGCATTCGACGGGAATAAAAGTTACGCAATCCTCGACCTAATAGTTGAGGAGCTCGTATTTATTTTTGCGACGGCGTTTGAGCCCCGATGCTGTGTGCTTTATCGCGTTCCGTGAACAGTAAGGAGAGCCACTTACTTGCGACAAGGGCTATCAACACCGCAGCTGGTAGCATGCTTCTGAAATGAGGGCAGTGAACGGGACGCAGTTTTAGCGCTCCGGTCATGCGAGCCCCGAATACTACTGACTTCGTTCATGTCCCCACCCATGGAACTGAGCGGCGTCAGCTTGGCCGTGTAAAACCTCAATGCACTGGCCGTAGCTTACTTATTCAACAGTACAAGGCGTATTTTGTATTTAGTCAGCGTAGAGTTAAAATGCTCATACTAAATCTGTGTTCTGAAATAACAGTCCATAAAGTAACATCCCAATCGAGGCTACGTTTACAGTAAACACAGTTTCGATAGGGCTAGTCGCACTGCTACTATACTAGCAAGGATGAGGATTAAAGTAGCGCAATAAAGAAAACTACAGCAGTTCGACAAGCCAATACGTTCGAAAACCCGCAACCATCTTTACACACAGCAGTAAAGCATCCATTTCAAGTACTTGCGCCTGATTGATTTTCTTTGGGTGTTTATAAGCATGCACAAGCCGCGTTATCCTGTCTATCAACTATTGCGAAGATTACATACAGCTAAATTAGAATGTGACGAAGAAAAAGGGTATGAAATACAACGTTTTGTTTTGCCCTCTTACTTCTGTACCGGGTTCGGTCTTTCTTTTCTCCCTCCCTGTGCGACCGCACTATTACCGAACTGATGAATTATTCACTATAGGCCTAACCCACACGCTATTAAATTATGTCGAACCGTAGCTTACCTCTTTGTTGGTCTACAAATTGCTCCTAGAAGTGACCTTTACTAAAGCAATGGGCTCTCTTATATTCCAGCAGATAAGAACAAAGGGGGGCCTGGTATTTCCACTTCCAGACAATAGGCTCTTTTTTCACCGATATGAACGGTGCCACGCGGCACACAGTTCGGACGTTTGACGTCACGACGTAAAGGGTGGAAGATATTTCTTTATGCAACAGCCCGTTTCGTATCTGCGCTCTGCTTGTTGCCATTGTTGTATCGAATCTAATCCGTTCTCAGTGATGCTATTTTTTTTATTTATAATTGCGATAGAAATGACGAATGATAGATTCCGCGAATATTTTCATGTTTCATGAACAAGACCAATATGACTCATGTTCCGGACAGGGCGACGTTGCGCATCACCTGCGGCAACTTCGATAATATTGCCCAGGGAAAGAACGCAGCAGATCTTTGACTTTGCCTTGTAACGAACAGGAACAAAGAGGTGTCTATCTAGCCCTCAACCATCGGATGTTTAGTAAATCTAGTTTAGATTTATGTCGTCGTTGGTGAGCCCTGGATATAGCAATGAGAAATTTACACTGCGCTAGACATCAACAACTGCCTTCACATGCTTCAGTATGGGCAAGCAACGAAATGGAGTGTGTAATGAATTTAACCTACAGCCCCTATAAACATTTTTTTATTTCCTTTGTCAGTTGCACCGGCAGGAAGACTATAAAGAGTGCGACCTTGTGTACAATCCAATCCACACGAGGACGGAGGTGAAGAACACGATGCAGAGCTTGCACCCTACCAGGTTGCGTTGTGGACAACAATAAAGGAACTACAGACTTACCCAAACATACATTTTATTGAATATTATAATATAACTGAATGTAAATGCAAGATTTGCGTTGATCAACTTGCTATATATCCAGAAGACAACACTCGGAATGTTCGTTTAGTCATTGCGCTGATTCCCGGACCCTCTGGTTTTCCTATTTTATCGAATTTCCGTGCCTTTTTAAACTCACCCCTTTTCACTAGGGTATAATAATAAAAAATGCATTGTCGTTTCCAAAATTCGTTTTATTCGACCATGCCTTGTTCAGCACGTAAGTTGTTACAGATGAACTAAGATGCTTGCTCTTTTCTCAGTTATACAAGAACTACTGGTTGCCTAAAATTGCGAGCCTTGCAGTCATTGAGTATGTGTGTAAGGAAGCTCAAGACGAATTTGCAGGCTAAATACTTTAATTGTGCACAACGCACAAAATAAATCCAAGAGGAAACGCGTTTGCCTCTATTTCGAGCGGCAGGTGCGGAGGTCGACACGCTGTCGACGCCCCGTAAAAAAAAAAAAAAAAAAACTCGGTCCACTGAAATCCGCGCCTCGTGTCTATTTAAGAAGTAAAGCTCTGGTCTAGTGCTTCATCTTTCATCTCTCTCGAAGCGCAGACTTTCGCTTTCCTGACAGCCGCGAACGCCTGCCGAAAAATGACAAGGGTGGGACCTTAACTGCGCTCACGCTGCAGAAAGTTCCTGAGACAAGACAGAAAATAGTTCCTTGCCCTCACGGCCATTGCTTAGAGACACAAGCAGTGCCTCGCTTCCTTGACAAGGAAGCTTGCCAGGGCGTAAGTGATCAGGCATGTCGATGGCTCCGGCTGCTCAGCTGCTTAAACTCTCACGAGTAACCTCTACCAAGAGGGTCAGCTAGGCCACGTGCCTTCCTCTCAGCTACCCCGGCACCTCCACCGCTTCTCTCTCCCTTTCACACGTGGCACAGCTCTCTTGTTTCCACGTGCTTCTTGACTTGTTCTGTTGCTCTATTTTAGAGCTCGAATTTGCGGCCGTGTTGCTGCCTATTTCCGTCGCATCCTACAGACGTCGCGTCATTCCCGACATGGTGCGGCTCTCCCCTGGTGGCGCTCAGAAAGCGCCGTTTTCGCTGCACTTGACAAATTGTTTGTTGACAGTGAGGAGATTGAGTGAGCAACCCCGCTGATACGCAAGAAAAAGCTACGTTCGCTCAGGCTGTAAACGCCGCGGAGGTGCCGTGTTTTCTTGCAACGAACTCCGGGAAGGCCTCTGCCTGGCCCCGTCAGGAACTGCGAACCGAGGTGCTGACGCCGTATTTTAAAGCTGGCTCGCTTTACGTGTATACCGCCTTCTACCTCTGAACGTTATTTGTCGCTGATGAGTTGGTGTCTTTTCCTGTTGAGAGATACAGCAGCTTCCCGGAGGCCATTATAGTCGGTAACACCAACAAAATATTTCTGAGGCTAAGCCCGATATTTTATTGTATGCCAAATAAAGACTGCACATGTGAAAATCAAAACACCAAAAGGGAACATATCAGCGTCTCATAAGTCATCATCTTATGTTTGAATAAAGCGCTCTTGCACACATCTTGGCAAAACGAACTGAGAAAATAATAAAGAATAAAGACAATGGCAGCAGAGGTCTTGCTCCTTTTTCGAACAATTCTGCTGACCTTTTCGAAAGAACAAGCAGGAAAATAAGTTCAGTCGATCTCCCCGGAGTAAAGGCTAACAATAGCTGCCACCCATGAAAACGTTTAAAAAGGCGTGCGTGAAGCTTTTTCATTCGTTTTCAGGCTAGGCTCCCTGGGAAAAGGAGGTGACAGCATTGACGCGTCTAAGTTAATAAGCCGGGAATAACGACGTCGATGCTTTCGCCCATTTTATTTTTGCTGGGGATTAGGGCTTGATCATCTGTGTTATTTTCCCCGCTGCACTCAGAAATGACATGACGGGCCATTATTTCGCAATCGTGCCGATTGTCACCAACACACCCTTTCCGCAATCCAATCAATGTCCCGTCACTCAAATATGTATTTCATGTGGGCTTATGTATTTTGGCGGAAGCTACGTCTCTGTTCTTCGTAAGCGGCTGGCGGTAAAGTGTGCCTCACCCTGCTTTCCAACCACTTTTTAGAGTTCGTATGCTTCTGAAGAGTCGCTATACCTTCCGAAGCTGTCTAAAAACTCCCCCACGACGCTGAAGATATGTGGCTGTCAGTTCTAGCTCGACAATGCCATTTTTTTTAAGTGGGTGAAAAGAAAATTAGAAAACAGTAATTATACAAATATATCTGGCTTGTGGCTGCTCTGATATCTCTCAGAGATTCGTGTATGATCTTTGTCGTATGTATTTAAAAGCAGCTGGACTTGGCTTTGCTGTCGGTTCGGCCGGGTCGGTTTGGCATCGCAAGCCAAATGTCTCTACCACAAAACGCGTAAACGATTCCCTTTTCAGTCCAGACCCATCCACGTTGAACTCACCAACTGTGACCACAGGGTTAAAGACATCGCAACTAACCCATTGTCCGAGGACATTAAGGGGTCTTACTGTGAAACAATAATGTCCGACTGAACGCCTTATACGCTTTGCTTCGGCCCCACGTCTTCAAAGGGCTCCGTTCTTATGCCGTTTGTTTCACGATACCCTTCCGCCTTACGCTTTCGAATATCTTCAATCTGTCTCCTACGTGTTGTACCGCCTGCTCGCCCCTGCTGCCTTGTGATTTCGGAGTTGACGACAATGATGCACTTTGCTGCCTGTCTGTTCGCTCACTTTGCTGAGTCCTTCCTTTTCCTTGCTTCATCAGCGGTGTACAGGCGTTGACGCCCACCTTTCGCTACTGCCGAGTTAAAGCGCGTGCTATGGACACTTCGGGCTATGGAACGCTTTGCTCTTCAAATACACATGGAGCCTAATAATTTTGTTTTATACGGACGGAAAAATGTATGGAAACCTAGCCATATGGTGCTCCGCTGTAAACAATACTGGCTCAGTACGGCACCTTGAGGGACTCCGCGGGTCACGTTAGCTGAGGATATTTCACCATGAGTGACTGGCATGCATACATCTACCTGTCAGAGAGATAATCAGAAATCCTATCTTGCATGCCTCCCACAACGCCTGAAGATCTCATTGTCATGCAGATGGCTTCACGGAGCGCGCAGTCACACACCGATTCGATGTCAATGAAGACTGCGATGGTTATCTACTTTCAAGCATTGGCAAGCTTCAACCAGTTGCAAAGGAAATCACATTATCAATGCTACTCCGGCCCTCACGGAAGCTACCTGAGGCTGGTATGCGCCATTCTCCGGCATGTCTTACTCCAAGCGTGGTAGTATCATCTCCATCATGAGCATACCAATTCAGTTGGGGAGCGCGATAGGCTGGTACGAGTCAAAATGGCTGGGCACTTTTCCAGGTTTCAAAATTGGCAGGGGCGGGCGCGCTTCCGCTGTGGTATAAGACGGTGGGTCTCCCAAGAATGGTTAAACATTGCCAGGAGCCACCGCTTCGCAGTAGCACCTGCAGATGAAATAAAACTGCATATCCTAATTGTATGCGTGTATGTATGTATGTATGTATGTATGTATGTATGTATGTATGTATGTATGTATGTATGTATGTATGTATGTATGTATGTATGTATGTATGTATGTATGTATGTATGTATGTATGTATGTATGTATGTATGTATGTATGTATGTATGTATGTATGTATGTATGTATGTATGTATGTATGTATGTATGTATGTATGTATGTATGCATGCATTTATGTATGTATGTATGTATGTATGTACGCATGCATGCGTGCATGTACGTACGTACGTACATATGCATGCATGTATAAAACGCGTACATATATTCGGTACAATTGCTGCTGGCTACGTAGGTAAACCACTGAGACGACAGCGCAGCCTTTCGCCTGCAGTGACAGGCATTCAAGCGGCCGTAACTTGGAACTGGCGCGTTCTTATTTTTCGTGGCTGTCGGCGAATATTAGACAATTGTGCGATACAAATCGCCGATTTACGACGAAGCCGGACGCTGAAAGAAGGTAAGGCACACATTTACTGCGAAATTTAACGCCTTTCATTGTACGCGCTGTTGCCGGCCACTTTACGCCCTATTTACGGCCGCGGAATACTATGCGCGGAGCGGCCCTGACACAGAGGTGAGCGGGGGATGAACGGGGCTGAAGAAAATTACGAGGGCGCATTATTTTTTAATGACACTTTTAGCAGCGATTTCGCTCTTCCCTCGACATGGTAACGCAGCGGTGTCAGTTGAGGCGCATTTTACAGCCCGAAGATCGCCAGTAAAACGACCGAGGTGGTTTGTCTCGCCCCTATGGTGACGGTTTGAGACGAACAGCGATGTACGAGAAAGACATCGGGAGGAGGTTCAGATAGAAGCGGGGAAAAAACGGAAAGGGGAAGATCAGACGGAAGTGAAACAAAACAGGAAGGCGCACGCTTGCTTTTTACGGGCCTAATCCGACTGTCTGTACAACTGGCTTTATCGAAAACGCGATTTCGCGCTCGACGTTTCCAGCGTCCTCGCAACCCTGCCTCCGCCTTGTGGCGGTAATCCTTTTAGTAGAACACGAGAAGACGTCTGGAGGGCCGCCTAGGCTGTTTTATCAACGCCGCACCACCAACAGAGCTTTGCCTGCTGCTAGAGAAAGCCTTTTGTGTTCTGCCGCAGCGGGCACGTAGGGACGGAAAAACCGTCGATTCAGCTTTTTTTTTTTTCATTTCAGGAAACAGAAAACGTTAATGCGCTGAAGAAGATATAACCGCAGTGGTTGAAATAATAATAAGAAGAAAACCGGAATTCTCCGCACAGACTCACTCAGAGTGCGGAGTAATATTGGATGAAATACTAAACCAAGTTCTGCTTTAACTGGATTCGCAAAAGTACTTCCGTTCTTGGCGCCGCACACCAGCCATCCTCTTACAAAAAACTCTATAAAGAAAGAAGGAAGTAGATAAAGAAAGAAAGAAAGAAAGAAAGAAAGAAAGAAAGAAAGAAAAAAGGAAGGAAGGAAGGAAGGAAGGAAGGAAGGAAGGAAGGAAGGAAGGAAGAAAGAAAGAAAGAAAGAAAGAAAGAAAGAAAGAAAGAAAGAAAGAAAGAAAGAAAGAAAGAAAGAAAGAAAGAAAGAAAGAAAGAAAGAAAATGTTTAGAGGAGACAAGCAGCACGGAAGTCTGAGACAGTACAGCGGTTGATCTGCTTTCATGTCGTGATGGCCGTAGTTTTCCGATCAATAGTCTCTGACATCTCGTGAGCTGCGCTTTTGCTGTCATGTTTTCTGAACCGTGAGTTCGCCGCCAGGCTTTCGAAAGGGTACGCCGCAAGTTTTCCAACCAAAAGTTCGCTGGTCCCCGATTCAACGAACGCAGATTTCCATGCAAACTTTATGAGGACATAGTTTCTGCTAGATCACACGCAAGCTTGCGACAATTGGGCCGAGAGAGCTAACAGAAGGTTTGAGAGGCACGGTAAAAAATGAAGAAATTATTCAAGAACCATATTCATTTCTGTTTTTCCGGGCGTAGTTCTGCCTCGGAGGAAGGAAGGAAGGAAGGAAGAATATAGAAGAAAGGCAGGAAAGTTAACTTGGCTAGAGCTTAGTTTGCTATCCTGCATGTGGGAAAGGGGAAATGGGCAAAAAAGAGATAGGAAAAAAAGAGGAAAAGTTGGACCAGACACGTATGCCCAGCACTGAGGCACTGGCAGTGATTGACACTGGATGCTCTCAGTCTATAGTCTAGTGTTCAAGTTCGTCGCCCGTAGAAAACGTAATAGTTCCTTAGTCGCCTTCTAAGCAGATGACTGAGAAGGCCAGTGGCACAGAATCTTCTCCTCCGAAAATGGCCGCCGAGAGTCTAAGTTCCTCAGTTCTGATGACAGCTTCTTCCTTGCAGCCGAGTAGCGTGGGCACTCGTATAAAACGTGGCGTATCGTCTCCGATGTGCCGTACGTTTCGCACTCCGCCCTTGCTGCCATTCCTATTAGGTACGAGTAAGCATTTGTGAATGCCACCCCTAGCCAGAGACGGCAAATAAAAGTTGCGTCAGACCTTGGGAGGCCTAGTGGAAGGGGGCGTTGCAGGTGGGGGTCAAAGGCACCAATGCGTGCACATGTGAAATCTTCTGGAGACCATTGGGAGATAGCTGTTTCCCGGGAAAGAATGCGGAGGGCCCTAGCTGCGTCCGTCCTAGACAATGGGATGAGTACAGTTGTCGCTGTTTGATGCGCCAGCCGGGCGGCAGCGTCCGCACTTTCGTTGCCGACAATGCCGCAGTGGCTAGGAAGCCACTGTAGGGTGACATCATGACCCGCCTGGGCAGCACGGTCGTATACCATTCTTATTTCTGTCAGGAGCTGTTCGTGACGTCCCCGGCACAGCGCTGACTGGAGTGACTGATGTGCAGGCTTCGACTCACAGGAGATAGCCCATCTGCGGCACGAACTTTGCTCGATGGTGTGAAGAGCGCTGCGGATGGCCGTAAGTTCTGTAGCCGTGGATGTTGTAAGATTGGCTATCTTGAATTTGCTGCACAGTGACAGGCGTGGTGATCTTCCAATTCGGGCCCTGCAACAGCTCCATTTGACGTACATGCACGAGACATACAGTGACCGAATCCATGTGTACACTGATGGCTCGGTAACATCGTCGGGTTCTGCCGGAGCTGTTGTTATGCCGGGAAGTTTCTGCGACAAACTTCTGTTCTGGTACAAATCAGGCCAACCAAATGCACAATATTTCTGCGAAGATGGTTGGCAGCGTTGCCAGATCCTGTGGGGATTTCCAACAAAGATTCGTTAGGGAAAAACGGTGCACACTATGACAAAACTCGCTTGCAATTGTCACAATTTGGATCACACTTCCTTCTTATTGCTCGGTCTTTAACGTTACACCCATCAGCTCCTTTGTTGCTACTTTCATCGGCAAGACTTAGGCCTAAACAACGTCCCCACTCCGAAAGCTTGAAATTTACATTGCTCTGCGTAGCGTAGAAGTTGGGAACATCAGTAAGATCAGCGTTATGATAGTGCGTTCAGGGGAAAGAAGAAAAAATGAGGATGATGTCTACGTTTTGGGGATAATTTGCACTGCGCATTTCATTGGATGGCGCCTTAGGTGGTGGCCTAAAAGCTATACGATGGTCATTGAAGTGTCTTTTTTTGTGTTCAAGAAACTGTGCATTGAATGACAAGGCATTTCGTATAAAGGCAAGGAGTCTGCGGCGGGCTACCTAGCTTTTACATATAGTGAACTCGCGATAATTCAAACTCGGATAATTCGAACTTTAGGTTTATTCAAACAAATTTTAAAGTTTTGGTTGGCCCACTATGTTTTCAATGTATTTTAGAACCACTTAATTCAAACAGCTTCACTGCGTAAATTCGGTTAATTGGTACTTTTTGCTTGTCCTTGCCGGAAAACATAGGCTGAATTTGGCACTCGTCGCTGCACATTTGCATCCTTTGAGCACGCTGCTGGTATCCGCAAGTCCTTCAACAGTGCAGAAAACTCTTGTAGTAAACTGGCTGTCCTTGCTTGCATCAAAAACTTTGTTTTTAACTCATGGAAAGACAAAACAGTCATCCATTTGTAATTTTTTTTTCGAAGTATGAATAGCACTTGAGTATTGTGTGTGAATGTTGTATTACTAAACATATGTGAGTGTTTTGTTACATCATAAGTAGGTATCTTGCTGCCAGTCGTAGTTATGATAACTGCTGATAATTCAAACTTCTCAAAATTCAAACAAAATCCTGGGTCCCTATCAAGTTTGCACTATCGCCAGTCTATTTGTGATGTAATACAGGCGTCCTGTCGCGGACGCCAGATGTGATGTAATACAGGCTCTTCTAACGATCCCCAGCGTTACGGACGAGAGAATAACGAGACAGGGCACCGGAACATGGAGAAGAACTGAAGATGGCACGCTTTATAGGGTTGGGTAGTCGCAGAAACACGCGGAGTAAGAAGCGATGGGGAAAAAACTAAACAGGGCAGCTAACTAAAAAAAAGCACGAGTCCGTTTGAACGGAAGTTAAGTTGGCCAACTGCAACAGTCTCACGTGTTGGATGAGCTGTTCGGGAGTGTTCAGATTGGCTGGAGCGTCTTCGGCGCGCCGGCGGAACTTCCTCGAACGTGGGCAGGTCGTGGGGCGCTGGTCCGTGCTGTCGTTCCCTGGCCGTCGCCTTCCAGGCCGTCACAGGGGAACCACGGTCGCGCACCCGGTACTGGAACAGCGGCGTCCGGTCCGAAGGCTGCCCTCTCGCTCACGATCACCGCCGAGCAATCCGGAACACACCGTCCCCTTCGTCGGGATCCTCTCGCACCTCCTCTTCCTCTTCGTGGCACATAGCCCCACCATAGGGATTGGCCATCTTCTCTGATGAAATGGTCTTCAAAGACGCGAAGTTACGGCTACTTCCTCACACTATTGTATTTACAAATATTTTATGGGTGAGAAATTTTGAGGAACATAAAATCGTTCCCACAAATGAGGGGAGAGTATGATAGTGCGCGTGAACATCACAGAAATGCATGATTCACATGGTACATAATTCTCCAATGGCCCGTCTAGTTGTCTGCGTGACTTTAAGCAGTTACGTGAGAGCAGTCGTTATACACATTGACGAAGGCAGAAACCCACGCGTTTAGAATACATTTCCGAAAGTATAATTTTATTCAACAAGCAGTAAAATGAAGGAGAGACAAAATGGTGTATGATTTACTGCGTATATGCTGCAGAAATGTTGGATGTAGGTTTGCTGTGTCGGCGGGAATGTTTTGAGCTTTCAGTGACAGCTCCAGAAGTGGTGATGTGAAACCTTTACGGAATAAATGAGTGAGTTTCATGGCCGCAATAAATGTCGCGTTTCCAAGTTTGTGTCATGCACAGTTATCTAACGATTGATTTGATTGATAGGGTTTAACGCGCCGATGCAACGGAGGCGATGAGACGCGCCGTAGTGGAGGGCTCCGGATTAATTTTGACCACCTGGGGATCTTTAACGCGCGCCGAAATCTCGCACACACGGGCCTTTTTGCTTTTCGCCTCCATCAGAAAAGCGGCCGCCGCGGCCGGTAATCGAACCCGCGACCTCGTGCTAGTTATGTAACGAAGAGCACGAAGTTGAGCATGCAGCAAGTACAGACTTAAGGGGGACTCACCTGACCGAGTTCCTATGGGACTTACTAAATAATGACCCACGGGCTTAAAAAAGCATCGTGTATCAATACTAAAATGTTTAAATATCGATTAAAATGTCCCTAATGACATAGCTTGCTTCTTTTAGAATTAAGCTATACCACTTCTTTAAAGAAGAAAAAATAAACAATTTACACATTTTGGTTCATGTAGCCTTCATTAGGTGGCGCTAGCTGTCTAGCAACCAAGTGAGAGTTTCGGGCAATTGTTTAGTACAGAAGTCGCCTATCCCCAAAATGAGCAAACTGGGTCGTTGTGAACATTGGTGTGTTTTTGTAAAACTTTTCGTATTCGTGCACGATGGTTTTTTAAGCTCGTGGGTCATGAAGTAGCAAGTTCCATAGGAATTTTAAAAGCTGAACTCCAAGCTTAAATGTTCCCAATTTACCTCTACCCATTGTCCCTCAAGAAGAAAATGTATAGGCCTCGTGCACTGGTATGGTGGCGCCACTGAATTTGAACCGGCGGCGCCCCCTGTCGATCCGCGCCGCATCTTTTGCTCGTACCGTGCTTCACCGGTCCGCGTATCCCGTGCGCAGGGCCAGCGTGACTACGCGAAGCGAGCCGTGCGTGAACTGTTCTGCGGCTTCGAGTAAATAGGAAGCTCTGAGAAATACTAAAAAATAAAGGTACTTCACCTGCGGAAAAAAAAATAAACCAGACGCTAGCAACCATGTCTTCGGCATCAACGCAGCAATTCAGGCCGAAACAGGGCCCTCTATATAGCCCTGGAACATGGTGTGATTCAAACGAATAGTTAAAAATGCAAGTGTGGCTGGGAGTAAGCGAAAAATATGGAATGTAAATTTCAATCCGTCAGCATTTTTTTGGTAATACCCCAGAGCCCAATCTTTGTAATGCCTGGCATTTGCACAATAATGCACAATGGGAGATCGAAGTTAACGCGTCGTAATAGTGTAACTGTAGACCATTTGTCGAGTGAAGTTAGAAATATATGCAGGAAAAAAGATTAAAAATGAATTTGCTATATCGAGAAATCTGCCTATTCCCAACAATCACCCGATTAATAAAACAAAATTATGAATAACCCAGAAATGCAACCAGAACAATACAAAAAATTATTAATACGCAACAAATCCCAAACGCTTTGCATTCGCACAAAAGGGCATAATTATTAAAACATTTGTCGTATAATAACGTAAATGTATCTTATTTTATAAGAAAAACTAAAAATACCAATAGAGCTAGAAATGAACTAAATGAACAAAAAGAAAACCAATACACCGCACTTACCTGTTTATTGATTCCAAAATAACACAAACCAGAAAAGCAAACAAAATTACGAACAAAACAGACAAGCACCAATCTGGCCGCAATCAAAAGCCTCACGTTGAACAGAAGTGGCATAGGAATCCATACACGCGTACAATGCTCTAAATTTCTCGAATTTTGCTGATATTTTACGTACATAATCCCTTGCTTAGTTTCTGTGTTCGTCGGCAAACCCAAAGCGCTTTTTTTTTTCGAGGAAGCTGCTTGAAGGCTGGCTGCCGCGGCTGGGGCTAACACACGGCGACGGCGATTTTACATCAGTAGCCACGACAGCCGAGCAGAAATTGTCCACAAAGTTGCCGTGTGCGTGGGATAAGCCATCTGTACGTCCAACGCAGGACACACAGCAGCAAATAAAACGCTTATTTAAATGTTAGCACGACGAGCGCTATTGAAACTGTTGAACATCGAAATTAGTGTACACGTCACCCGAAAAAGGTGCCCGCACAAATTTGTGATGTGGAATTCGGTTTTGCTGACGTTCCTGAGTGCGAGGGCAGCCGCAAAACTGTAGAGCCAACATATGCTCCGACAGACGCTGTTGACGAAGAAATGCTGGAACCAAGCGTTCAGGTGATCAGATGGCTTCTCAGAGCGCAGCCTGCGCTCTCCTTAATAACATTCGCATAAAAACCAACATAATTTATTCTTCGGCGATGTTCCAGACTGTTTTTTGTAACTGTTGAGCCATCGGCAAGCAGAAAAGCAGGCGGAATTGCTTATTTTTCGACCGTAAAGGCGCCGTTTTGTGATACCTCCGCCGCTGGGGGCGGCTGATCGCGCCGGCCCCGTACGAGCAAAATATGCCGCCGCGGCTGCCAGGAGGCGCTGCCTGTGCCGCTCAAGTAGCAGCGCACTAGCCCTATAACAGCTGCATCTTACTGGTACTTCCCTACGGGGCAGAAACTTGGAGGCTCACTAAAAGGGTTCAACTTGCATTGAGGACGACTCACCAAGCAATGGAATGGAAGATGATAGGTGTAACGTTAAGGGACAAAAAGAAGCGGAGTGGGTCAGGGAACAAACGTGTGTTGAGGACATATTAGCAAAAATTAGGAAGAAGAAATGGGCGTAGGCAGGGCATGTAATGCGAAGGAAAGATAACCATTGGTCATTAAGGGTAACAGAGAGGATCCCTAGAGAAGGCGAGCATGGCAGGGGGCAGCAGAAAGTTAGATGGGCAGATGAGAACAAGAAGTTTGCGGGGTTAAATTGGTGGCAGTTAGCACAGGGCCGGGGTAATTGGAGATCCATGGGAGAGGCCTTTGGTCTGCAGTGGGCGTAGATAGGCTGATGATGATGATGAATTTACTACAGGTTCACAATTTACCTCTATCATTCTTGGGCTCAGAAAAGAGCACAGAATACAGTATTATCGCGCGCGAGAGAACTTATGTAGTGGCTAAAAGCACGAGGATTAATGCTTGCCGCGGAGGGGATCGTCGCTGAGTTACGTCGCTAAGTTTAGTGTCGCGGCGTGGTGGGCGAACGTTGTTTCCCCGCAGCGGGATGCTTCGCACGTTTTGCCACGTTGCGATGGCCTTTCTTCGTCGGCGGTGGACTGTCGCAACGGAACAGCTGCCGATGCTTCCCTCTGCACCTTTCCAGCTGGCTTTGTGCATTCCTAGGGGTCGCCTTGCAGCGTGTACTCGTTTTATTTGTGTTCTATTTTGAGACACCCGTTGTGGAAAGCGCCGCAGCCAATAGGAATTCGGTATTCCATTCTTCCACCGCGCTAAATGAAAACGGCGTGTTTTTTTTTTTTGTTTTGCATTACGAGTCAAGGAGCGCCCTCGCACTAAAACGTGAATACTGTTGCGTTTACGTTATTACCGTAATTACCCGATTCTAACGCGCCCCCGATTCTAACGCGCACCCCATTTTCCAGGTAAAAAACCAAAAAAACTTGCACCTCCGTTTGTAACGCGCAAGGAACTTTGTGAGCAAGAAAAACGAATCTGAGAGAATCGGGCGATTTATTCCCCGAAGTAATCTCACTCATCTCACTCCTCGTCGCTCTCCGAAAGCTCCTTGTCGCCTTCCGCTGACCGCAACATCTCGTCATTGGTGCCGTCAAGCGCGTTCGCGATGCCACACTTCTGAACGAACGTTCAACCATGTTCGATGGGATCGTGGCCCACGCCTCGCATGCCCATCCCGCGAGCTTCTCCAGAGGCATACGCTTCAGCCAACCGCTCGTTGATAACGCGTGGGAGCCGCTCGTAAGCCGCGGAAGCGGTGCACCTTCGTTGCCGCTGCTGCCAGTTACTATTATCAAGCACGCAAGTTGAATAATTTGACGATTTGTGTGAACGCCGGAACAGAAGCCTAGGCACCTAGATCCGAAAAATGTTTGCTAAAAGCTTTGGCGCCATCTTGAGATGGCGATGGCGATGGGTGGAACGAAATTTCAGCTGTTTCGGCAGTTTTGCTTTCGTATCCGATTCTAACGCGCATGCGATTTTTCGGGCTATTTTTGCGGAAAAAAGGTGCGCGTTAGAATTGGGTAAGTACGGTACGTTATTTACACGGTTTACGTTATTTCGATTTATGGTTTGCCTTCCTTCCTTTCAACATAATTTCCCATCCCGCCTGATCTACCCGGATGCATTCGCAGAGATGCTTGATTTCCTCTCGCCTGCCCCTCTTGTAGGCTTTCATTAGAACACACACCGTCTACATTCCCTTCCTGCTGGTGAACGCACGGGGGTGCATGTCGCTCTCGATAGCCAAAGCTTCTGCAGCTGCCCGTTCGTACGGACGTCTTTGCCCGCAGCAAACGAAGGAAGTCCTTGGGATACTTCGGAGCAAGCTCTACGGTCCTCCTCCTTGACAAACGACGAAACAAGCGGGAGATCCCGCGGGACAGGCTAAGCCAAGTAGTCGGCCCACCGAGCGGAAATGAAAACCGTCGAAGCAATTAGGACGCTCTCCTTTCCCGGCTGCAATCATCCAGTGCCCCGCAGAGTTGTTCCCGTCACTAGCAATAGCTCCTCCGGCAGCGAGATGCACCGGCAAGTGGTGGATTTGGCGTTCGTTTGTTGGCCGCAACCTTCCTTTGCCCTTGCTTTGGCTGGGTGCGGTGCCTTTATGAGGTGGCTCACTTTCACCAGTTCTGACGTGGGACATGGTCAAGGAGCTTTCTGTTCCCGAACAACGCTTCTTCTCTTCCAGTTCCCAAAACACACGCTAGCTGGGATGCCTTATGCGGCCATTTCTTAGTCGCCACGTCAATATTACTTGTTCGGAAAGAGCTTACATGGTAGTTTGTATGTTTTACTTGAACTTTTATGGAACAGGAAGAAATAAAACAACTTCCAAACGGTTTTTAATGTAAATTTTCTTTCAAGAGGCTTGATGAGGCACCAAGCATTCGCTGCCTCATCGAGCACTGGTTGTTTGCTTTTATTTTTGCAGTAACAGGGGTACGATTCTCTTCATTATTTGCAAAACCTTCCTCTAGTAACTTTAGCCCGGCTATTTGTTTACGCGATTATTTCTTCGAGATTAGGGTTTTGAGAGATTATTTGTAAAGCATGATTGTACTGATACGGACTTCTCCTCGAAATTCGATTACAAAATTTGGATGGCAGTGTTAGGGCTTGTCTGCCTGACATTGCAATTCATTTGCTTGAATATGCTTAAATACTGCTAGCAAACGTTTGATATAACTTTCACGTTTTTTTTTAGGTTGAAGGGTGATGCACTTGGTATGACAACCTGGTCTGTGAGCCGGAAGTTGTTAGGAACTCCCTGCACTGCCATTTCTCAGCCAAGCTTTCCCAACCAGCGCTTATGTAAGTTCCAAATAACTTCCGAGATATTGTGCATATTTTTCCATTACCCTTGCTAACAGAAAAAATCGCTCTGACACAAAACCTCTGTGAGCTATAATTGAATATCCACAGACAATCGATTTCGCAATGCTTGGTTCGTTCCCAGTGAGTGAAACCCTTCCTTATAATGTATACAACAATCACAAGGATTTGCTGTATTCTGTGGGCTCCTTAATTAATTTGTTCATGATATGGCTTGAATATTGAGTTGGACTGACCCGAGTATGACGCAAATATATTTTGTAAATATACACTAATGTTGAGCAAGGGGTAAAAGCTCCCGCAAAAAAATACGTCACCCTGGGGGCAGGAACCACACCGGATTTACCCATGGCAACAAGTTTAAACGAAATTAATTTGCTGGATTCTGAATGCTCGAAGGAGTCTTTATTTGGGCAGAACGATAGAGTATAGGATAGTAATAATAGAAAAGTAACCCGAAAACAGCCCAACTGTAAAATTAATGAGGCGTTACACTGGCATGGTTGAGAGCCTAGATATTTTTATTCGACGAGTCGGCGTGCGAGCTGATTTCGGTGAAATATATGTTTGAAGAGCATTATCAACGTTGTTCCCGGAAACCACTTGATTCAAGTCTATGCTGTCTGGGGTGCTGGTCAAAAATACAAAAAAAAAAACGTGAAGAGCAACAAGAGCTGCAGTTATACTATTTTACCGAAAGAACACCATCGGGAGTCTTCAGGACCTCGAAGAAGTCGGAAATGGCACCTTAGTGGCCAACTCAGTGAGCTTTTGCTGGTACACTTGGCCCCATATCTTCAGGGCGTCCGACATGTTTCTGCTGTAGCTAAGAATGGCGTAGTCGTAGAAGTGTCGACCCTCCAATGGCGTCACTCTCATGTCCGGAGGTGGCACGGTGAAGTCCACGGTCACGTCAACGTTACCCTCGTCCTTCTTGACGGCTCTGACGGACGCTCCGGTATTGTAGAAGTACGACAATGCCCTCAGGTGGATCGGGCCCGTGTTGAGCACGATCACCGTGTTCGTCGTCTTGAGGCGCAGCCTGGGGTACGTGAGCTGGCAACGAACTTCGTTGGCTCCGTCGAGGTAGCACGATTCCTGGCCCGTGACCGTGCTGTAGCCGGCAACGGAGGCTGAGTCGAAGAGGATGCGCAGACCTACTTCATGGATGCTGAACCCGCTTAGGTCGACCTTGTTGGGCTCCGGCATCACGCTGGGAATGCCGAGTAGGACCTGGCGCATGTAGTCGGGTGCGCTGATCGCACCGACTGCGCAAAAGCTGCCTGGAAGAACGAAAAAATACGTTTTATCGCTGCTACGATCCCGGCGGTGACATGGACAACGCACAAAATCGGCCCCATTTTCCAGACAAGTAAAGTCAGAATAGAAGTGTGTGCGTGTATGTGTGTGCGTTCCTTCGGGATAACCGCCGTCGCCGTCAGTCCTCAAGGGAAGTAGAATTCGCTCGTACTATTCCCTTTAATTCTGCTTCCCTTCTATGTCGCTTACTCTTTTAAAAGCTCCGCTGGTTATCCACGCTCACAGAGTCGAATGACTCATGATTCTTTGTCTTTCGTGATGCAGATGTTATCAACTCCTTAGATATGTGCTCAGGGTTATTGGAGAAGGTAAACATGCCATCTAGACAAAACAGACGGTCGTTTTTTTTTTTTCTTGCACATTTATTATACCCGTCGTCTTGCCACATTCTGGCATCCCCTTGAATATGCCCCGAATGGTTTCTCCCGCATACACATGCCCATAAATTGGTAGAATCGCATTTTCTTCATGTGTTGAAAGTAAATTATTACCGATTGTTAGCCTTCAATTAGCGGAGAAGTCAACTGCTGCATTTTTGCAACGAGGAGGAGGGCTTTACTTTCGACTTGGGCCTGAAAGCTGTTCAACCTACCGTAACGTATCAAGGTGCCTTTACCGAAAGGGAAACCTGTTAGGCTTCCGTTCTGCTATCACTACCAGGCAAACGAAAATATAAAAGTGCGGAGATCGAATAATGCAAGTTTTGCTACACCGCCACATCATTTCACAGAGAGTGAAAAACATACTTACCGGCCAGCATTAAAATTGTTCCCAAGGCGGTCTTCATTGTCTGTGCTTGAAAAAGAAAGCAAAGTACCATAACTGTCAAAACCCCGGCACGTTAAAAAAAATCTAACAGTGGCGAAAAACTATTATAATCTAACGCACCGCCAGTTAAAGCGTCAAAGTATTTGCTTCAAGCCATAGATATCGCGACGGGATCCACATGCTGCTGCGGGGCGTCACTAACTTAAGGCGCAAATTTGGATAGTAGAAGCTACCATAAACGATTGATTGATTGTACGGTTTAACGCGCCGACGCAACGCAGGCGATGAGGCACGCCGTAGTGGAGGGCTCCGGATTTTTGACCACCTGGGGATCTTTAACGTGCGCCAAAATCTCGTACATACGGGCGTTTTCGCTTTTCGCCTCCATAAGAAATGCGGCCGCCGCGGCCGGGAATCGAACCCGTGACCTCGTGCTCAGCAGCACAACACTTTAGCCACTGAGCCACCGCGGCGGGTGTAAGCCACCATTTACGATCGCTGCAGAGAAGCTTTTCTTTCGGTTGTTTTGCTGCTGATTCATCCGAACCGTTTACCCTACGCACAAAAAAAAGAGAATTACACATATATGCGATCAAGAATTGCTAACGCACGCATCTTTGGTCAATTTAGCTCACGTTTATGTGATTTTACCTCCTATTTTGTGTTTTTCGTTTTCAGTGTAATTGTGTAATCACAGCTCTGTAATCGCCCCATTCGTTTGTAACTGTAACTACAACTCTAAAATAATTTGGTGTTCCCAATGTTCACTTTTGCAAGGACATCCATGTTAATAATCATCATCGTCAACAACAACAGCCTATTTAGGTCTACTGCAGGACGAAGGACTCTCCGAAATTAACCTCTATTGACCTCCACGTCGCTGGCCTTGGCTCACATCATCGAGCAGCCTGAACGCGTGTGGGAAATCTGTACGGACTCTTGGACTGCACTGCAATACCTGGCGTCTTTCCCACAAGATCAGCTTGTGCTCGATGTACTATCGCGCTTACTAAGACCTACACTGTTAATTAGTATTCAGACGATGACATCGTCAAAACAATGACTATGGGCTTATACGTTAGTATAACGCTTGATTCATTAGGAAGTCGTTCTCCTAGTGCATTCTTCGTTTTTAACCCCCGGTACCAAACAAAATTTGTACAAAACGTAAATACTAATGAGCATTGTATGTCATAGTGAGCGCGATAGTACATGCTTTGCATCATAAAGCTTTGCAGGCGCACCATCAAGCAGCACTCCAGTGGCTCGCTGCCCATAGCGGAATTACTGGAAATGTGAAGTCAGAAGGCGGATGTTGCAGCATCCACAGCGCATGACCAACGTGGACCAAGAATACCGGTACCATTTTCTCGGAAGGATGCTCCAGCACTTGCATCCAGTGTGGCATGGAACATGCAGCGATCGATTCGGGCAGACGCATCCCATGATTACGCGCCTTTCTACTCTGTCGACCCACATTGTAATTTTTAAGATGCCACCTGGATTATCCAAGCACGATGAAGCCGTACTCCACTGTATGTGGTTGAATGTCACCTACACGCAATACTTCTCTTATAAAACCAACCAATATACTTCGCCATTGTCCCACAGTGTGATGTGCGCGAAGATCTGCAACACCTCATCTGTGATTGTGCGTTATTTCATACACAAAGAGTGTCTCTAGCAGCGTCTCTGGGCCGGCCGCTCTCCGTAGGACAAGAAATGAGGAGCGTGTTAGGTCCTTGGAATTCTTCCAAACGTGCCTCTTGTGCTACGAAAGCCTTATTGGCGTACCTAAAAGACAAAAGTCTTGATAAAACTTTTTAAATAGTTCAAATTATATGTGCTCCTCTTCATCATTACAATCATCGTCGTCATCAAATTCATCTGGCGTAACAAGCCAGGCAGCTTAGCTCGGCTGACATCGCCAGTTTCATTAATGATAGTTCTCTCTCTTTCTGTCTTACGCTGCCCAAGCCCATTCATTGCCTCCGAATTTTCTTTTTTCGTGTCATAGCAGACGGCATATGAGTAAACGTCGTAACAACGCAATTATGCGCTGTCACCAGTTCATACGTATATCAGACACAACATAATGTAAGCATAGTGCCATGCTAATAATACTATAAGCAGCTACGACTCCGAATATTTGCTGAGAAAATGTTTGCCTTTAAGGGAAGGTCTTCTTGTTTTACACGATCATTTAAGACGCCAATACCAACCTGATGCCATTCACAATCAAGTGTCCCCCCTTCCTCCCATTCCTAGTCTTTTCTAGCTAGTCTTTTGGTGTTGCATCGTCATGATGCTGAGGCGCAAGAAGCACTGATGTAACGACGCCTGCTTTAAGTGGACTCATCTATAATCAGTCCTTATCGCAAGCTCGGCTAGTTATACCGCGAAAAGAAGAGACGGGGATTTTCCAGCGCCCTTCCTGGCGGCCAGCGATCTTCATCTGGCCCTGCGACTGACGGGCGCTATCGCCAGCCTTTGTCTGATCGTCGTCGAGTGAACCCGACACTAAGGTAAACAGCGGGCTTTCCGATTAGACTAGAGATACTTGATGACTTCGAGCGTCTGGCACGTGGAACGTCTCCAGTTCGTGCTTTCATGGGCTGGCGGTAAACGTCGGGAGTTCTTTAACGCGAAAGCATTAGACGCCCCATTGCGAGGGAAACCGGTGTTTTCGATTAATTGTAAGGTCTAACGCGCCGACGCTCCACAGGCGATGAGGCGCGCCGTAGTCGAGGGCTCCGGATCAATTTTGACCACCTGGGGATCTTCAACGTACGCCGAAATTTCGAACACACGGGTGTTTTTGCTTTTCGCCAACACCAGAAAAACGTCCGCCGCGGCCAGGAATGAAACAGGAGTTTTCATGAACGGAACCGAATGAAACAAACAAATACAAAAATGTCGGAATTTGTGCTAAAGCTTATTTCTGGATTAATATAGTAAAGAAATAAGTTTGAAAAGATAATTGGGTGCGTTCAGTTTGTATGGAATCAAACCGGGGTCTCTAGAGTAGAAGTCCTGTGCGGTACCACAATGCACGTTGCTTGCAGCGGGGCAAAAGTTAGCGAAGTGTGCGTGGCTTTGGCGTCATAATGAGTGACAGATGAACCTGATGGCATGTGGGTATACTGTTGCAGCATCCCAGACACGGGGAACGCCGATGCAAAGGAGAAGGTCTCGCCGGTTTGCATGTCGGAGTAGTTAGCGCCCAACGATGAAGAGACGAAAACGAAGAAAGAAACGCAAATCATATGGGTTGCTTGTTTAATGGGTGCCACTAAAATACTAATAGGTGTTTGCTACCGCCCTCCTAATTCTCCGTTTTCCTTTCTCAATGACTTGCGCACGAGTGTGGCTACGGCTACCCAGTTATGTGCTGCCGATGAAACGTATCTCTTGGGCGATTTCAATTTCCCGGACATTGACTGGGTTCATCTATCATCGTCCTGTCGCGATTCTTTAGAACTAATCAATATTACTTTAGATTTCAATCTCTTCCAAGTAGTTAATGAACCCACCCGAGGATCCCACATTTTAGATTTAGTATTTACAAGTTCTCCTGAAAGCGTTGACTCTGTCTTGAATAGAGATGGTTTCAGTGATCATAACATGCTCATTATAACACTTAACTTACCATTACCACCTCCCGGATTCAATGTAAAAAAAATTTACGACTATAACAAGGCGAATTACAATGAAATGAACAAAGAGCTGGAGATATTCTATACTACAGAACTAATGCCCTCCTTTGAAAGTCGCTCGATTGATACTAACTGGTCGCTTTTTCGAAATAAAATATCTACTTTGGTTAAGAAATACGTGCCACTCATATCCATCTCAAATGATAGAGCTAACCCATGGTTCAGTAGATCTCTTCATGCACAAAGAAACAAGAAGAAACGCTTATACAAAAGCGCCCGAGGCTCGGGTACCAAGGAGGCCTGGCAGAAGTACAAAGAGTGTCTGCAAAATTACTCGTTGGCCATATCTACTGCTAAAAATAAATACTTCTCAAATGACCTACCTTCTATCCTAAAAACTAACCCCAGAAAATTTTGGCAAGAAATATCCCCCCCGCGCGATACTAACAAGATCGTATTACATGATGATGAGCACATTCCCATTCCTGAAAGTGACTGCCCCATAGTATTTAACACTTTTTTTTCATCAGTATTCACTAGAGAAGATTATTCCAGCGTTCCTTGTTTTGATGACCTAGACTGTCCATACATGCAACCAATTTCCATAACTGCCGAAGGAATTGAATGTCTTATAAATAACCTTAAACTATCTACCTCCGCAGGAGTTGATAATATTAATTCGAAAATACTAAAAAATACCAAGTCTATTTCAAGTAAGATTTTGTACCACATCTTCTTGCAGTCCTTATCATCCGGACAGTTGCCGAGCGACTGGAAAACGGCTAAAATTGTGCCAATACATAAATCTGGAAATAAAAATTCACCCGACAACTACCGTCCTATTTCACTAACGTGCATATGTTGCAAATTGCTTGAACATATTATCGCTTCTAACATTTACTCTCACCTCGAAACCAATAACTTTTTCTTTGATAACCAGCACGGCTTCAGAAAAGGGTTTTCTTGTGACACGCAGTTATTTGAATTTACCACTGACTTGCACAATAACATGGACAATAACTTGCAAACTGACTGTATTTTTCTTGATTTTTCTAAAGCTTTTGATCGTGTCGCCCATTGCCGTTTAATCTCTAAATTGTCCGCCCTTCGACTAGATTCTTTAACATTATCTTGGCTGCGTAACTTTCTTTTTATGCGGGAACAGTTCACGGTAGTAAATGATTATACGTCGCCGCTGTCCCCAGTCACTTCTGGTGTGCCTCAAGGCAGCGTTCTCGGTCCCCTACTCTTCTTAATATTTATTAATGATTTGCCTTCACGCGTCACATCTTGCATGCGCCTTTTTGCTGACGACTGCATAATTTACCGGAAAATAAATGACCCCACTGACCACGTAACGCTTCAAAAAGACCTAAACCTTATCTGCGATTGGTGTAACACATGGCAAATGTCTTTAAACTTAACTAAATGCCAGAAAATATCCTTTAGCCGAAAACACAATAACTCTAACTTTTCGTATTTCCTGAACAACCATTTAGTTTCTGAGGCACTAACATATAAATACCTAGGCGTGCTCCTAACGGCAAATCTTTCATGGTCCACCCACATTAACGCCATATGTGCTAAAGCCTCACGATCATTAGGATACTTACGCCGAAATTTGCATGCTTCTCCGTCTAACATTCGTCAACTAGCCTATAAAACATTTGTATTACCACAACTAGAATTCACGTCCTCAGTTTGGTCCCCCTATCAAAATTATTTAGTTGACAAACTAGAAGCCGTACAAAATCGCGCAGCCCGGTTTATATCCAAATCATATGACTTCAGTTCAAGCATAACAAAAATAAAACATAATCTTTCACTAGAATCATTGCATATCCGACGGCAAATCGCGCTTCTATGCATGTTCCACAAATACATTAATCGTTCCAGACCCTCCCCATTATCCACTGTAACCCCTCTTTCCACATCACGCAGATTATTTAATCAACGCAGCTTCACCAGAATCTACGGCACCACAAACTCTTTCAATTCATCTGCTCTCCCACGTGCTATCCGGTTGTGGAACGATCTGCCTGATAATATCGTATCGCTGACTAACCCAGAAACATTCCGTCATCAGCTGCACAAGCATTTTTACATGTGAAACCACCAAACAGGAACGCTGGCAATCCTTTCTGTTAGCACCATGATGTTTTCCTTTTTCTTTCTTTTTTTTTTTTTTGCGGTTGCGGCTACCACACTAGATGTTATTATTGATTGTTCTTATTGTCTTGCCACTCTTGCTAGCTGTTATCATGTTCTTTTTTTCTTGTTTCACTGACGTGTTGCTGTATTATATATCTAGTTTTTGTATAATTTCTATTGTTATTTTTTGTTTATCTGCTGTTTTTGCCCCCCTTACCCAATGCCCCCGGGCCTGTAAGGTATTTTGAATAAATAAATAAATAAAAACGCAATGCAGCAGTAAAGCCGCTTTTGATAGGTATCGCCGGAGGAGCCTTACTTCTTCCGCCATCAAAACACCTAAGCAGGCCTACATCAAATACTTCAACTCTGCGCCTTCGTGTACGCCCGTGCCTCATTCCAGCTTCTTCCCTTCCGTAACTTGAGGGGCGGAACACAACGCCACTGTCCACCGCACGAATCGCCTTAAATCTCCCCTGAAAATTACCCTTGGAAGGCTTCAAGTGGTGCTTACCTACATTGATAAAGAGAGCAAGTAAGTCAATTTTTTTTTCAAGACCAGGTTTATTTTAGTAACTTGCCTTGAGTGAGTGTATAATACAGTAGTTATAAAATAAGACCGGTGGAAAGGTTTCTGAGAATGAAAGCAGTTAGAAACGGAGTAGCTTTGGTTAAACAGAAAGGTGTGACAACCAACGGCTACTCTTCGCGTGCTTTAGGTTACTAAAAAAATTCCATGATAATACGCATGTGGGTTTGTGAGTGGGACCCATTTATTTTATCAGTTACCCCTGCTTGTCAGTATCAGTTGCAACATGGATTCTCAAACTAGGGTTCGCATCGGGCAACGACTTCGCGACTTCGTTTTAGTAAAAAAAAGGCTAATGTGCGGATTTTTTATATAAAACAACCTTTGTTCTCAGTTACTCGCAACAACGAGAAAAGATACCGCGTGAAGTTGCGACAGTAGGTGACACTCATCGCCGGCAAGAATGAACGTAGTTTGAACAAAACCGCAATTTTCGGCATAACTCGCCTTTTGCAATATCCAGCAAATGTTCAAATTTCTGAGTGTGCGTGCGTGTGTGCCTGCATGGTTAGCTTTAGTGCAAGTTTGAAAGACGAAGATGGTTTCTAATACTGGTTACTTAACTCACAACCCCTTTTTTTTCATGCAAAAAACACAATCCTTCGATCACGGCTCATGTTAATATTTAATTACTACTATTGGTTTGTATATATAATATTTGTGGTCTGTCATAAAGAGTTCACCAGGTAGAAAAATATTTTACCTAGGCCCACAGATTTTACCGCAACATGATAACATGGTAGCAACCGAACCATGATTGGTGAATCTCAAGAGTCATCCGAGGTAACAAAAAACTGCCCCATTGCTATGGGCACGACCCTACACATCACTCATGCCCTTTAAGGCAACTGGAAAACAAGGAACGGGACAGTTTGTTGCTAAATTCTTCTAGAGGGCCATCTCGTATCAAAGAAATAAAACTGGCCCAGGCCAATACTCAGATGTGCACACAAAGACATTCACAGGGAATAGGCCAAAACCGAACAGAAATTTCACGCCACGTGCTAAAAGTGTCGACTCCTTGGTTTGCCTGCTGGCAACCTCACTCGGAAGGCTATCTTTCGCGTTTGACGCCCCGAGCGGATTGCTCCGAGAAAAATATCAAGCCTTTTTTTCTCCGCTTTGAAGTCTGGCAATGCGGCGTACTGCAGCTCAGGCTTAATCTACGTTTCAGATCCCCGTAGCTTGCTACTTTCCTTATCGCAAGCATAGAAGTTCCTTATTCGATTTTTGCTGCCGAGCATCTTTCGCAGTGCGCACGAAACCCCCAGCACTGAAAGTTAGAAGTAGTTTATGGCTTCATTGCGGATAAGCTTTCCTCTCACATACTGTACAAAAAAGCCTGTTTCTGCTGCGCTTTTCAGGAAAAGCCTTTCGGGAAAAGCGCTTAGTGTTGCATTTCTTAACCTACAACCACGTATTCCGGAAAAAAATACTCCATATAAAACAACCGTCGCTCGAACTTGTAGAAGGGATCAAACCAGCGATGTTCATACATCTTTGAAGCCCAACCAGGGGTATTTCGCAAGCCGCGGATGGTTATCGACCTTTTTCAGTTAGAACAGTAAAGCTCGTGACTTCGTTATCAGCAAAAGACAAATGTCTACGCAAACAACGATGCATGGCCCAGGCGATGGACCTCACTATTACTTCACTTATCTCGACGCAAGGCCTAGTTTGTTTCTTCGTCTCGATGAGGAAACTTACCAGATCCGTACGGGCTTGTGAAAGTAAGCCTCATGCCCGCTCAGCTATCTTTAAAAGGCTTTCCTTATCTGCTCTTCTGACATTTTCGCTGATGCCGTCGGCTGATGCCGCTTCATTGAAGCACACGGGGTCTATTAAACTGGAACAATAAATCAGATAATACAATCCGAAATTACAGGTTTGTGGAAGCACCTGATGGGCTTTATCACTGACGAAAAAGCACAATGAGCATTGTAAAACTAGAACAATAAGTCAATGAAAATAATGAACTCGAACAAAAAATAAGATAATACAAGCCGAAATTACGGGCTTGTGAAGGCACCTGTTGGGCTTTATCACTGAAGAGCACAATGAGCATTCTTATAATTTATCTACGCGTTATCGGAGAACGGGTCGGGTAGATTCCCGGGGTTTACGGCGCACCCAGACGACACTGTTTCATGTGCAATGCCAACGGAGAGCGCAAATTCAAAAGCTGAAGATTGGAGCGCTGCTTTTAAAGTCGGACTATTAAAGTCAGTAAAAGCAAGGGGAAATACAAGACGTTTAATCCCGGTGCGCAAAAAACTACGAACGCTTAAATTAGATAATTGCGCTGCCGAGGCGATAAAGCGCAAAACCTTATCGCAATTCTAGCTCTTCGTCTTCATGGTAAATTTGTCTACCGGGGCTACACGGATGTATCAAATGGTTTTTGAAATTTTGTTTGAGTGCTTCTTTTAACGCCTTGATTGATTGATTGATTGATTGATTGATTGATTGATTGATTGATTGATTGATTGATTTATTGATTGATTGATTGATTGATTGATTGATTGATTGATTGATTGATTGATTGATTGATTGATTGATTGATTGATTGATTGATTGTAGGGTTTAACGCGCCGACGCAACGCAGGCGATGAGGCATGCCGTAGTGGAGTGCTACGGATTAATTTTGACCACCTGGGGTTCTTTAACGTGCGCCGAAATCTCGTACACACGGTTGTTCTTGCAAAAATTTCGCCTCTATCAGAAAAGCGGCCGCCGCAGCCGGCAATCGAACCCGCGATCTCGTGCTCAGCATCTCTTAAAGGCCAACTGCACTAAAATTTTTCTTTGTCTAAGTGTGATCCAAATAAGCAGTCTAAGCTTTTAAAATCACCTTGGCGCAGTCCTATGCTTCGTAGGCACTAGGTACCGTCGTTCAAAGTAGCTCCGGGGAGACGACGTTTGCACCTGGCGTAGTGTAGCCGAAACAAGTTCCAAGCGGCCTGTGACGGAGGTTGGGAAACCTGTCTCCTGGAGCTCGCGCTTCTCCGGCGACTTGCACGGAGCTCCGCTGGGCGCAGGGACGCGTTGGCCCGGGGTTTCTCTGCTACACCACCGCGCTGTAGCGCCGTCGCCATCACACGTTTCAAACTAACCGCGTAGGTAGCAATATCCGCCGTTTTTTCAGTGCAATAAAAGAGATTAGAAGCCTACAAACTATACACGCGCTTGCGAACGTTCTAGAGCAAGCAAAACTCTTTTTACTTGAAAATAACATTTCTACTAAAAAAATAGCGCGACACGCACACTTTTCTTACATTTGTCATTCCTATTGCTTCTTATCACAGAAAAAAATGATCTTTTATAAATTCTTGACCACTTGCACTTCCGCGTTCAATATTTTCAATGTGGGCTGGGCCAACGCCACCTCCATCCCTTACACCTGTTCAAAGTTTTGCGACCTAACTAGAGTTGCACACGCGGGTATAAACAGTTGTGCGACTTTTGCCTCACTCGCTAAGTGAACCAAAATCAGCTCGTGGTAACAGATACATCCGTACAAATATCGGCCCTCGCCTTCGCGAAGTGCTAAAGCTAACAAAAGTGCTCCTCTCGTAAACAATAAACTTAATTTTTTAAATTCCCGAATGAAGTATTTAGCGCTCTATTTAGTTTACTTGAAAGTAAAATGTTTTCAACAGCACCTGTCTCGGGTGAAAGTAGAAAACAGTGGTAGATAGGTAACATTTTTCGTGTTTTAGTGATTCATTTAGCTGTGGAAGCTGGCTTATCGTTTTAGA
This sequence comes from Haemaphysalis longicornis, assembly GCF_048455015.1. NCBI lineage: Eukaryota > Metazoa > Arthropoda > Arachnida > Ixodida > Ixodidae > Haemaphysalis > Haemaphysalis longicornis. The sequence continues at coordinate 51,517,616 of NW_027526361.1, read as the reverse complement.
CCCCTTTTATGCTTTGATTCTCGATGTGCAGACAGGGGGAAAATACTGGGCCGATATTTACGAAGCTTTTTGGACGTAATGTATAGTAAAAATAGTGATTGATGTCCGCCCGCGTGCGGTTCATTCGCTTCAAAGAGAAGCGATGTTACAGCCGAGGCGCCGGCTAACCAAAGTTGTTTTTCGATACCATACGAGCAACTAGCTTTGTAAATCAAGGCCCGCTTTTTTACTCGCAATGCCAAGGATTGCTACAACGGCAGTTATTCTGATGAAAAATAATTGTCGTGCGGTCTACTTTACTTCGATTGAGAACAACGCGATGTCGGAATTGCGCCTAACTCCATTGTCCTGGGAAAACATTAGTTGCAGTTCTTCTGTGGAAATTACAGTGCGAAACGCGACGCTACCACGCGCATTTGAAGGCGGTTCTGAGGGGCCGCTGGTTCTAGCGCGGCCGCTTTCGTTCCATCACGTAAGTCACATCCGGCCGTCGGTAATGGCCGCCTTTTCTATTCAGTTTCGGTTCTGAAAACGCCAATGTCGTGAGCCGTTTGCGTCGCTAAGTTCATCTTTGAAACGTGGAAATTTGCATTACGCACTCTTTTTACGTGTACTATTAGGTGACATTATTTTTCCCTCGTCGAAAATTTGAGTGCAGTTGGCCTTTAAATCACTTTACGGCTGCCTGTTAAAAAGTTATTCGTTGAAAATATTACGCCCCGAAACTTTCTTGTGTGGGGCATTGAAAGAAAATGGCGTGCAAAAAAACTGTTGTGCAAAGGGACTTGCTTATCTTGTTTGAATCGGAGGCTCAAAAGAACCAATAACAAACTCAGTGTCTTCTATTATAGCAACCCAGTCGGTGTCAAAATTACTGCGGCATAAGGAAGATTAGGTCGGCCTCCTTCCAGGCAATGTTATCACTTGGCACAGGCGAATACCGCTTCTCTCTGGAGGAGTGTTTGGTGAAGATGTATAAAAATATAGGACAGGCGGATACGCACGTGTCCTGCTCCAGCAAGCCGCTTCGTCACAGACCTTCGTAGTGCCACAGATGGCAGGAGCTGAGACTGCGAGGACCCCTGATAAAGCGGGACCGCTACGCTATTCCCTGCCTCTGTGGTAGGCTGGACTATTTGGGAGGGGGGGGGGGGGGGGGGGGGAGCGTTACCGCGGGAGGCAGTGCAAGAAGCGTGACGTCAGCTGAGGAACTCCTCCCCCGCTTCACTCCTCAGTCTTACTCCCACTCCTTTTCGATTGCATTCGATTTTTCTGTGGGGCTTTCCCGCACCGGATTTTACGTGTGCGTAACTTTTTATCATTATACAATGCTTCCAATCACATAAACAAGATCAAGGCCGGCTTCACTATATAGTTTTTTCGCTATTGCCCCTCCGGTAAGAGAATCGCCTGCTAAGAGAGATCTTGTTGGAAACTTATAGACTACTCATTGGTACAAATATATAGGACGTCGGATTTTGTACCAAATAATTTTTGAAACAAAAAGAATAGGGTAGCTGCTAGTGACCAATACCAAAAAAAAAAACAGGCTTTGTTGTAGATAGGAGGTTGTGGGAATTTTCAGGCGGCCTTACAATTCTCAGTGACCGTTTGGAAGCAGAATATGAAGGTTTGTAGGAACTCCTGAGGGGGCATAGTCAGATAGTGCGTGATGATTCTTTGCAAAAGCTTATCTCCGCACCTTCACACACCTAAGTGTGTTTGCCTTGGAGGAGTCTTTGCCCTAATGCCCAGGGCCTTTCGTTAAAGGACGTTTTGTTCTGTAACATGCTCCTTAATGCGAAAGCATTCGATGGCCCGTCCAGTAATGAAATCGGTTTCCTTCATCCGGCATCCGTGCCACACCTCCAACCCTTGCAAGGAGCCGCTGAAGTCAGGCTCTGTAGGCTGCTAGGGCCGCCCTTCCAGATGCAAATCAACAATGAAACGAAAAACACCCTTTTTTCTGCTGTGAGATGCGACTGGCGGCGTCCACAGCTTGGTGCTCAACAGTAGAAGTTGCCCTGCCGAGTCTACTTCATAGCACCGTAAAAATACTTAAAGGAAACCCAACGCAGTCAGAGAATTATTGCAGAGATCTCAACTATTTACTACGCGGATAATCTAGCAGGCTGAGCACGAGGACGCCGGTTCAATTCCCGGCCGGGGTGGCTGCTTTTCTAATGGAGGCGAAAAGCAAGACCGCCCGTGTGTTCGAGATTTCTGGGCACGTAAAAGATACCCAGGTGATCAAAATTCATCCGGAGCCCTCCACAAAGGCGCGGCTCATCGCCTGCGAAGCGACGGCACGTTACACTTCACAATCAATCAATCAATCAATCAATCAATCAATCAATCAATCAATCAATCAATCAACAGAATGTAGCAGAGACTAAGTTACCCTGATTTTGTTAATCATTAATTTATTGCTGGGCACAGCTCGATGGTATTTGGAGGCTTTGGGAGTTGCGGGTATAATTGAGCTCAGAACTTTTTTCGATGCAGTGCAGCACGAAAATCGGCGAGTTCGAGCCCAGAAGCTAAATCCACGATCAATACAAATCTAGCATACCAAGCATTTGTTCTATTACTTTTTTGATGACATTGATACTCTACAAAGGACAACATCCATGTCATCAACAAAGTAATAGAAAAATGCGCAGAGTGTAATAAACGACTTCACATGACATTTATAGACTATGAAAAAGTGTTCGATTCAGTAAGCACCACCGCAGTGATAGATGCTTTAAAGGACTAAGGGATAGAGGAGACAAACCTAAGACTCCTACACTCCTACACGACATATATGTGGAATGCACGGGCAGACTGATACTTCGCAAGCAAAGTGACAAATTCCCGATCCGAAAAGGAGTGCGACAAGGAGATACCATCACCCCAAAATTGTTCACAGAGTGTCTGGAGAGTGTATTCAAGAGGCTGGACTGGGAAAACTTGGGCTTACGGATAAACGGAGAACATTTGAGCCATTTTAGACTTTAGACGACATAGTTTTGCTCAGTAAATATGCAAAACAACTCCAAAAAACGATTCAGGAACTACAATAAGAGAGCTTCGCTGTGGGGCTAAGGATTAATATGAATAAAACTTAAGTTACAGTAAATAAACATGCTGAACACACCTTTTTCAACATAGGTGACGAAACACTGGAATAAGTAGAAGAATATAACTAAATTGGCCAGATGGTCAGGGCGGACCAAAACCACGAGTAAAAAACCTTGCGCAGAATAGGGCTGGGTTGGGGTGCGGTCGGCAAGCACTCACAAATAATACAAAGTCAGATACCTCTATCCCTTAAAAAAAGATAATCAACCAGTGCGTCCTGCCGGTGATGACATACAGAGCGGAAACTTGGCGCCTTACTAAACAACTAGAAAGCAAACTTGGGTCATCCAACGTTCATGGAGCAAATAATGTCAGGAGTAACAGTCCGGGCTACCGCCCCCGACACTCCCCAGTATTTCCCGATTGTCCCGAACCATACGCCAATTTAGAACCCTATTTTCTCCTGCCCCATCGCAATTCAATCCCCCCATTTCCCACACCCTCCTGCTTGAACGTGGCGGGCTTGGCTAGCCTCGGACCAGCTCACGGACCAGTTGGCGTTGGGGAATTTGGCCCGAGACATTCTCGACTCTTAATGTTGCGTTTGAATAAAGTTTTTTCCTCCTCCTCCTTCTTAGGGACAGGAAACGAGCTACCTGGACTGGGGAGCAAACTCGAAGAAGGATATCATGGTTCAGGTTAAGAAAAAAATGGGCAGCAGAATGGACAAGTTAAGAACGGCAATAGTTCATGTAGTGTACCACTACGCCGAAGCGACGGCCCCGGATGTCAACGCGCGCGTGCGTTATGAAACGAGATTGCCCGTAATTCGTAACATAGTCTGCTTTTTCACACCTATATATTTTGCAGTCGCTGCAGGAGTTTAAAAGGAGATTAAGTGCGAGAAATCAAGAAAACGCCTCGTCTCACGTTCAAAACACTCGCACTAAGGTACTACTTGCGCCGCGCGGAGTAATAGCCGGCTGCAGTGATGATGCGCAGGGGCCACTTCCTTTGCCATTCTGAAGTTTTTTTTTTTTTCCGAGCATAGAAGTAGAGGAAGGCCTTAACTCGATGTAGAAATGAAATAAGGAAATTCGGAAGCAATGAATAGACTCGGGCAGCACAGGACAGTAGCTGGTAGAGGTCGATTGGGGAGCCTTCGTCCGTCAGTAAACCTAAATAGGCTGTTAATGACGATGATAATGATACCAAAACAGCGCGAGCCCACAAGCTGACGTCAGGAGCCACTCAAAGATGTCAGGGGCAATGCACGGTGTAGCGAAGTGTACAGGGTGTCCCAGCTATGATGCACCAAGATTTAAAAATAGAGTAATGGCGTAACTCGAAGAAAACCTGGTGCGTAATGTTTGCAGTACTGTGAAGAAGCGGACAGTAATTTTTCCCTTAATGAGACTTAAATAAATAATTGTAATTAATTAAAATTATTTAATTAAAATAAATAATTGTAAAAAGCAACGCCATTGCTTTTTTTTTTAATCTTGGTGCATGATAGCTGGGACACCCTGTATATGAAACATGCTATGAACCTAGTGCAGATTTAGTGAAACACACACAGGAAAAAAGATGTGAGTTGTTTAATACCAGTGATGCTAGAGGGGTCTAAAATACACACGAAACTTTTTTACACCATTATGTACCAATACGGGTGCGAATATCTTCTCCCATGGCGAACACCGTTTAAAGCTGTTTCTTTTTTTTTTAGAAAACGGTTTTCAGGCCAAGCTTTAGCGTGCTGCGCACACATACTGTAATAATTGCGCGCAGTACGCACCGATGGACACACTAAGCGCGGAACAGGTTCCCAACCCGTACACATATACATCATGTAAGCAAGCAAATAGCGCAAGGGGAGAGCGAGTATATTGTACTGCTTTTCTTGCTTCTTGCCGTCTGTTCTTCTTGTTTTTATAGCCAGCATAAGAAAGCATTTGGCGAAATAAGTAGGCTCGTTGCAAAAATCAAACGTCGCGTGACTAAAATACTGAAATTCTCCAAAAAACTACGTGTACTATAAATAATCGTGCGCATTTTCGAAGCGTTATAATGAAATGACCACATTCGGGGTTTGGACTGTGCAGCAGCTCGCGCCCTTTTCTGATCCGTTCAAGAGCTCTTCTCCCTTCGGTATGGCGTACAGATCTACTCACCCTAGCGAAAAAAGACAGCGGGCGAACAAATAAGCGCGGCCCTTTGACCAACTTGGTATATCACGCACCGCAATTACGCATTCTAAGCAATCAATTCCAAAATGACTAACACAGAAATGACTAAACAGCAGCACGGGTATCAGGTATTTTTGTTCGTTGCTGAGTCAGGGCCCCTCTTGCACCCACTGCTTCGCGTGCACGAGCACCTTTGCACGATCACAGCCGCTCAAGACTCATTGTCCAACTCTTCGCGACTTCTTCAAGACTTCTTTTCTGTAGTGTCCTGTAGACATTCCGCGTGCTGCCGGCCACTTTTTAATAATATCGCGGGGAATTCGACCGGCGGGTGTGTCAGCGCCTTATTGTCAAAGGCGGGAAAACCAATGAGAGTAGGTTCCAAGGTTTCGACAATCGTCTTTTGGGCTGTTTCAGTAAGCGCGACACAGCCCCTTTCGCATACAGTCAGGTGGTTCCGTCCATCACCGAAAAGAGACAGCGACAACGCAGACAGAATGTAATACATGTAATTAGGGTTCGGTTTTCTTTTTTTTTTTCTGTTGTCTGTCGTCACTCCGAGCTTTCGGAAAAAAAAAACTTGAGAATAATATAGGAGACTGGGTTTGGATTCAATCCGTCGGTAGCTGATATATTGAATTCTTTATTGTGCTTACTCTTTGCAGTCACCATGGCATGCGCGTGCACACCTGCACGTCCATGTTGCGACAGTAAAAGGCAAACAAACAAAAAATCGGCTCTCTACCGAGTTTCTACCGGGTCTCTGTTTTTCGTTTCATCATGGCGGATGATGATGTTGAAACAAAAAACAGAGACCCGGTAGAACATGAAATGTCTGGGATCAATCGGCAATGTGCGGATCCAGCTAATTAAAAGTGTTAGGCGCTGTGTCGGGCTTGTGGGAAGAGCTTAGCAAGGGCAAGAGCTTATCAGCTTTCTGTGCATGCGCTTACGCTCGCTCGTTTCGCAGCTTTCTCCGCCATGAGGCGCTGACACAGCCGCCGGTCGACATACCCGCGATATCATTAAAACAAGTGGCCGGCTGTTCATGGTTACCCCAATGACGTTGTATACAGTGAGTTGCGCCCTCACTTCCGCTTGTACGGGATCACTTCGGTGTCGGCCGCCTTCTTCATGTCCTGCTCGAGGTCATACTGAGAGCTCCTGACGATGGAAATGATCTCGTCCCTGTAGCCGAGGCGGATGCTGTTGAACTTGAACTCCTCGCCGAGGTTGACCACCTTGACCTGGGGGACGCTGAGTCGCATGCGAAGCGTGACGTTCATCTCTTTCCAGGGTTCGACCACCAGCTTCATGATGATGTGCGGGTTGGAGAACACTCCGGTGGCCCGCACGTTCCGCGGAGGGTACGTGGAGTGCTTGAGCGTGCCGGTGATGTCGACGCGCAGCTCCTTGGTGGTCAGGTTGCAGCGCACCGTGATGCCGGTGGCCGTGGCGTGCTCCTCGTGGGCGCAGTTGCCCTCGCGTTCCAGCTTGTTGTAGCCGGTGATGAAGATGTCGCCGAAGTAGGCCCATATCTCGGGACGGCCAACCACTGTCTTGTTGTAGCTGTCCTTGGGACGGTAGGGCGTCTGAATGTGCTGCGAGAGTTCGCTGAGGACAACGTCCATGTAGTCGTTAACTTCGTCCACCGTCGTGCCCAGCGAGGCTGCGTGGGGAACACGGACATGTTAGAAATAAGTGGATAATTTTAGTTCAGAGCGCAGCTTTCTGTTTTCTAGCGCCACAGCGATTGATAAGCCGTTTCTAGATTCATGCAGTAACTTTGGGCAGTGCACAGAAGTGAAGGGCACAAGCAATAAGTGACGTAACTTGTGCTGTACGAAGGGTTTTACTTGTATCTGTCTCACTTCATTTAGTCCTTTACTTGTGGCGCTCAGAATTTGGACTACAATCAAGATTTGAACAGATCAGAAGCATCGAGCAAATGTGCCTATGAATGATAGTTTTCTTTAGAATAGAATAGAATAGAAAAGAACTTTATTGTTGTTACAGAATGGTACATCACCAGAATATAGTCAATACAGAAAAGGGTCCCAGAGTAATGAACTGTAGTGGGACTCCTATCTTTGTTTCTGAGTACGATCACTTGCCGCTAAACATGCCCAACGACCAAATGACAATTACCCAAATCGTGGTGCCTGCACTTCGCAACGTCTACGTTCGGCGTCGTCTACTACCGGCAATAGTCGGTAATGCAATAAAACAAATGCGAGAATCTAATTCAGACCTTTAACTAGCCAGCCAGTTTGAACTATTTTTTTTTTATTTTCCCCACAAACCACCAAAAATAAAATCTGGCTTGGTACGTGCTTTTGTTGGATTACTTACTGCGACTGGGTGGTTTGACCGTTGGTAGCTATCAGTTCCATATGCACAATTAAATTATACATTTCTACCGCTTCCTTACAACTTAAGCATGTAAATAAAATTGCGCTTAACAGAGCTGTCGAGTTGACGTTGTCACGCAAACTGCATGAACTCACCGGAGACGAGACCCAGGACGAGGAGGGAAAAAAGCAGCATTTTCTGAAATACAAAAGGAGTAAATAGCTTTTTTTCGCACAAATAGTAATTAAAAAGCGTTATAGAACATTTTTATGTCTCCTGTAAAATCTCAAAATGAGCATTTTGTTGTATTTTTCAACAACCGTTTTTTTCGGTGAAGCTTTTATTTTGTTGTTTTAATCATAAGTAATGGTGCAGGACAATTTCTTTTCATTTTAGTGTATTTTGTAACAATGAAATATGTCAAGCTTTTTTTTTTTGGTTAGCCCGACAGTTCACATGACAACTATATAATTAACACTAGAAATTAACACTGAGCATGAACGTTGGGGTTTGTAACGTATGAGTACCTCATGTAACAGACGACTTTAAGAAGGCCTTAAATTTTAAATTGTATGCAGCCATCGAAATGCATGACACACAAGCTGCAGAGGAAACCTTCAACCATGCATCCCACAGAAATATACCATCGTTGATGAATTCTGTTCTTTACACAGTTTATCTCGCCGCGTGTGGCTTAACCGTTGTTTGAGGTTAATATATTGTACCCGGTTGACCTTGGTTGAGCTCTAGATGGGAATGGAATATTGAATAGCACCTTTATGACCTTTTATTGTACCCTTAGTTTGTCATTCTCTATGCGAAAAGCACACGCATTGCTAGATAAACAGCCACACGAGGTCCCGTTTTCTGAATTACAATTATCTCATTGGTCCTTTTCGTTCTATAGCCTTCAGCGAAATGCTGGCAGCAGGATTTGCTTAGATCCGATCCTTATTCACTTTAACTACGCGTCTGCATGATCGTTCAAAGCCATGGCTGAACGCCCATACCATGCTATCCATCTAGCAAAGGACACTTCTACGCAGGCAAAACCCGTAGGGTTGTCCTTAAAGAATGGTCCGAAGAAAAGAAGAGAAAAAACTCCAGCACGAAACAGCCAGGTCCGACTGTCGTCTCAAGGCGTGAATTGATTTTAAATGGAGGCGTGTCTCCACTCACGTACATTGCATATTTAAAGAAAGCTGCTCGGCATGGTTGCTGGAATGATCAGCTCCACTTTGGCGTTGACCTTCTGCACGTTAACCGGCATATGGCAACCTTCTTGGCGAAAAAATGTTGTTAATAAGCAAGAAGTAAGTTGCAGTGACTAAGGTAAAAAGAAACACTTTCTTTTCTACAGAAATTTACCAAAAGGTGGTTTGAACGTTGAACACAAATTGAAAAGACCCGCTGATGTCCTTGAGGCGCTGAATAGGGACGACGTCTCTGACGCAGGGTTACTTCTTGCTGGCCTGCATTGTTATTCCTTGCGCGTCGTCTCTCCTCCCGGCTCATTCACAGCGACATAAATGTGAATATTGGAGTGTAAATCAGAGCGAGGCATAATACCCTAGATGAAGTAAACCTTTATATAAGCTCTTAATTGAAGGGCGAATGAATGCGCTATACTCGGTTACAACCCTAGAACGGCACCGCCTCATGTAGTGTATCACTCCGCCAAAGCGCCGGACCCGTGACGTCAGTGCGCGCGCGTTTTGAAAGGGGTTTGCTATGAATGCGTGATATCGTCTGCCTTGTCTCACGCAGTTTGTTTGTCGTCACTGGAGTCATTTATAAGCATATTAAGTCCAAAAAATCACGGGAACGGCTCACGCCATGTTCAAAATATTCCCAGTAACGCTCTACTTGCGCCGCGGGGAGAAACATCCGGCTACGGTGATAAGGCACAGCGGCAACTTCCGGTGCCGTTCTTAAGTTGTCACCGAGTATAGTATGAAAGATTATTGTACAAAAAATGATCGGTTGACAGCAAAAATGAGCGAACTTCTTGCTACAATAATACGTAAGCCATTCCGCTTGAGCTGAATTTATTTTCTGGAATATAATTTTGAGCGGTTGTGAGTTTCAAGTTCTTATAAAGTGACCTCAATCTTGAAGCAAAGCAAACACCCTACTTTGCAGCCAAAGCACGCCGTGAGACGCGGATTTAAAAAAAAAACGCTGTGTGCTCGCGTAAGACGAACGCCTAGTCTAACACTTTCAGTTAGGTCATCCTCAACCGAAGCTCCGTTGATAAGATCTAAAAAATACTCTCCATTGGGAACGCGCCAGTTGGCAATGCTCATAGTCAACAAATAAAGGCGTTATCAAGAATCTGTTATCAATAAATGAATAAGTCAACAGACTTGAGTTGTGTACATTAAGCACCTAAATGCGGCCATGACCTTCCAAACAGGCAGCTTGAATCTGATTTCAAGGTTGTGAAGATCATTAGTCTCGCTGTTAAAATTGGTGAGGAAAGTGATCGAACGTTCGCTTTGTCTAGAAAGGATTCAAATACCTGTGCAAATATATGATCGAGGAAATTTTCTTCAAACCAAGTATCCGTCATACTGCGCTCTAAAACACAGTGCGTCTTTGGTCTTTCTTTGTTTTGTTTATTTTCAGTGACAGTAGCTCCGTTTTTCTGTAGGTACTTCAGATAAATCTTGCTCGTCATTGCGGAAGATTTAACAAACGCTTCGGGGGGCAATCTTTGCTTCCAGCGTCACTTTGCATATGTAGGAGGTCTCGGCGCACGTTTAATGTTTCCATGTAGTTTGACTTTGTCAGTAACTGTCCCACCACATGCATCGCAGATGTGATTTCTCTACGTAAAATTCGACTTTGAAAATGTCCTTTGCCTGTAGTGCCCGGCAAAATTTTCTTCACATATGGCTCACAACTCGCACAGCAGATAATTTCTAGCATTAACGCCCCTGCCGATCTCGCTTGCACTCCACTGCTGGAGCTGACTGTCGGAACGAATGAATGCCGGGAAATAAAAAAGATGCATAGCCGATATGAATAAAGGTAATGTGACCCGCCGCGGTGGCTCAGTGGCTAAGGCGTTGCGCTGCTGAGCACGAGGTCGCGGGTTCGACTCCCGGCCGCGGCGGCTGCTTTTCTGATGGAGGCGAAAAGCAAAAACGCCCGTGTGTACGAGATTTCGGCGCACGTTAAAGATCCCCAGGTGGTCAAAATTAATCCGGAGCCCTCCACTACGGCGCGCCTCATCGCCTGCGTTGCGTCGGCGCGTTAAACCCCACGATCAATCAAATAAAGGTAATGTGGCCTGGTTTTTCGATATAAAGTAATTTAAGAAAGCCGTGGTATTTTTTTAGTCGGGTGAATAAACGACATGGCTTAATTGCACTTGGAACTACTCGTAAACGACTGCAGTCGTTTGTTCACCCCTACCAAAGTGCGACTGACTAGCCCCGGACGTGTATTTCGTGGCATCATAGTTCGTCTTAGCGTATCAAGTCCGAAAGGACGGCGCTGTCGCGCGAAACCTTAAAGTAATCTAATTTCCCGTTGCTCAACTTCAAGATAATTGGTGTCTCATGTCGTCCCGCGCTCTTCATTTTCTGTCGGCACACAGAATTGCATCACCATATATTCTAGGGAGAGCAGACGCCGCCCTTGCTACATCGATAATCAAATAAAAGAAAATTGACCTGGACTATGGCCAAAATGAAAAGCAAGGATGCGCATGGCTGAAAGCTTTACAAGGAGGACTTGCTGCACGGGGAACTGCTTCAGTGGGATCTTCACAAGCGTGGGTGTAGTGAGGAGCAGCTAGGTCACATTCCCGCCCCCCACGTCTTACGGTTGCGTTAACGTGAGCATAATGATACAGATCCTCAACCGGTATGGAGATGCACGAACCCGTCATTGGGCACACCAAAATATTTGACGAGAACCGCTGCCTTGCTTCAAGCATTGTTAAAATGTAGGGATTGAAGTTACACTATCGTGCCCTTGCCTCGTCAATTCTTTTTGCTTGTTTGAAATTAAATGACTTTATTTCCCATAAAGAATGTACAAAGCTTTATGGAGGTAAATTGGGAAAAAAAGTTGCTCAAGGGCAACTTGGCAAGCCCGAAAACCCATGCGGTAGCAGTACTGTCGGTGAACACAAGCGTCGAAAAAAAAAAAAAAACTTTCACCCCATCCGTGTAACGACGACGATGGTTGGACGCGAAGCTTTCCTGTTGCGGATTCTTTGTTTGTCGTCTTAATTTGGACTGAATTTCGACCATGTCTAAAGAAAAAAGAAAAGAAATGGAGCAGTCGGATAGACGCCGGCTTCATAACAAGAAAGACCCAGGTTCGATTGCGGTCACTGAAGCGTTTTTTTTTCTTTTACTTCACCCGTGATTATTCATCATCATCATTGTCAGATAAAGTTGGCTTTCCTGCAGGCAGTCTTCGTGTTACAGACGCATCAGTGAGAACAATAAAGCGTCGCTTTAAAAATACAAGCAACATTCGAAAAACAAAAGACATACAGATGGCAGTAGGGTATAAAGCATACGGTAAAAAATAAAGGAACAGTAATGCCTTCAAAGTGGAGGTCATTTTGCAGGTCAAAGTGCACCGTGTTTCCTAACAGAGAAAATAATCACGTCCAATGCAACTAATAGAGTGAGATCCAGTTGAGACGTCTTTTTTTTTTTTTTTTTTTTTGCGCAGTAACGGAAAATAGGCGAGAAAAGTGAGAAAGCACATTTACTAGGCAAGAAGTTTATTTTATTTTATTTGACAGACTTGAGATGGCTGGTTATTAGATAAGTAGGTTTTCCGAAAACTAAAATAAAAATAGCAGCACCTTCATTACTCAGTTCGGCTTTAACGACAATTTTCAGCAGAGTGTCCAACGCTGCGATTGCGTTGCCTGTGTTCGCACATCAAAACCTAGCTAACAATTTTTCCTTTTTTGTTGTTGTTGTTGTTTGCAAGTCGGAGACTTGATTGCGGCACATATCTGCAGTTCTGCCACCGTATTATTCAATTTTATAAAAAAATAACGACCGCATATTTTAAAACGTAGAAAAATGCATTGTTCTTATGCGACGTTGACCGGGAAATTTAAGAAGAGCGCTTATGCCGAAGACCTTATTATTAAAAATTGTATCAACGAAATTTCACCATACTGTAGTCTACATTTACCCCCCTTTAGGACTGATACTTTCTGATTCTCTTTTTACACGGGTTGCGCCAGAAGCGGAAGATGGGCACACAGAATCAGAGCACTTAAAGTGCAAATTGCCTTTAACTATTAAGATCTTCTTCTAAATAAATAGAAACTATAGGGGTAGGCGGAGGCGCTATTTTGGCGCGAATCGCATGAGTAAGGCATTCTTTCAGGCTTTAGAAAGTCATCCATTCTTAAAACAGAAACTACGCCATAAAACGGTTAGCGTGCCAGTAAGCACAGAGGCTCGTTAGCGGATGTCTCTACAGACATGTGACAAAGTTCGGGAGCGCTGCTACTCACGTCAGGAGAAGTATCCAACCGCCAACGCTCTCTTCGGGGAGCAGATGCTGTGGGCCTCAGCGACCCGCCGTTGGCTTCACACGTGTGCGGCCGTCGACAGGTCTTGCCAGCTACGCGCCACGTCTCACGTCACACCCAGCCAATCGGGATCGATCTCGAAACCGTGCACCGAGCCAACACAAAAAGAGGAAAGAGAATTCGAAAGGAATAAATTCTTCTTTTTTTCTCCAGTTTTCTTTTCCACCTGTATAAAAGTGGATAAACTTTCGCTACCGGCGGGCATTCTGGGGGCTTCTTCGCCGTACGGCCAATCTCTCCGAGCCATCACGCACTCCGGCGCCCGCCTTCAAGGCCAGCGGGGACGATGCGATCCGGAGGGGAGTGGTGGTCGCTGTCCTTGTGCTCGGTGGCGAACGCGTCACCCGCAAAACATCTCACAATTCCGTTATCGTCTGGTGCACTGCTGCAATGCCGAAGAACAACACTGCGTGCTGTTGACATCGCGAGGCGTGTTGTACGCGGGGTGCAAGACGTTGGGGGGATCAAGGGGGATTAAAGCGAGCAAGATAATGCAAGCAAGCGAGCATTCTTTGTGACGTTATTGATCGAAGCTACTCAACGCAACAGGATATATACCCGGAATAAGCCAGTGTTGATTCTCAGAATAGCCGTAATACAGCAAATAGAGATTTCGTTTGATAAATGTCGAGCGTGGAAGGGTAGCAACAATTTTTCAAAAATGCGCGCGCTTCTCCGAGTCGCCGGAATGATAAACTAGATATCGATTTCGATCGGCTAATTGAAAGTACATACCTGAAATATTTGCGGTGGTTACAAGAATTCTTTTTTTATTGTAACGACTGTCGTTATAATTGCCGCGTTGCTACCTTCGTGTTGCAAGCGGCGCGCGGTGCTTATCGCAGTAGTTCTTTAGGGCTTCCGTGCGCTGTCTACCGGGCCAGCGGTCACGTATTCGGCAGCAAGTTTCGCAGTAGGCGAGACACTGCTTAAAAATCAACCTACGTGCGGCGGCTGGAATTCGGCGCTTGCGGGGGCGCCTTAGTACACGTGGCAAAGATCGTCCATCGGCAACCCAGTTCGCGCTACTGCAGGCCAATAAAATATTCCGTAACCACAACAAGTCTTGGAATGCTGCTGAAGTGATGGTGTCGTCTTGTTTGCGAGCTTGCAAGCTATGCGGTAGCCATCATAGCTTACCGCCTACCGCATGTTTAACCATTGTTTCTACGTTTTTTTTTTGCTTCTGTGGACGTTGCTAAGCTAGCTAACTTATTAACGGAACACTAAACCACAAGCGAAGGGCCATGAACAGGCTCATGAGGATGACGATGATGATAATAATAACAATAATATTGGAGCAGGTTCACCTCTGTCCGTTGATAGCAGTGCTCTGAATACTGTTGTACCACTCTGCGGCAACATCAGTTGTTTATCAACGCAGAAAATTTTAAAAGCGTGAAAACAGGTACAGACTCTTCGTACAGGTCCTTGCACTTTGATTTGTGACGTCACAAACTGCGAATCCTGAAACGGTATCGTCTGACATTTTATGGACGATTTGTTCTGTAGAGCCCTTGTTTGTTTTTCTTTATTTTAGGATGAAATGCTGCGTTTAGTCTTTATTAAACAGGTTTTGATTTCGGAGAAAGGCTTTCGCTGCGTATAAGTAGAGCCACACGATTTATTGGGGTGAACACGAGAGATTTGTTACTGTCGGGTGTCTATTTGTATACGACAACCAACAGCAAAATAGTTCCTCGTGCAATCGGCTATGCTATCTGCCCGGCGTTAAGCGTCCATGGTAAGAAATCAAGAGCTTATTTTCTACTAAGTAACTAAAATTTTCTTCATCTATTGGTGTCGACGAGATTAACGCCAATGTATTCAAAACACTAAATATATTTGCAGACTTTTCTTGTCACTCATTTTTGAAGAATATTTAAAAACCCGTGCGTCCAACGCGACTGGTGGGCAGGTAACGTTGTTTCAGTCCATAAAAGCGGAAGCCGGTCATGCCTGAACAATTATCTCCTAATCTCTATCATTAGCGTTTGCTGCCGAATATTGGAGCATATTTTATACCCGCACATTGCTACATTTCTGATATTTGTGGATTTGTTTCACCCAAATCAGCATGGCTTCAGTAAAAAACATTCGTGTGATTAGCAATCCACTCAAGCCTGGATCGCGACATCCCCACTGGTGTAATTTTTATTGACTTCGAGAAAGCTTTCGACAAAGTTTCGCATGCTCGCCTACTACGGCAATTATCGTTCCTTAACCTCCACCCATGTGTTGTTAACTGGATTTTTTTTCTAACAGGCTTACAGCAATTCGTCTACAATGATTCTCATTAGTCATATTTAGCACCTGTAGGAGTACCGCAAGGTGCTGTGCTGGGACAAATTCTTTTTTTGATATATATTAACGATTTGCCTTTCAACATTTCCTCTTGTATCCGTCTACTTGCAGAGGATTGTGTAATTTATCGTCCGATCACAAACAGCTTTGATACTTCCACTCTTCCGGAAGACCTTAATCACATTCAACAATGGTACAATTTTTGGTTTTGTGAAACCCATTGCGTGAAGTTGGCTTTCGTGCAGTACATTTTGCTTAGACATTGACGCTATCAGCGAGGCATTGAAAGCTTCGCTTTAAAAATTGGCTGCGTATCTGCTCACTCCGCTGCAAATGTCGTCGCAAGGCGGTTGTCTTCTGCAGCCCGTGCCCCGTAAGTACCTCTCGTCTGTCCCCCGCCCTCCTCTCGTGCCTTTCCCCTCCCTTACGACCCCCCACGATAAACATGAAGGAAGTTTCCCAAAGTCTATTCAATTTTCCCGCGTCCCACTGTTCGCGCCATCTACTGCAACTTCTTGTTGCTGTTGTACTTGGAACACTGCCACGAGTTCCAGGCTCGCGCGAGCTCTTTTTGTATATTTGAGTCAGAGTATTGTTTTCAACGCGTATTCTTTATTTGCTATCGCCAATATCAAGCACACTTTATCTTCAAATAAAATAACACTGCGGGTACCAGCTGTGCATTGACGTTTTCCCAATCCCCTTCCCAACTTTTGAGCAGTGGATGGCTCGTCTGGTCGATCCGGACCTTGGACACGAGCAAGAACTGGTCAACTGGGCCTGGACGGCAAGTCGCAGCCTGGGTATCCCAGAATAAGGATGCCCTCCACTGGGCGAGTGCCCTGCCATCAGCACTTATGCTCAATAAACGTTTATTCTCCTCTCCTCCTCCCTCAAATATACTTAATGTTTTCTTTTTGCTCAGCATTGTTGACTGTATGAAGGGATTTTCCGGTTTAGTGGCTTGGAAAGGGTATGGCTACATAAACTTCTTGCTCAAGAATTCTTTTAACTATTGGCTGGATGGCTGAATAGAAGAACAGACGGAGAGACAGACCAAAATTTTCACCTTTAGGTAACCCAAGATCGCCTTTTAAAAAAGGCACAAGAAATAAATAGGGGTGGGTAAGGTAAATTGTGGGAATTGTGAGTCTCGATGGGCTCATAGCTTCTCCAGTGCATTATAGACGCCGAGGTGTAGCAGTTTTAGTGTGGACGTCTTTAAGGGTAGTGCCAGCGCGGCCTTATGGCCTTACGTACGGCGACACTAAGATTCTCCATCTCCGCGGGTTTGAGGGCCAAGAACGGTACCCGTACGTGGCCGGGCTGATAAGGTTCGCTGGTTCGCTTCCATAGTGTGGTAACTGTCATTTTTTCGCACGCCGCATCTTTGATGGGAGACAAGTGAGGTGCATGTGTTAAGCGAGTTCGTTGCATAGGTAGGTCGGTCTGTGCGCCTGAGCCTTTTTTTTTTTTTTTTTTGTAATGTTAATGAGCACGGTGCAAGGGTGCAATACATTAGGAACGGGTTGGTTGCTAATAGCGAGTTGCGTATCTGTTATAGGGTCAGAGCGTCTAGGTTTTTTTTAAACAGCGTTAAAAGGGTGATTTTTCAGAAGGCAGACTCGAGATTCCTTACTTTCAGGTAGTGTTTAGTCTCCTCAATGGCCTCTTGAAAAACTTATTGCTGGTCACCCGGGGATGCAGTGGAGCCCCAAATCGTTAGCTTGTCTGCGTACATGGCACGGTGGGGTTCCGGTTGGCTTGTGCCAGAGGTGGTAAGTCCTTCATGGTGATGTTGAACAGCAGAGGGGATACTACCAACCCCTGCAGTGTGCCTTTTGATGGGATTATGAGCGCTTCGGATCCAAGGTGTCCAATGTATACTGTTTCACCGATGCACCGTTGCGGCAAGCATACTTTTGCCGTGTGGTGGTTGGGATATGAAGTGAAGTAGTTGTATATGCGCTTGGTATGAAATGCTGCTGAAGGCCCCCTAATATCGACGGCCAAGAGTGACAGCCTACTGTGGTTTTTCAGGTTGTCTAGCCTTTCCTACTCGAGTTGGAGTAGCATGCCTTTGGTTTACAGATGAGGCGAAACACATGCATGAAATTAGTCGTTGCCTTCAATCAGAGCGAGAGCCGGTTGTGGACCATGTGTTCTAGCAGCTTGTCGATGCATGCAGTGAGGTAACAGGCCTGCAGTTCTCGGGTTTCAGGGGTTTGTCGGGTTTTGGAATGAGAGTGACGTCCACGTGTTTTCACTTTGGGGGTAGGGAGCCCGCTAGCCAGCAGCCGTTTTTTTTTAAGAAGAAGAAGAAGAAGTTTATTGTAAAAGAGGAAGGTTACATGTGAAGATATATCCAGACGAGGGTCCCATAGTTGATACTGCACCGGGACCCTCGATACATAATTACATAGAAAAATACAATGAAAGCAGCTTTGTCGAAAGCAATACAATGAAAACAGTATACATTGGACGTTGATGTAATTTAGCAGACCACCCAGGCCAACATGATCGGAATGTCCGAGTAGTCTGTTTGGGGTTTTGTATCGACCATTGGTGCTGTTGGGCGTGAAATAGTACACCGCCGCTTCGATTTCAGCAACTTTGGTCCGCTCGTCCATCCCGGGGTTGGGGTCACCATTGCAGCCAGGTGTCGGGGTGGCTTGAACATGAGGGGGCCGCCTAAGATTTTTCGGGTTATTGTACAAAGTCGTTTTCTGTTTTGGAGGGTTTGTGAATTAATCGGCGGAGCTCGTGGGCCCTCACCGTGGTCCAGATATGGAAAATTTACAAAGGCATAGTGAGGAGGGTTCTCAGGGTTTCTTGGAGTTGATTGCAAAATTACACCCAATTTTGCTGCCTTAGCTGACGGGTGTGTGCCTTACCCTCTGTAATAAATTTGTATGTAATGAGTAATGTAAGTATTTCGCTTTATCCACCCTAAGGCTTTCTTTTTTTTTTTTTTTTTTGCTTCATTACCGCTTCTTCCCGCTCCAAGTCCTTTTTCTCTTCGCGTTAAACAAACGCCCCCAATGTGTCACCAATTCTTCTGGGTTGATACGTACCCAAATTACCTATCCTGAAAACCATTTCTGCCATGAGAAGTAAATCTCTCAGTCTTGAAGTCCCTTCAAAATAGAACAGTCTTCCACTTCACGGACGCTCGGTCGAATTCAAACAGCCATAATTAAGCTACGTAGCCATCCAACGCTCTTTATTCTCCGCGTTTTGTGTTTTAAGTTTGGTACAACCAAGTCTACAACCCCTAATGCACGCGTACAGGCAGCCATTTCCATTTGCTGTCATAGACAAAATACTTGTGTGGGATGGTTCTACAATTTGGCACGACAAGACAGCCTAAAACCCATGTCCTCTGTGCGCTTTCCGCGTAGCAGTGACATGCACCGCATTTAATCGGCCCGGACATAGTGCCCTTGTCCCAGAGAAGCAGGCCTTTTTAGCAAGTCAGTGAGTTGCTGAGGCATACCTAGCCTTGCACAAAAATGCCGGCGATCGGGGAGGCTACTATAACTTAATTAAGCACATCTGGAATTATGATTCCTAATTTCGAAACAACATAGACCGTAAATTTTGAAATCAGCACCATGCACTCATACATTGCACATCCTATTTCTCGAGGAGTGCACACCTCACACATCTCCACAGGCTCACGAAGGGGCAACCGCTGGTATAACGTAAAACCGGTACCATTCTTTTACACAGTTAGGCGCTGCTCATGCACTAGCGGGAGAAAAGCGGTGATCAGAAACGGCCGCTTTCATGGCACAGTCATTTGAGCCATCAGGGAGGAGGAGCAACAGTTGTTTAAAGTTTAATTATAGGTGTATGTTCATATTTGGCTATCAGACACCGCTAAGAAATATAGCCAATTGCTCTAATACTTTACATTTATTTACATTATTCTTCATTTACCTGAAGGTGCGTGTGTCACCCCTTTGAAACGTGCATGAAAGAAACTTAAAATTTAATGCAGCTTAGATGATTGTGTTTGATCGTAGTTCAGCAGTGTCATTTGTTAGTTGAGTTGCACGTTTTCTAGTACCCCCCCCCCCCCCCCCCCCCCTCATTGGCGCCAAGCCTGTAAGGCAAGTTACACGGAGGTATGCATTCTTGAAATCTCCGTTCTTCCCTCCAACCTAAATGCAAATCACACAAAATCCAGCTTCTACATCATAGCTTAATTGTTCTGTTTATTGGCTCGTTTCTTGCATCAGATGTACTGACGGTGGTGCTTGCTAGCAGCATGGCCAGAGAACCTTCCCGGCGCTCACGCCCACCACAAACGACAGCGCCCTCTCGACACCGACGGCCACCAGGTCCCGGACGACCTCGTAGTATCCCCAGCGCAGCCTCTGCGTCTCCGGGGTCTCGTCGAGGCCGGTGAACACGGTGGTGAAATTTCCCAGCTTGGGGTAGACGCGGGCCCTGGGTCCTTTCCAGGCTCCCACGGACACGTACAGGCGGCCGTGCATCTCCGGGAATGTTGACGTGGCCTCGACCGTCGTAGTGTTGCGGTCGTACTTCAGCTGGCTCTTCACGTGCACCTGGCAAGGACAGAAGGATTAATTGCGGGCGTTATTTTCGTGGGCCAACAGTTCAATGTTCAAGTTCATATTTTTGTTGATTGATTGATTGATGGTAGGGTTCAACGCGCCGACGCAACGCAGGCGATGAGGCACGCCGTAGTGGAGGGCTCCGGATTAATTTTGACCACCTGGGGATCTTTAACGTGCGCCGAAATCTCGTACACACGGGCGTTTTTGCTTTCCTCCTCCATCAGAAAAGCGGCCGCCGCGGCCTGGAATCGAACCCGCGACCTCGTGCTCAGCAGCGCAGCGCCTTAGCCACTGAGCCAACGCGGTGGGTTCATATTTTTGAGTTGAGATTTCATTTTTCCATGACTATACATGAAACATTTCGACAACATGAACATTATACTAGATTACGTTAAAATTATGTTCAATAAAAAATTCTAGGCTACTCGCCACTACAATAGATAGGCGCACACTCTTCGTTGTGACGCACGCCTTGATAGATAAAACCAATGGTATACCAATGAGTACAACGCGTTGTCTAGCAAACAAATGAACGACAAAGCAGTTAGGTTAGATCCGCAGCAAACTAAAGCAGAAAAGAACACGCACACTTTTAAACAGCGGGGCTGTTGTAGGTCGAGGCTTTTCTTAAGCCTCATGAAGGTCGTACGTCATGAAGGGGTACGAGCCAAATTCTAGAACCACCGGCGGCCTCGCAGAAACCCGTTTCGATACCCACTCATTGAGGACGCAGGGGTCTCCCAGGGCGGGTTCTTCACTTTTCCACTTAGCAAGGAGATAGATGCTGATTCCTTTACGCGAACCTTAACATTTGCGTGCCGACGGCGATGCGTTCTCGCGCGAGCGCCCGTCGACGTTCGAGCCGACACAAGGGAACCTCCGCTGTTTCAGCAGGTTTCACACTGGGTGAAGCTGGGTTAAATTTATGACCAAGTAGCCTCGTGGTCTCCGTAGGCTAATTATATATATGACACCAGGCCTTGAGAATCGATAACGCGGGGGGGGGGGAAGGGGGGGGGGGCACACCACTCATTACCGACCAAACGCCACTCCACTTACGCCTCTCAAGAATCTTGTGCGTGGCCGAAGCTGCAGCTTGCGTGCAGTGTAACAGGTGAAAATTCTGACACACGGGTGCACGAATTGCTGCAAAGCGTACTTACTGCTTGCTTAATACGAGGTCTGTGAGTGTAAGAAATATGCAAGTTAAATAGCACAAGAATACTGCCGAAGCAAAGTTGCAGAATGACGATGGAGAAAAGCTTCTGTACTGCGAGCTGGCGACCAGTGGAATTGTCAAACAGGTGTACGAGCTCTTCCTTGCGCATGTCGTAGCCTGTAGGTCATCTTCATGCGTCTCAAGCAGTTATGGTCGCTGACCAAAAGGAAGCTGATGGCTGGCCAGGGATAGTGGTTGTTGTAAGACCTTTATTCCCAAATAGGAAGCGGCCGGGACATGCGGGGAAAACGTAAGAGGGGAAGGTAGGTTTAGTTGATATTGTTGCGGCCTAAATTATCGGCATCGGAGACGCTTCATTGTAGACCTTCGGCTGATCCTTGAATGGACTGCACCAATAGAAAAGCTTAGTGCGTCGTAGCGAGCTACGTTGCTTAATCATGCCACACATAGTTCAACCTCATTTACCCTTTGTCAGAAACCGCAACCGCTGGGACGCTCATGTTGGCCAATGTCACCTTCTATCGGAAAGGTACAGCCCGGGTTTACTATGGGACGCATAAAGATGACCTAGCAAGCTTGGACGTGCGCAAGCAGGAGCTCAGTAAAACTTGTTGCGGGGCTAGTTGGCGCGCGAGCACTGCGATGGCGGGAAATTTGAAATGCATTGGGTGGCAGCAGTGGGCGGATAACGGCGCTACAGCCCGTTATGGCGAATCACTGCTCTGCACTTCCGACAGCTTTCACATTGAGTGGAACGGCTTTAAATTTTTACTGCTCTCCGGCCAGTCGCCTCGTGGCAACAAGGTAAACATCCTCCTTTGAAACATTAGGCAGCCTGTAGCAAGATTGGTGCGAAAGGACCAGCGTGCAATGCAAAAAGCAACACAATTCACCTCTAGTGTTTTTTCCACCACGCTCACCCATTTTGCTCTCAAACTCATTTTTACACCATTTTAATTTACGATAAGACGAAAAAAACAAAAATATACGCCTTTTATGAGTGCCGAATGTCGCCCCACCAACCGAGTCTGACTAGGACTGTCCAGGAACTTTTTTCGTTTCGTTCTATTTTGCACTTCGAGTATACATCCATGTCACGAGTCGTGTTGTGTTCTTCGCCGTATATTCGTCAAATTCAGAGGTTATCAGCTCTCCAGAGGAAGGCAGGTCCTTACCTTCACTTCACCGAAAGTGACGTTGCACCCTACGTAGACACGCTTGGGGAAAAATCGGGTGTAGTCGCCGCAGTCTCCCGAACGCTGGACGGTGCTGAGGCCAGTCACGGTTGAAGGCTCGAACTTGACATGGCCGTAGTGAGGGTGGTCCTTGAACCGGAAGCTGAAAGCGGGCTCGGTCAGCGGGTCGAAGTACTTCTTCCACGAGGGCAGCTCCTTGAGGACATCGTCCACGTATTTGTTCAGATCTTCGGTAGACTGCTGCTGGCTGAGGCCTGCGGAGAAACAGTTAAGTGAGCTCGACACCTTGAATAATACAATGTATTTATTCATTTAAAGAGTCAGAGCTATCCCCCTATAGCTCTTTGTTGGTATGCGCACAAAAAGAAGTCATTGCATATAACTCTTTCGCAGTCCCAAACAGTTGCAAGCCTAATAAAATGCGCGCGTTGAACAGGGAGGCTGCTAGCAAACCGGTCTCACATCTGGCTAACATCTCGCCCTTTCCGATCGGTTCTCTCCTCCTCCTCTTGACGACAAAAACGCCTCGCAGATCGCACGCACGTGATACAATCGATGTAACGCGAAACTTCTTATAAACTTTACGCTTAAGCTTGCCGATTTTCGTGCTTACTTTGGTATACACGTCGATCCGTAAGGTGAGAGCACGAGTTCGATTGATTGATTATGATGTTTAACGCACTGACGCTACACAGGCGATGAGGCGCGCTGTTGTGGAGGGATGCGGATTAATTTTGACGACCTGGGTATCTTTAGCCGGCGTCGAAAGCTCGAACACACGGGCTTGTTCGCTTTTCGCCTCCACGAGAAAAGCGGCCGCCGCGGCCGGGAATCGACCCCGCGTCCTTGGGATCAGCAGCGCAACGCCTTAGCTACTGAACCACCGCGGCGGGCTGAGTGCGTGAGTTGTCTAAGCTGTGCGTTTATGTCTCAGAGGCGCTTTGTCCAACGACCGCACGTACTACTAAACGCTCTTTCTCACTTCCGAGAGGGACGGAGGAAAAAGAGACAGCTCTGCTAACGACCGAGCTTGATGCGCCTTTTGGATGGGGCACAGTGATGAAGGGATTAGTGAAGGAGGTTGTGCAGCTGCAGAGAAGGGCCTGCTGTGAAATTCAGAAAACGGCCATCATTATTGCTAATAATAATCCTGCAAATGTCAAAATCCGATTTATGTCAGCGTGAACTTACTTCTTATTCATGTTCACATGGGTGTACGGCTAGTATGAAGGAATCAATGCTCGGGGAGTGCTTCTAAATACTTGAAGAACAAGTTGCCGTCTCTTTTTACGGAGAAGAAATACAAGGCAGCGCTGCAGGCAACGAGAAATTATAAGATTATTTTGACTTTCATGGTTGGACAAAGGACAGTAGAGCGCTGCATGGTTGCAGCGGAACCTACTTCGTGAAATCCGTCGTGTTACAGATTAACTCTGCATTGGCTAGAGAGAGAGAGAGAGATAGAGAGAGAGAGGGCTCTTTAATGAGAACTGGTGAGGTCAGCCCTGCTAGGGATAAGGCTAGCTACACCAGATGGGGGGTGACTACAGTGATGACTGGTGAATATTGTTACCCGCCAAAGTTTAATGGTCCCGCGACGGAGCAAACATTGTCCCCCAGTTAAAAATCTAATGGCACTGCTAACAGGAACATTATTTCAACATCATCAACATCATAGCACATAGCTGTGTACACCTAAAGACGTGTGCAACACAGTGCGAAATTATTAATACTCTTAGGGAGTGGTACTCTCATAACTATTATACGAAACTGCGTTTTATCGTTCCCTTTGTCCTAAACGACGCTGCGAGAACCTAAGATTAACTTACCTGCCAAGAGCAGGAGCGTTGCCACGACGTACAGCATTCTTTTCTGAAAAATAAAGCAGTCATAAACATTTCCTCAATGGTAGCAAAGCATGCGTAAGCTGGTGACCATATAAATATATTAATAGCAACTACTATGTGAAACCATAATTGGTAGGTTCCTAGGCAGACTAAATGGGTTTATTTTACCGCTTTAATGCCCCTCAAGTATGGCGAATGCATCACCTTTACTGAAAGAGAAATATACCTGTTGCGAAGGCGCCCCGGAATCTTCTTTTGGTAATGACGCTACAAATAAGCAACTAAGAAAGAAAGAAGAATGGCCATGAAAGATGACCATGCGTTACCACGGTACGTACAACCTATTTTCCAGTAGTACGAATCATTGGGCCCACTGAAACTACTGCCGGTGTCCACCAAACTGTGATGCTAAATGACCCACTACCATATACAGAACACAGAAGTAGTCTCTTCCAAACAAACACCCCACAGGCTGCAACAAGTCAAAGAAAGCAAGAGATGAAGAAAAAACGAGGATGTGAGAGGTCGGGTTGCAGTGTAATTGGCTAGCAAAGGCTTGCGTCGCACGCTGCATGCATGTAAATCACACTGCAATGCAACCGCCATACCAATTTCGGGCCATGAAACACCAAAAACGTCGTAAACTGATAATTCCAGTTATTTACCGTGTTTCGCTGGCATGACCGAACTGCACAGTAGATAGGAAGAATCAAACATTTCTATTTGAAAGTTATAAATTACGAGCACGGTAACGTTCTTCAGAATATCGATCCAAGCTTATAGGACGCACCGCTGTTCTGAAAACTAGCCCAAAGTACCAGAAGTTTTCGCAGACAGCCAAAACAATCAGTTCTTCAGTGTGCTAATGAAAATATTATTAAGTGCAGAGCCCTTTAGAGGCTCGCCTTGTCGTGGTAGCTCGCTCGCTGGACCCAAATACATCCACACGGCGTTCCGTCGTAGCGGCTGTCGTTGCAGTGTAACGCAGTATGTTCGAAAGCCAAGTGTTTTAAATAGTAATAAGCGTTCGAAACTCATGAACCGCTGGTATTTGTCATACATATCCCCGTTGTTTAGCGGGAAAAAAACTTCGGGTACATTTGAGACAAAATATACGTAATTAACCGGCAGCGCCCACGTTCATTTAGTTAGGCACGCTTTTTGGGTTGGTTTTTACGACAGCAAGCGAAAAAAGTGGCAGTACAACGCCGGAACGTGCGGTAGAAAAAGCGAGCACAAAAAAAAAAAAAAAAAAACAGAACTCCCGCTCGCGCAGTTTCATGTAGGGGGCGCGCGAGCACTGCGAAGGTGGGAAATTTGAATTGCATTGGGTGGTAGCAGTGGTGGCTAATGGCGCTACAACCCACTATGACAAATCACTGCTCTGCACATCTGACAGTTTTCACATTGAGTGGAACGGCTTTAATTTTCAATAGTACATCGATACGCAAGCTTCACTTAACACGTATACAGTCTTCACGTACCCCGGAGACTCGTCAAACGAGTAGAAAGGGACACTGATTACGTTTCTCTGCGAGATCTACCTATTAGCGAGTTGTTTGCTTTCCGGACGCCTTTCAGTGCGGAAATTAAGTACCGAGAATTAGTGTATGCATGGCAGAAGTGCACACGAGGTTATTACCCCACCTCACGACAAAAAATAAAAAAAAAAAAATCCACCGGAGCGTCAGCATCAGTGTAACTGACGGAAAAGAAGCTGGCATGTTGATAAGGCACTAAACGGCAAACAGGCGAAGAATGGCGCATGCTTAATATGTTGTTTCAGACTAATCTGAGGACTAAACTTTTGCGACGTTGCTTGCAGTCCAGCTTAATCTGTGCATTAGCTAGTTTTACGCAGGGTGAGTTATTCCTTTTCTTTGACCACAGCTATTTCCTACACATTCCTGTGATTTTTTCAAATATAGTTAAAATGAGGACAGTTGGATTTACGCTCACATATGTTCTGTTCAGTGTGAAAAAAAAAAAAAAAACAAGGGCTAGGTAGATGCATACTTCTTCTGCTGGGTGTGATTAATCAGGAATAATGCATTTTGTGGAAAGACGTGTTTGTGGGGAGCCCCTTAAAAATGGGAGAGCCTATACACAGAATTCATATTTGTCGTTAACTAGTATGGGTCTAAGTTATGGGCTGAAATTTTTGAATTATTTCGAATTAGCCCCTTGTTACTTCTACCAACCACAGAGCGCGGACGCATGCCGGGTTCGTGCCTACTGCATGCAATAAAAAATGCGGCTAGGAAAAAATAGAAGGCAAGTGTTCAGCATACCTAGGGTTTGGTTCACCTCGATGAAAGTGGCCTACAAGACTGTCTGCCTGAGCTGCACTCTTATAACTCAGGCCGATTGAGACACCGTCATGTGTTCTGCTATCACCACTCAAAACAAAATAAGCTCTTGTCAGAGTCCACTTACCGGATGTCTGCTGTTGGACTGCTACCAATCGCGTCCTAGCACTCTCAAGATAGGCCGTGGTGCGCCGGAGATGACTCAAAAAAGAAAATAAGTCTGTACGATCCCGATTGTGTGACGACCACACAAATAGCCTTATATTGTGCATTGTGTTTCGAAGATAATGGCTGAGTACCGCCGCTGAAGCGAGCAGTTCCATTCTCTCTGCTGCAAACAGTAACTCGTATTTCGTTTGTAATCATTCGATTTCACCAGCGCGGAACACCCCACCCCCACTGACGGCTAATTTCATCATCAAGAGAAGAATGTAGCCCTCAGGGCTTATGGGAGCTAAACACATAATTGGAAATTTCGCGCACGTGTCCTGCCGAATAAACATAGCATGTGTATGCGAAATTCTTTTTTATCCAAGCTATCTGAATTTACTAACTGCAGGTCGTTACTGTGTTGCAAAGGGGCAAATTCATGTTTTTCTAGGTTTTTTTTTTTAACAGAAGAGCTTTTGTTACTGGCCGTAAGTTCAGTGTTGCAAGAAAAAATATCAAGAAAATGCGGAGTGCTCCTGAGCGCGTGTCTCACCGCGAACGCCGAGCGTCCCCGGCACGCGCAGTAGCTTTAGCAAAAAAATGAAAATGGGGGCCTCCAGCGTTCCCCGTAATCGTGGCAACACTTGACCGGAACGAGAAAGACAGGTCATAGCGTACGCCCCTCGTTCTTTGATGCTCGTGTCGTCGAGCGCATGCGCTCGGTACCGTAGCAGAGCCCTCGCGCGCTGTAGCGTTTAAAAGACACCCTGTTTGGGAGAGGTAACCGCGGCCGCCGCGTTCTCTAGAAGACATTATGGATAACAGTAGACACTGCGACGTGTGTGCCACTCCTTCCGGATACGACTTGGAGATCCCGCCACCGCTACCTCGAGACGATGGCGAAGAACTGGTGGGAGTCAACAATGCTGAGAATAACTTTGCATCCACCCCTCTCCGCGAAGAAAACGACGACCTCTTCGATACGTATGCCAATGATTACTGGCACCTCAACTATGCGAATAAACAATGATACTGAAACTTAACGTCTCCGGCAATGCTCACCTACAACAGCTTCGCCATTGAAGTCTTGAGCGTGAGTGCTGGCTTTCCTGGATTTTTTTTTTACAACAAACGTGTCGTTTACAGGCATGCGATATTAGAAGAGCTCAGTGGTAGGTGTCAAAAGTCTTGTTACCTTTATAATCCTAGCGTTAAGGTTCCAACTGGTATGCGTGCAGTTGCATCGAGGTTATTGCCATGAAAGGAATATACACATCTGTGTAACGTTGGCCGGCTGCTCCGTATTACCTTGGCAACAATAGTGGATATTTTCTATAAGCTGTTGTTTCGACTACGAAAAAAAAGGCTGGACACTCCGACTGGCATGCACTATATCCACTAGAAACTACTATAAACGTTTCTGTTACCGCTTTTTTTATTTGTGTGAATGGCAGAGGACTTCTGTTGTGCCAAAAACAGGCTCACACCCGCATCAATTGCAGTGCATAAAGTAATACGCCAGACTGATTGTGGTAATGCATGCATTATTCTCTACTATAGTAGAGTTTTTAACCGCTGCGTCAAGTAGTCTGGAATAAATACTTTTTCCATAACTTCGTTTTTTTTTTTTTTCATGGTGGCTCATTGGCCAAGACGTTGCGCTGCTGGGCCCAAGGACGCTGGTTAGATCCTGGCCGCGGCGGCGGTTTTTCCAATGGAGGCAGAAAACGAGAACGCGGGAGCCGATATTTCGCCTCACGCTAGCGATCCCTGGGTTGTCAAGACTAAAATGGGGTCAATAACTACGGCGCGCCTTATAGCCCATGTGTAACTCCGGCACGTAAGACCTCTAAATTTGAGTAAATTCGTTTCGAGCACCGATTCTCGGGGAACACTGCGCACACAAACACGATGGAATGGCATCTTCGTATGACGTGTCGTGCCAGAAAATGAAAGTGGAGCATAAGCTGACATCGCCAGTTTAATTAAAGACTGTTTTCTCTCTCTCAATGGAGTCAAAGATGGCTCGTAGACTGATACATTTTTAGAATGGTCGTTACCCCATGACGGTGCGGTAATGACAATGTTCATGCTACTAAGACACTCAACCTGTATTCAAGGAACCAGGCTGGATCAAAGCCGATTCGAGTGCACTAGTAGCAGCCGAGCAGCTCGAGGCAGTCCTGCAATTCTGGCGAATGGCTAAAATATTGTCTCCTCAAAATTGCAAAAAGTTGGCCCAAAGTCGATTGGTTGCAGGTTATCTGGGACAACCGCCAGCTTGTGTCACTGTGGAGTATGAATCAGGTGGGATGATCTCCTGTGCCTATGAGCGACCCCTTTAAGCTATGCCTTGTCGTATAGATTGTATTCACTGGCGAGGCACGCATGCAGGCGACCATATGAGTGCGCCGTCACTGGTTACGTCGGGCTCTGCGGGATGGCGGTACTTGTCCGTGCTAAGCACATGACGTGTGCTGGACGTTCCAAACTCTACCGCCCCCCCCCCCCCCCCCCGAACGCAAAGTAATGCCTCGCGTCCAATGTGAGTCTAATTTATAGCATCTCTGTTGACACCACCGTTAAGAATCGGGTTGAAACGGAGCAGACGCACGCCGGTGTTGTTTTTTTCTGCGGCGTGCGGGCGCAGCGGCACAAGCCTCGCCATGTCCGTGGCGCTTCGGTCATGTCCGTGGCCGTTTACAATGTTTCCAAGCGAAGGCGCTGACAGCTAAACTTTTTAGTAAATACCATCAATACGAAAACGGTTGTGTCAAGGAGAAACTCCTTGCATTTAGTAAGTAATCTGCTTAATTTTTATGACTATATTTAGACATAACTATTTACCATGTGGTTTAATTATTATTTTTTTATTTATCAATACTGTAGGTCTTCTGCAGACCCATAGAGGAAGCGGGCATACAACATCCCAGGTATCTGATTAGATACAAAGTCAAGGAAATACAATATTTCGAGGGATGATACACGGAACAGCGGAACACTTACAATAGCGAGTACATCAATAGTACATTGGTGCTCTTCCCATACACGAGAAGAAGAAACAAAAAATACTAGAAACCGCGTTCTACGCATGACAAACAACGTATGTACAAAAAGTACAATACACCACTGCAATACACGTTTTTCGCTATCACAACAACAAGAACAACAACAAAAAATAACTATACAAGCTCTGTTACCTGCTCCACAAATGAACAAAATTGATCAATATTTGTAATATTAACAGCTTCACTTGGTAGCGCGTTCCAAGCGTTCACAGCGCGAGGGAAAAAGGAGTATTTAAACAGATTGCTATGCGCACTGAAGGGACGTGTGCATTTATCGTGGTTCGTCCTACTAGAACGGCGGCCAGGCGGATGAATATAGTCGTCTTTACAGATTTTAAGGTGACCGTGAAAAAGGAGATAAAAAAACTTCATGGAAGCAACGTGACGCCGGCAAGACAGAGTTGCTATGTGCGCTTGATTGCGCATGTCCGTTGCACTATCGCGCCAAGAGTATTTTGAGTAGATAAACCTCAGGGCCCTGTTCTGCAATCTTTCAAGTTTGTCGCGAAGGTAGTTTTGATGAGGGTCCCACACTATACTTCCGTATTCTAGAATGGGCCTGACTAGGGTTTTGTAGGCGGTTAGTTTAACTGCTGAAGGTGCTTTGTTATTGTTATTATTGTTATTATTGGGGCATTTTTGTTGAGTTACGCCACAGTATTTTAGCTTCTTCTTACTTTTTGTTGCAGCAGTTCGGAACTAAATAAATCACAGGCGGTTAACCCGGTATCTTACCCGCATATTTAGCCCATTTCACCCTTTTTGACCCCATATGGGGAAGCTGGCCAAGGTCGTTGCCAGGTTGTCTTCTCGATATCGTCATAGGTGTGCCTACCTATAAAGAAGTATTCACCACGTAAAAACACAAACAATAACTTATCTGTGGCAACGTGAATCCCCGCGCTAGTCCCACATAGCGTCATTCTCAGAAATATCCAGTGATAGTCGCAACAACACTGCTAAAACTGCCGAACTTTACCAACTTTACCTTCCCTCATCACCAGCGTAGCATCACCGGCTTTACTGAACATCGCCCCATGCACCGCTAGCCATGATCCAGGGCCCGCATAATGCAAGCGCCAAACAATTTTTTGACGTCTCATCTGTAAATGATAAGCCTTAAAGTAATAAGCTGAAACCAGGTATTCTTTTAAAGGGACACTGAAGTGATATGTAAACATTGCGGGATTACTTGCGCAAATTGTAGTCCGGAGTCCCCAGGCCATGTTACGACCACTCTAGGCGCGTTTACGCGATTTTATTTAGTAAAAAAATTAATTCGAAAATGCTGTCCTCCTCTCTTTACGCTCGCCCATTTTCTGCGGCGTTTTCGTGTGACGTCAGGAGGGGATAAGCTGGCAATTGGCTGCGCTACTGCACGGCTCCCCGGCCTTCAGACAGAGTCAGTGGGCCCAGCGTTTCGTCCGCCGGCCGCCGACGGGTCGTCACAATTCGTTCGCTCAGTTGAAACGAAGCCAGGACACGTTTGTGAATGGTAGAATTTGCCTTTCTTTACTTGGTTAGTTTGTACACTGTATCTCGCTCCAAGTCAAGGTCGCTTCACACAAGCGCACATGCGACGCTTCGCTGACTGGTATGCCAGTAGGAAAATATAAGGCCTCTTGAAGCCGGGAGAAGAGTCAGCGAAGTCAATATAGGTACTACGGAAATAAAATCAACTGATATTTTTACCGTACAGCGTAAAACTAGGGTGCGGGAAGCACTAGGGTGCGGTCAGCAGCACGACTACGCATCTGCGAACGCTTTTCCGTCTACGAAATGCAATTGCTAGACGTGAGCTATTGTGGAAACTCGGGCGACGCTTACTGCACGAGCGCAATACAACAAATAGTCACCTAAGCTGCTTGAAATGCCAAAACTAAATATAAGAGTAAACTTGTTGTACAATATATACCTTATATTACCCAGGACAGAAGATCCCGCTCCGTGGCCTAGTTGTCTGGGGCGCTAGGTATATTGCCGCAATTATTTTGCAAGTCACGAGTTCGAATCCCCGCGGGTACGTGCTTTTTTTTTTGTAAGTTAACTTTTTCGTTTTCCGCCGATGTTTTCTATATTGAGTTCACCTTTTTTTGGGCCGCAACGTTCATGGCTCCACGAACTAGTTCACAAAACGCGCGCAGGCTGGCACTGGCGCGCTAGCGAGTTCTCGTTGGCGTGCTGTTGCCATAAGCACCGACTGCTTGCAGGCAGTGGGCACAGGCCAGAATGAACAGACCCTTGGCCTGGTGCGAACGCGCTTTTTACGACACAGGCATGAGGGAGGCAAGCTCCAAATATGGGGGAAAAGCGCATGACATTTGAACGTCTGCGGGTACGCGGAGGGCGTTCATGCGCTGCGTAGGTTTCGGCTAGTGAATGCTACGATTCCAATCCGTCCTAGGAGGCTTATCTTTATGCATTTTTACAGCTGACAACGTGGCAGAAGCGCGGTACGATGATTACTGAGTTATTGAGAATGCCCATCCAACAACGCCAACGGTTGTGTTTTACGGAACCGAAACCGAAACTTGTTTGGTTGCTCACTTTGGGCATCGTCCAATCACGGTGCCCGCTCCTCCTAACGTCACAGCTTTAGTTGGTGCGGCCGCCGCGAACCGCGCATGGTAGTTTTTCTTCTTTCGCGCTTTGTAAAATAATTACCGATTTGTCAACCGAATAAACGATGAAAAGTGTGCTAATTTGAGCCAGTCTACGCAGTGCAAGCAAAAACGGGAGCTTGACAAATTCACTTCAGTGTCCCTTTAATAGACACAGTAAGGCTGCCTGGGTTACGATTCGAGCCTTATAGTCTAGTCACAGGCAGCGCAGTTTGTGGGCATCAGCGTTTCCCTATCGAGTTTTATTACTCCCTCCTTCCCTCCTGTCAGGGGAGGCTCCGGCACAAAAAAAATTTTGCGTCGCGGCCTACCGGAATAGGATGGCCGCCCACAGCTCCTAACTCTTTTTCTCCCCTACCCCGTCCCTGCTGTTTCAATAAACGTTTTCTCTCTCTCTCTCTCTCTCTCTCTCTCTCTCTCTCTCTCTCTCTCTCTCTCTCTCTCTCTCTCTCTCTCTCTCTCTCTCTCTCTCTCTCTCTCTCTCTCTGTCTCGATTCCTATGCAAATCTTCCCACTAGCACGGCCCAATATGAAGCATGGTCCCCCTTCGACCCGGCCACATACCAGAGTGCTCGTGACACTTAGTAACGCACAGACTGACGCCTTTGATCACTACAAGCACGCCCAGTGAGCAGTAGACAGCATTTTACTCTGTTTCACGTCGATGCAGCAATGGTGTATTGGCACACAGACGCGGGTTGTGCGGACAACAATATTTCTCCGATTCCTTCACGATCCTGTTTCTAGGAAGAAGTCACGCCGTAATATTGACGTCACCTTAAAAGCATTGCTGCCAGTTCTTGATACAAGGATGGAATACGATTAATCGGAGATTCTTGTGGCGGCATACGTTGACGCAAACCTGAAGCTATGATCCACAGTAAACACTTCCTCGTATGGGCCCAACTACGACACATTGAAATCTAGGATCATTGGAAAGCAATTGCAATCATCTGAGATATATGGGGGTGCTAGGCGGTGAAACACTTGCTTTTTTATGATTCGTCCTAAAGTGGCTCCTACGTGCATCCATCTGTAACAGCGGAACTTTATTTTTCGGACAGGAGTAGAACACTTAAATTGCTCACGAAGAGCGGTTTAAGGAGACATATTTTGTCTACTGACCGGGGGGGGGGGGGGGGGGGGGGAGGAGGAGGAGGCTAACGGGCAATACCGTGTCTGAAAACAAGAGCCGGGAAAGATATTGGGCCTCCAAAACTACCACAAAAACCCGGCAAACTTGCACGTAGAATTGTAAATTATTTGGTATGACTCACGTTGAGTTCAAATAAGTTCAAAGGAGGAAAGTACAGCTACTTCTGCAGTGAGTGAGTGAGTGAGTGAGTGAGTGAGTGAGTGAGTGAGTGAGTGAGTGAGTGAGTGAGTGAGTTGGCGAAGTGAGTGAGTGAGTGAGTGAGTGAGTGAGTGAGTGAGTGAGTGAGTGAGTGAGTGAGTGAGTGAGTGAGTGAGTGAGTGAGTGAGTTGGCGAAGTGAGTGAGTGAGTGAGTGAGTGAGTGAATGAGTGAGTGAGTGAGTGAGTGAGTGAGTGAGTGAGTGAGTGAGTGAGTGAGTGAGTGAGTGAGTGAGTGAGGTAGTGTGTGAGTGAGTGAAAGAGTAAGTGGGCCAGTAAATGAGTGAGTGAGTGAGTGAGTTGACTAAGTGAGTGAGTGAGTGAGTGGGCCAGTAAATGAGTGAGTGAGTGAGTGAGTGAGTGAGTGAGTGAGTGAGTGAGTGAGTGAGGTAGTGAGTGAGTGAGTGAAAGAGTGAGTGGGCCAGTAAATGAGTGAGTGAGTGAGTGAGTTGACTAAGTGAGTGAGAGAGTGAGTGAGTGAGTGAGTGAGTGAGTGAGTGAGTGAGTGAGTGAGTGAGTGAGTGAGTGAGTGAGTGAGTGAGTGAGTGAGTGAGTGAGTGAGTGAGTGAGTGAGTGAGTGAGTGAGTGAGTGAGTGAGCGAGCGTGCGTGCGTGCCTCGCTCGCATCGCTATATGCTGACCACTTGTTCGGAAAACGTGTTCACTGGGTGGCTTCAATGTCGACAAGGGTTCAACGTGCACAAATACTCAACATCAATGCGTGCCACGGAATTCGCCTCTGAAAGAAGGCAGTACCCAAGCTGATATAACGGAACCTCTTGCAAGGCGGGCTGCTCACTTTGTACGCCGCCTATTTTCGCCTTTCTGTTCTAACACACACTAGGAAATGACAGCTAGAAAACCCAAACTTTGCCGTACGGAGAGCCAACACGCTACTCTAAAGACTGCAACCTCGCATCTTTGGTAAACCCCTCAGCATATTATGTGCTTACAGTTCGGCCTATTGGTCTTTAGCAACTACTATAACTGTTCATCACCATTATGACTTGATTTGACCATTTCTACGCTGCCAACGGGTTCACCCACCATACGGCGGTACCTGGCTGGTCTATACCAACGCAAAACCTATCTAGGGCCGAAGCCCCTCAGGGGCTCGGGCTGTCGACGTCTGCTGTCGTCGTCTCGTGTAGTCACGGTACTAGAACACCGGGACACCCGTTTTCCAACGGCCTGCGCTATAACGTAACGCGTACTAAAAGAACACTCCGGGGCACTAATTTTCCAACGCACGCGCTAGAACCTCTCATCTCCCAGGGAAAAAACGCGTACTAAAAAAAACACTAGTACACTCGTTTTCCAACACCTCGCGCTATAACGCTTCGTGCTTCAAAAACACAACTTTTACAGCAAAGCTGTATACCTTTACCTGAACTCGGCGCATCTACGAAAGCGCAGGAGCCTCATCAACACCAGGAGCACTAAGACGAAAGAAGAGAACCCGAGAAATACATTATGCCTATTGACTGGGATTAGCTACGCGATTGCTGATTGTTTTTAATTAATGTACATATGTAATGTCGCGGGCGACCACCTCGTTGAGGTTGAGCCACCAGGGAACGGAGCCGTGAGACTCCCGATCGAACCTCTTCAATGGCGGTGACAGACTGATTACAATGACAATGATAGTGTGGGGGTATGTGCCAGGAGCTTCCTCTTCTTCAATTCTCAACATACTCCCGACCACCAAGGATATTACAACGACGTCAACATGTAGTAAACGGCTCATGGCCTAAACAGCACAGCACCATTATCGGTAAAAATATAATGTTCAATCCAGTTCCGTCTAGCTCGTCCTTTCTTTTTACGATCGCTTTCCGTTCGATCTGGTTCCTTGTTGTCTTTCGGTGTATCCAGATTAGAAACCACGTTGCTGCTGACGCGTTAAGATTATTATAATTCGGTCTCTGTTTTTACGGGGCAGGTAGCCATTCAAGTAAGCCCGCACTGCTGTTACATTTAGCAACACTTCTCTTTACTCTGGCGTAGAATGCGTCTGAACCCTGGCTTCGCAATCACCATTCATAGGCTTTGACTCATCGCACATGCCAGTGATTTGTAAAGTCTGGGGCGATGTCGGCAATTGACTCAATTCCTTAAGAGTTGGATGTTCGCGCTCACACATCCAATATCTATTGTCTGTCTCCAGACAACTTGGATGCTTGCTGGATTGTCCTTGACCCTGCAAGTCTACTTCAATTCCCGTAAGTTCCCTTGCTTCCTTTCTTTCTGTGGTGTGCTGTGGGATTGATGCAACACTTGGAGATCTGGCAACGAGGCTGTTTCGTAGATTCTTTGCGGGGTGTACTTTTGATCTGTCATTGCGTGCCATTTGTGTACTCAGCACGCAAGTTACTCCCGCCGTTGTCTGAAGCGCAGGACTCGGTTCATGGACAGGGCCTCGAAGTGTCCACCCCAGCGAGGTCTCGATAGCTACTAAACCTTGCACTCGATCGCTGTGGTTTAAGTCACCTGTCATTGTTTCCCAAAGTTAGTCAGATCCTATGAGCAGTGCGATAAACTGGTCCTTACATTCTTGGGAAACGGTACGTTCGTCAGCAAGTCTGTAGCCAAACTTCCGTAGATTCGTCACAAAATCAGTGCTCATCTGCGTATTTGCGACGTTGAGCCATATCGTGGGAACTGTAACTACAAGGACTACATGCTCTACGTCGTCAAACTAGCTGTGCAGTCAAACCTCAACGATTCTTCTTCTTCCCACTTGAGAAGTGACTGACGATGCAAAGGTATTGAAGGCGAGGCTTGTCTCTCCCACGACTTTTAGTCGAAATTTCGTCACGAGGTCTTCCTTAATGAACGTTCGCTGACTGCCACCGTCCAAGATGCCTCGTATGTAACTTCTGCCGTTAGGACCGATAACCCATGGCCTGAATGTCTGGAGGTACACTCCTTCGTCCTGCTGGCAGCTAGTGAGGGTAGTAGATGCCCACTTGGTGTCCTGCGTCTGCACCGGGACTTTGTAGGCGGGATCAGTGTGCGCCTCGTCGGTCTTCAATTTGCATGCATAGTCTGAGTCGCACACAACAGTTGCATGCCTTCGCATGCATGTCGTACGCATTATCTTTCGACGGCACTCCTTTGATCGGTGGCCCATTCCCGTGCATCGATAGCACCGCATTTGTGCCAGCTGCTTTTTCTTTTCAGGGATGCTCAGAGAAGCGTGGCATGCCTCGGTAATGGGCTTTAGCGATTTGCAAAAAAAGCACTCGTTGCTTTCAGGCATCTCATCTTGGGAAGCGTGCAGTACCGAGGTGGATTGGCCGTTACGTTCGAGGGGCTCACTCGGTTCGGTAGAAGTCCCAACTGAAGCACATTGCTGTATTGCCTCGAGCTCGATCTGCGTGTACCACAAAAGTTGCTACAGTTGCCGGCAAACCATTCGTTTTTTTTCCCCGGAAGATGATGCCGTGGCCGTTGATTTCTCCTGGAGGCGGACGGGTCGGTGAAACGCTACGACGATCTCTTCCGGCAAAACCTCGAGCAGGGTGTAGTATAGCATCGCCGAGAAGCTGTTCGTTGGGACGTCCAACATGTTGAGGCAGCGGATGTACAGCTGAACGGAGTCATATAGACTGCGCAGATCTCTCGTATCAGATGCAAGCTGGATGACGCTTTCGAAATTCGTAGCACACCTCTGTTGTGGGGAATCCGGCAATGGCAGCTGCGGCTTCTCCTTCCAGGTAGTTGCGGAGGTACTGAAACTTGTCAGTTGTGCTGAGAGTCGGGTTCTTGTGGACTGCAGCGTTAAACCGCTACCAGAACGACGCCCATTCACACATCCCCATTAACGCTTACCATTGAGCCAAAAGGCTTGATGGTACGCGTTGGGAGACGAGGTCCGGAGATATGGGACGGAGCCGTCGTTGAGGCAAGTGGAGCATTATTCGCAGCTGAGGGGACAGACTGCTCAGTGTTGCCGGCCCTGAGGCCCTTGAGCCGGCACTGAAGACAAGTCC
The DNA here is from genome assembly GCF_048455015.1 of Haemaphysalis longicornis. Taxonomy (NCBI): domain Eukaryota; kingdom Metazoa; phylum Arthropoda; class Arachnida; order Ixodida; family Ixodidae; genus Haemaphysalis; species Haemaphysalis longicornis. Next base: position 51,479,828 of record NW_027526361.1, on the reverse strand, counting down.
GAGCTTCGAGCGTCTGGTCGTTGTAGTGCGCCGCCGAATCGTACTCCCTTTCCAGCTCCTCGACAGGAATCGCTTCCTTGATCTAAGCGTCGATGTTGCGGAGCTCCTCGCGGCTGGCCACGAGCAGGGTGTCGAACCGGAACCGGAACCGAACCGAAAACCGGAACCGAACCCGAATTTTTGCCCGGAACCGGAGCTGAACCGGAACCGTATTTTTTCCGCCATTTTGGAACTGAACCCGAACCGGAACGAATTGAAGGAACCGTTCCGAACCGGTTCCGGGGCCTCAAAACTGTGATTTCTAGTTTTCCATCCCGGTACCCTACCTTGCATCCGAAGATATTTTTACCATTCGCCAGACGGCACCACGCAATATTTTGCATAGTCTGCAGCTCCCAAGGCCCATAAGGTTCTCATCTTATTATTACCCTAAATTTAATGTAAAGTCCGTATACACTACTAGTTTGCTTTAGGTATCCATCTCCCCAAATTATCTTTTTGCATTTACAATAGCTTAGGTTAGAACGCATATTCCGTTGCAACATATCATGGGGTATTTTTTATGGTTTCTATCTGCAGTGTGTTTAAAATCGTGTGAAGTTTTCATGTTGTTAATGCGAATGCATCCGTGTCCGCTTGTGAAGGCCTTCAGGGACACCATCAACCATAAATCCGTATCTTCCACTTATTTTAGTTTGAGTGGGCACTTATATAAAAACAGCACTGAGACACAAACACTCACAGTTCTCTACGTCACCATCACTTTTTCTTGTACAGTGCCGTTGTGTCCTTTGGTTACTGCCCTAGGAGAGCATGAGAATTGAAAAAAAATGGGGCCTTCTCATTTTCACTTTTAAAGTAAATGCGATAGCATTTCGATGCATGGATTTAAGTCGATTAACGCGGATTAGCGGGTACACTAGGGTGGTTTAGTGAGATGAGTGAATGAACTAATGTGAATTAGTGGTACTGCGGTGCTGATTAATATGGATTAGAGGAATTAGCGGGTCGGTTAAGGTGGATTAGAGGGTTGGAACAAACATGATAGATTTGGGGTCCTTGGCATTTGTAAATTTTGCAGCGTTCTCTTTCTCGACCAATCAGGAAATTTAGTTACTCACAAAATAGCCGGAAAGTTATGTGCCGACCACCTGAACGCTATAAAAGGCCTTTTTTATGCACGTATTACACTCTAATGTTATTTCTCGCGTAAGATTTACATCTCGCAATGAAGTTAAAAACTAATGGCCTAATGCATGTCTTATATTCACCAAAAGGTTCTCAAAATGTATATATATGAGGTAAGACTAGGAAGCAACTAAACTGAAAGAAAAAAAAAGCAACGATCAACTTATTTGATGCGAAAGACACCCGATAGCATTCTCCGATACCTTCTCTTTCTTCGTGCTATTGTTCTGCAGCCTTCCACAGGTGTAGCATCTCAACCCCCGAACACAGCCCCTTCCAAGCTGAGGAAGAGGCGATAGCACGTGCGCTTAGCCAAAGGGCCGCCAAAAGCCTAATAACAGACTCGGCGTGGCGCAACTTTGCCAACAGTCTATTGCATGTTAGAACACTTTGAATGAACAAGCAGAGAGCACCAACGAGACCAGCCAGGATTGTATGGGCACCAGCTCATACTGGCATCGCCTGCAGACAAAATCACCAACCTCGTGGCTGGACATTTGACCCGCTTAGCCAGCGCTGATGAAGCCGAGCCCGAGAGCATGCATCCTGTATACATAGCAGGAAATTAATTAGCACTATAGGCTCTCCCGTAGAACGTATTCCTTCCCGCACAAATCGCTAGCGAATAACCAGGAAAGATTATTCCGTGCAGTGCGGATTAACACCTTCCCCCACATCATCAGTCTTCACCTCTTTGAGGGGACACAATTCTCTCCATTTCGTCACTTCTGTGGGGAACCTGGGAACCTCATACACACAGTAGGCGGCTGCGACAAGTCCACCCTAGATCCACCCAACCTACACGTTTCCATAGAGATTTGGGAGAAAGCCTTGGCCAGCTCCAGCCTGGAAGGTCAGTTTCTCTTGATGGAAAGGACTGTCGACTCTACCCCGTGAATGAGGACGCCTCTCTGAAACTTTTCCTCGATTTATCTAAAGTTAATTTTCCCTCTCTCTGCGAGGGATAATTACTGCTGCTTGTGACTTCACTCAGCTATTATCTTTCGTAGAGCCCAACCGCTCTCACCTGTCGCTGAAGTGCCATTTAGCAGTTTCTATCTCCGGTGGTTCCCTATCCAATGCTGTCCTGTACACGGCGTCCAATGAGTCATGAAAGCCGTTCTTTCTTTCTAACTGGTACGTTAGCATATGAAAGATGAGCAGAAGGAAATCGCTTTAAACGCCACCAGCCACGCTTGACAGTAGGAGGTGGACTCCGACGCGGGACTGTTTTCGACTTCTAGCAGTGCTAATGATTTCGTGTTAAAGCTAAAGCGTCGTTGAAACAAGGGGTACATGAAAAGCGTAGCAGACCAATCAATTTATTTAAATGCAAAATTATGTGCCTCATTGTGCGAAAACATGGGTGCATGCGCGTGTGCGTGCCTAGACATTTGGTGGAACCAGAAAAGATATTTGGCGCTCAGGCTCTCCTGCGCGCCAAAAAGACTTCCCGCTCGCCAGTAAACGACCTGCCTTTCTGGCTGCCTGCCAGGAAGGCGATTCCTGCGAGAATGCGTGATTTCGGAACGAGGGGCGGCCCGCCACGAGAAGCCCGGGCGGAGGGGGGAGGCAGCGGAGACACAAAATACTGTGCCATGGCGATACTCCAGGGTACTAAAAAATTTCTGCAGAAATTCAAACAATTATCTACTAATGCGTAGCATTCCTATGCCGCTTGTCCTCAGTGTGAGTTTCCACAGCCAATTTTTTGGTTTTTATAAATCCTGTCCGACCAATTATATCAATTGACGCTGCTATAATTACAAATAGAAAATTCGCGAAATCTCCATTATTGTGGAAATTCAGGCAGTTATACGGTTTCCCATTTTCCTATTTGCTTAATATTTTTCTTATTTTATAGTTTTTCAAAATTTCGTTCGACCAATTATTTACATTTGCGCTATTATAACGATTACATTTGTATCTCCCGAAATCTGCCTTATTGTGGAAATGCAGGGTGTTACACGGTTCGCCAGTTTCCGCACTTATTTTACTTTTTTTTTATTTTTTACACTTATAAATTTTGTTCGACTAATTATCTCCATTTACCCTATATAACGATTACAGGTGGAAATTTCCCGAAATCCTCATTATTGTGGAAATGCAGGGTGTCACATGGTTTGCCAGTTTTGGTGATTACTTTTTTTATTTTTTAGCTTTTCAGTAATTTTGTGCGACCAGATATCTCCATTTACGCTATTATAGAGATTACAGGTGGAACTCCCGCGAAATCGGTATTTTTGTGGAAATGAAGGGGGTTAGACAGTCCTTGCTGTGGGCAAAGAATGGTACACATTCAAACGATTGTGGACGGACGGGTCGTCTGCTTAGTAGGACGGGGCAATAGGCAGTCTGCAGGGAGGCTGCCTATTACCAAAAGATTCTGGCGGAGATGCACCGAGGGGGAGGCGTCGGAGGCACCCGTGTGCTGCCCACTGGTCAGGAGGCTACCTGTTTGCCTTCCAGAAGACTGTGGCGAGAACGCATTATTTGGAGACGATGTGCGGCCCGTCACTTGTCGGCGAAGGGAGTGGATCACATGGCTGCACAGCGGCTACGTAGAGCCATGCGTTAGAGCGCAGCCCTTAAGCACCCGCTCCGGTGGTTTGGCGTAGTCCCTCAGCATTGGACTCGTTGTAACCGAGAGAACGAAGACGCCACCGAAGATAGAGCTGGCAGGAAAACAGAGGTTGCAAGTATGACGAAAGTGTAAGGGTGAGGGCGTAATTCCGTGACCGTGCGAGACGTGCTTCACAGTGGCGACCCCTTACGAGATAACGACAGAGTATGCCGCGAGCCGTCGTGCATTAGCTGATGACGCGATCACTTCCTGAGGCACAGCATCTATGCGCCGTCGCCGAGAAGACTACAGTTCGCGCTGTACTCAAATTTCGCATTAGCGAGTGTCGTAATCGTCCGTCATTTTTTTCCTCAAGAAAACAACTGCGGGGTATAAAACTGCAGTGTTATGATCCAAGAATAAATTAAAATAAATTATAAAAATGAAAGAAACTAAATCAATAAAAATAAACTTCCGGCCATAAAAAGCAGGGCTTTCAAATTCATACAAATACGCAGTCTTATGTGTCCGAGCGAATTTTTCATTTCGCTTCAGTTAATGCTGTAATCGTGGACCTACTATAGAAAACATTTTGCAGTACATTTTACAGTTAAAGGAACTCTTCAACACTTTAGATCAACGCTCTCACTCTTATCTTCGCATCTGGAAGCACTGCAAAAGTTACAGCTATTGCCAGCACAGAGGAGCAGTGCGTGATTTGCTCGACCCAGCAGATACGCCTTCCGTTTCCGCTTCGCGGTTGTGGTTTCATTTTAATGTCGCAACTTAAGGAAAGCCGGCAAATAGCCGCTACATCGCTGTAATGACGTCATTCCAGCGGTAGAAGAACGCCAAGACTGGGGAAGGGAGAAAAATAGTTTAAATATTTTAAGCAAGTTTGTAAGTTATCTGATGGGGACAGAGCAGTACTTTTTGTCTGGGGGACTTACCGACTCCCTGATCTAAGTACTGGATGTGTTGGTTGACTACTTTCTGCAAGCATTCAAGATTTCGAACAAAGTTGAAAGAAATGTTGCAGGGTTGCTTATTTTTGGCCAAAACAAAACATTTGCACAAAAAAACCTATATTATGGCTTCGTTTTTGACAAGGAAACCTGACAAGGAAACGAAAACCGAGCACAAAAAAAAATTAACAGAAAAAAACACACTTGCTTTTTTTTTCTCCGAACCCGTTCGAACCCGTTTGAACCGGTTCGAACCGGTTCGAACCGGAACGAAATGGTGCGGCGGAACTGAACCCGAACCGAACCCGAAAGGCTTGAACCCGAACCCGAACCGAACCGGAAAAAATTCCGGTTCGACACCCTGGCCACGAGCTTGTCTATTACCTGCCTGGTCGATGTTCGGTGACAGCAGCCGCTATCAATGAATGCTGTCGCACCGGTCAGGACTTTGGTTAGTTGGGTTCGCCCTGGCGGCTCATCCCTAATGAGGTGGTCGCTTCGCGGCATGTATACAGTTGAAACGAAATCGTCTTCTGTCTCTCATTGACCATTAGCACTGATTTTGCGGCAGGAAACACCGGCACACACTGCATGCTTCGTCCCTACCTAGGTTTCACCTTAGCGGATATGGCACGGGATTTTGTTTTCCAGTTGTTCCCGTTCCCACGTGGAGGATAGCAAACCAAGCCATAGCCCACTTGACATTCCTGACTTTCTTTTACCTTTTCCCTTCCTTCCTTCCTTCGTTACTGAGTTGGCTAAAAAATCCTATGTATAAAACGCATTTGAGCACGCCCTCCGGTTCCAAACGAAGAACATATTCTAACTGACACCCTTCAAACTATCCCACAGCTGAATTTCTCAAGTGGTCTCCTCCATCTCCCTCCAGGCCTAAATTAGCGAAACCAATCTGGCACAACCTCCTGCACTTCACATTCAAAGCATTAGTCCTCTGCTATATCCCACCCATACGCGCTGTGACTCATACTTCTCGCTAGACCAAGGATGTTCTGGTGCACTAGCAGGAGACCCCCGAGTTATTCATTTCAATAAACATAATTTCAAAAATCACATGCCAACGTGCTTTCTTGCGATGAGTGATATCAAGTATTCGCATAAGCCTACCAGAAGCTGAGGAGCTTTCTACCCATACCTTTCTACCTGTACCAGCCCACGGTTCTTTCGTGGCGTGCACAAGAAGCTCCATCCCAACGCGGCTGGGGAGGGGGAGGGCAGTTTTCACTCACGGAGCAGAGTGTAGATGGCCCGGCGAATGGTTACCCAGCGTTCCCTGCGACAGGCGCCTGCTCTCACCAGCGGGTGCGTCGGCGGGACGGCTTTGTCATCTGCTTTAGCGAGGGTTGTTTTGGGCTTGTTTTTGCGTAGCTTCGCGTACATTGCGGGCTTCCATCGCTCGGCTTGATTAACTTGTTCGACAGCACCTTCTGGGTAACCCGGACCCGATGGAATTCAGTGGTGGTATGGCGGCAAAGATGCGTTAACGATTGGTTTGCAGAGTTGGAAAACAAAATGCAGCGACCACATACCGACATCTGACCGCTAGAGAAACGCTACCTTTTGCGAACTGTTTGCCACGAATGGGACTCCGTTTTCTAAATTAGGGAATACCAATTCGGCTGTGTTTTAAGAGGTATTACAAAAGACGAAAGTAGCAACTGGTCCTGATAAATAGCGATTATAAAAGATACCTCAGCTTTCTCGCAATTCTCAAACTTACTAAACTAACTAGTTTAAATCCGAAAAATGGGAATCACTAAGCTCACATGTCGAATTATTTCGGCGTCTGCGCTTGTGTCGCGCGGTGGTGTATCCCCAAGTTAGCCTATCAGGATGGCTAGGTTCCGCTGTCTCACCCTTTGAAAGACGCTCCTCTCCGTTTTCTTTCTCCCGACTAACAGCGGCTACAGGCGGCGTCCGCCGCTCTAGCCCGGCCGTGGCCGACACTACGGCTGCGTTCGGGACGCCCCCGCGAATTTCAGGTAATGGGTGGCAGAATCTCTGGTTTCACTCTTTGTAGAGCCACGTCTGTGAATCAAGTGACGTCGCAAGGTCAATTTTTGTGGGTGTCGTCAAAGATTTGCTTTCCAACCACCTTTACATCGTGGATTGGAGCCTTTTTTCCGGACTAAAGAAGACCCCCCACAGGGCAGGTGCCCCTAACATCAGCACCTAAAGCTCGTCTTAAATAAAGTTTATTCTATCCATCCATCGTAACTCCACTCTTGTTGTGCTATGCACAGCGCCATATTTTTTCTGTACTGGCTATTACGGTCAGCAGGGGGGAAAAGTTGATCTCATTTATGCGTATGGTTTAATTGGCAGAAAACAAGAGGAACCTCACGGACTAGGAGCAAGTTGCTGGGGTTAATACAGCTAAACTTTCTCATAGAAATTCCGTCATTCCGGAGCCAACACTCTCACTTCCCTTCTCCTCAGCCCATTTCTCCACGAGTTTGCGTCCACTTTCTGAAGCTAAATAGGCGAACAGGCTCTACACCGAGGTTACATTATCGGTAACGCATTGCACGTATAATTGACATTGCAATGGGCAGCGAAAGAGCTACGCAAAGCGTGCGTCGATACGCGGTTAAAATTAGTAGGTTCGTTCTGACGCTAAGTGCATTAATGTGCTATGAGTCAGCCACGGACACGGCTGCAATCGTTGCTTTTTTCTCTTTTTTCTTTGTAAAGGGTGAGCAATGCTTTGGGAAGAATAACTGTCAGAATAAAAAATGCTGCTTTTAAATGCGAAAGAAACGGGGATAGAATGAGGGTTAGATTTGAGCGGGGGAATTCCGCATTGCCAATAGCGAAGCTCGTGAATCCTGGTTGGCCGCGAGTTTTGCAGGTTACTTGAAGTGCGCGGCATACAACCGTTTTCGACTTTGCGATTGGAGATATATACGGTGCACTCGCCAGATCCACGGAACATAGTGATGAAATAGAGGTTAATGAACTCAGTGAGTAGAATGTATGAAAGCGCATAGCCTATGAAAAACTCCTGGACGTTCTTCCGATCGCGAGAAATCGCAGACGTCTCTGTGCTTTTCTTATAAATAAGCTCCCAAAAGGCATGACAGAAAACAAATATGCAGATAAGGGAGACGAGATAATGAACAACAATATGGTTGTTCATAACATGAGCACAAATCGCGAAGTGCTTACTGTCTTCAAAAAAAAAAAAAAAAAACAAGAGATGTCCACGCAGTGCAGCGCAAATTTAAACTTCAGATGAGGGATTTCAGGAATCATATCATACTTTTAAATCAAGCTGTGTGCCATTAAAAATAGTCTTCTCGGGGCTATTTTGGTAATACCACGGATTGGGCTTAATATCACAACGACTTTACACATCATTTTTTCTTTCGTGCATCAAATGATTTCTTTAATATTTTTTGTCCCGTAAAGTGGTTAAGTAACCCAGTTTGTTCAAAATTGGATAGGTTATATTATGTTAGGTTCAATTTCGGTATCTTTGGTCACGTTGCGTTGCGTTAGGGTAGGCAAGTCAAGGCAGCAAACTTACCGGGGTGAAATGTGCGCGTACCTTGCGAAACAACCTAGGACACCCAAAGGACTACCACATAACACAAACGAGGATATCTGAGAAACGCGCGCCTTGATGCAGAAAGAAAAAGACGTGAGGCGCGTCGCCTTTGTTCTGTTTGGACCAAGCGTAACGGGATACGGCAGGGCGCAGCATCCTGTTTGCATCTGCAACAGGATGCAATCCGTTTGCATCCGGCTTGCATCCGGAACGCGAGCAGTGTGGATTCAGTTGGTAGTTCCGAAGATATAGACTGTGGCGATCATCCCACAATTAGTAATTCTTAATTGTTTACTGCCCTCACGGTGGCAACACCATCATCTAGGTAAGGCTGATAATGCGGTTTAAAGGCCCCCTTGGCGTAAATGACCCATTTCTAGCATCCGGGAGGATTCCCTGCAAGGACACGTGCCTTTTCACGAATAACGGTGATAATTTATTGTGACTATGAATGAAGGCGGATTTTCAGTGAACCGGGCGCTTACATTAGACGCTGTTACAGCGAATCAAAATGTGGCATCAGGGAAATAAAACGAAGCCGCACGAGTTATGAGGGTGGACTTCGCGACTTTTAGATAAACCGTTGTTAAGAGTTACCACGCGTCTCGTGAAATCGCTGCGACTCTTCTGGACGATCAAATAGCCGAGAATTTCGCCAAAATGACGGTGCACTGGCCTGGAGAAAATTAGGAATAAGTGGATTCAGGAGATAAAGGAAATACCCTAGTAGTAAATAAAAATATGTGGTTGATCCCACTTTCGTAGGAATCGGTAAAACACGAAAGTGAAATGCGCCTTCACAGAAGCATTTGAATGTTTATAGTGCATCAATCTGAACTTGCACATCACTATTTATATTTCATCGGTATGGCAGCCTTAGACGCATCAACATTATACACTGGATTACACGCGCCGGAGCATTGCGTAAATCCGAATGAAACCCCAGGGGCTCGCACACCATGCGAGCGAATTTGAATGGGTTGTCGGCGAATCGTTTGGTGAAGTCACGATCCACTACAGCGAAGGAGCATGATTTGCGGGTCCACAGCAGTCTTGTGGGGGTGCTTGGCGAGCGACGTCCTGCTGGCGGGTCACTTCAGCAAAGGTGCGACCACATTGGTCCTGCTCCGTGGCGTGTGCGCCAGACGCCTGCGTTGCGACGAGCTCAGCTTGTGGAACGCGACGGCGGCGTTCCACAAGCTGAGCGGCGTTCCACATAGGCGGCGGACGGATAAACACAGCAGCTTTCTCATTAGTATCATGACGAACTACTTCTCTTCACCTCTCCTAGACGGCAGCACCATCTGAATAGAGAAGTTAGAGGGGAGGACGTAAGGCGCGTTCATGCAACTATCCGGGGATGATTTCATGGCACAGTTGGCAGAGCGTTTCACACCTCCCGTTGCGGCCAGACTGATCGTGGACTCGAATCCTAGCGCCGCCGCGTCAATGAAACTTTTTCTAGTGATGTCATTTCCGTGACGGATATGACGTTGGTGAGGTTTGTGTACCCTGGCATAAAACACTTTCGTGTTAAAATTGGATGGCATCTAAGCACCTCTTATGCGCTGCGAATGCGAAAGCATGTGTGTTCAGTCGAACGCCTGAGACGCCTTGCTTCCACACCGCGTTGTCGAATGGATCTGTAATCTTGCCGCTTGAGACGCTTTCGACTGGTTTCGATCTGTCCTGTACGCCTTGCGCCGGTGCTCGTTCCTGACGCCGTGTGGTGGGACAGTTAAGAGAGAGAAAGACGAACGTTTTTTTTTACTGAGAGCAATGATGTTCTCAAGGGAGTGGAGCCCTCATCACGGGTATCCATGCGCCATCTTGGCTACAACCGCTATCTCAACCAGCAGGATTGTCGACGAGATGAGAGCCGTACAGCAGTGTCTTTCACTGCACGGGGGTGTTGGGAGGTGGGTATACCAGTGGTAGGCTTGGATTTTGCTCGCACTACAGAACGGTGTGTCTGAGTGTCCCTGGTTGTGGTCAGTATTTGCATTGGGCTTCAGGCTGATAAGAGAACAGGAGGTCGATTAGCATTAGGTATTGAAACGGTGTTGGATTGAAATTGTGTCAGTGTTGATCTCCCCGTACGTCGTTAATCGTTAAGGGGAACACCCAGCTTATTGCGATTTGGGTGGTCTCCTCCATGGCCTCGTCTACAAAGCCTCGGGACTTACAGTGGGCAAGTCCATTGCCCCCGAAGAAAGAATTTACCGGTAACCCATACAATTTAAACGTTCCTGTCCAGTTTATTGGTTGTAAGTATAGATGAGTCGTCTGGGCCACCCAGCCCGACGTGAAATTTCTGCATGCTTGTTGCGAATCGTTGACGACGATGGTGAATTTCAGTGCTTGTTCTTACGATCCCTTCACCGGCGCTGTACAGGCCTGGACGAGCACATCTCGCCACTGCCAAGTTTAAGCTCGCATTGTGGAACGGGTCGTGCTGTGGAACGCCTCATGATACAGAACGCCTCCGAAGAAGCTGTTTTTATGTTATGGACTTTGCCGGCGGACGCCGCCAGTTTTGCTCAACTTGTCATTAACGCCTTCTCCTTAAAATTGGTACCTCCCAGCAATTTTGCTGCCCGCAAATCACGCTGTTTCATCTAACCGTGACGAAAGGCTGACAATCAGTTACTTCCGACATGCAAGTGTACCACTTCGTCGTGCATAGGTCGTGATTTTCGTTTATAAGCGTTCCCACACGATGCGAACCTGTTGCATTTTTTGCTTTCTGTTTTACTTTCAGGTGTAGCGCTTTTGCACTACCTTTGACCAATTGCACGGCTATCCAATACAAACCCATGGTTACAAAGACTTTTTCTGTTGTCTGAGCATTTCGTTTTTTACTTTTCTGGCGAAGGTTTTATTGCATTCGAAGTCCGTCTTTAAAGCTTCTTTCCAGTACCACGGGTGAGACAGGTGCTCATATTCTGCAGTTTTGATACAAATTCGGTTTCCTGCTTCAAGTTGCTTCGAAAGCTTGAAAATTGCAAGAATTGCGCCAAACTGCTCCAAAAAAGTATCAAAAACGACGAACTTGACACTCACGTCAGTTTCAGTGGGGGAAAACGCTGACTTGATATTATAATTTTCCAGCTCCTTCAATGTGACGCTGTTTTAGCGGGTTGATTGATTGATTACTCGATCAAAAAAAAACGCGCACCAATAAAAAAATGTCCCAAAGGTAGCTTTTTTCTAAATCACGTTGTCGGGATGTGCATGTCATAGTCTGTGCGGTTCTACAGATTATCCATCAAAAATCCTTGCGAAGTGCCGCAAGAAATACTTATGTCAGCTAAGGTGACAAACTATTTGTGCAAATTGATGAAAAAAAAACGGCAATTTTCGGCGCGCCGTATTTGCGGAACGACATCACTGGTTACCACCATCTTGGTATCGTTAGAAAACATGGCCGCATGGCTAGGCGGCTGCTCGTAGGCCAGTCACTCCGTGCGCATCGCCGATCTTACTGTGGTTTAGGGTATGCGGGGGGCTGGATTTTCACTTGGTTGTTTGATCTGTTGCGGTAAGTTTCGCGGTTTGAAAGACGGAGTTCATCGAAAACAGCGTGGTGCTCGTGACTTTCCCGTAATTCGTCCTTGACTGTGAGGCACGGCGCGTGCGTGAAGTAAAATGTTTGACTCATTGCGATGTGATAAAAAGCTGAGTTTGCGGACAGCGCGCTCGCGATTGGAGGGAATGGGACAAATGACACGGCAGAAGTTGCGGCGGAGGCCACGTTGCCGAGGGATGTTCAAGCAGCGCCCGATGCCGGAGTTGGTGGCTATTGCACGCTAGTAATAAAAATTTATCTATGTGAAATGAAATTTCTACTAAAAGCGGGGGGCTAATCACAGCGACATTACTCAAATTACGATCGAGGTGAACATGCTCCTTGGGAATTGAAGTGGGAGGGCTGATGGGGGCAACGACCGTGACCTCGCTTTGCGCAACTTTTGCCGGTGCAAAGGTTGCGCAGCCTGCGATTACAACATAATTGCAGCACTAAAATGAGAATACAAACGCCTTACGGTTGCTGAGTTTTTCAATTTGATACTGTCAACGGCACTCCGTGCTGTCTATGCATAGAACCTCAAAATTTAAGCACTTTATAAAAGGTAGTGCAGTTCATACCTTGTGATACTCTGTTAGAAAAAAACTTCCTTTAAAGGCTGTTTCAGTGTTACGTACGTTTAAAACCGACTAAAAACTACACATGTACCCCCGATTTGCGGAAAACTTCATTTTTTAGGCTCTTGAGATAACTATAAATCTCGTTAAGTGATGCACGTTCAGGTTGTTCTGCTCCAAAATCGAGATGTCGCTGCTCCAAAAACTGCTCCAAAACTTGTTTCAGCTATGTCACCCCTAGAATACGTGATTATAAGCACAATACGCCCGAGATGGCAACAAAAAATAACTACTAACTGAAACCCTCGGATATTCTAGCGGCATATATACACCTAGCCGCATCTGTAATTGAAATGTGTTACTTTCTCAATTTTTATCGTTGACTTCGCAGTCTCTTTGTGATCGTGTATCGGTGAGGGTGAATATGGGAACAAATGGCTAACTAGGTAAATACTTTGAAAAACTGTTTGCTTTTAGGGGCCAAGCTCCTTATGGGCTGGGGCTATTGGCGTCTCCTGTCGTCGTCGTCATCGTAATTGTCGTCATAACCGTCATCTCATGTAGTCACGGTACAAGAACACCGTGAAACTCGTTTACGCCTCGCGCTGGAACGTAAAGCGTACTAAAAAAACACGGGGACGCTCGCTTACGTGCTTAAAGACAAGAGACTTTTACAGCAAAGCTGTATACTTCTACCCCCCAACGGTTTAATCACCATTGGGAAAAACGCCAAGGCGCCAAGAATACTTATACGCTGCATGCTTCGCCCCTCCCCAGGTTTCAGGTTAGTGGAGATGGCCCGGAATTTTTTTCTTTCACCGCAACGGCACAGCAAACAGTCGCTTTATTAAAGGGGCCATGCAGAACAAAAGTTTTGTTCATTCGAAAGACTGCCTCGTTAGAATTGTCCTGACACCACTTTTAACGTAAACTTTCCCAAAATAAGCTACATAATTAGGAAAAAAGGGAATGGCCATGCGACTTACTATATCATTTCCCGCAACAGAACTTATGATGTCATATGTGCCGGCTCTGCGATTGGCTGAGGCCGGCAAAAGCAAACGCAAATTATGCAGGGTTTATAAGCTCGCCGAACGAGCTATTTGCGCTTACAATTACGGCAGTTTCTTTTTTGCTGAAGCAAGCAATTTATTTTTGTCTATTGCTCCGTTGGTAAGCAAATCCCATTCAGTAAAACCTAGAGATGTACGAAAGGACACGCGCAAAATTGTTGAAGTAAAGTTTCCATTGTAAGATACATCATTTCACCTTCAAGGTAGCCACATTGCTCACCCCTTGCCTAATTTTCACATTGCTTAATAATTGCTTAAATACTTTTTGGGAGCTGCGATTCAATTCACAAACAATCTTAAGGTCTGTCTTAGCTGAACCAAGATTGAATCTGGACAAAGTAATCAATACGTGCCAGTAGCCATCGCAGATATTTCTTCTGCCTGAACGCGTGTAAAATGGGTATACCAAGACGACTCTATGCATTAATCTTGAAAGATCTGCAGAGATACCGACTGTCTGTGAGAGAAAAATACCACAGTAAGTAAACTTTTGCGTGTCTGTACAAAAGAACCTGAAACTGTTTATTCTCGTTTGTTTTGTTTTGTTTTGTTTTGTTTTGTTTTGTTTTGCTTCGCGTAAAAACAAGTTTGTCTCGTAAATCCGTGAAGGACCATAGTTATAGCGCACGTTTATCTCTTATTTTTGATTATCCATGTATGTCTTCTGGTAATTTGAACCCCACTTACTATTTTCCGAAGAAGTTGGGGGGTCTCAGAGCGTACGATTTCTAGCCGCACTTCGGCAATGCTTGTTGGTCTTGGATTACCTTCAAGACACTACTTTTTTCCGACAAGGCAAAAAAAAAAAGATTTTCTTTACCAGTAGATACTGAGTGAAGATATTGCTGATGTAAGGTCGAACTGCCGCTGGCGGTTAGTACGTACTTTTTCTTCCGCTCAGCGCTCAAACAGTGTCCATCTCAGCCAAACGAATACGTTTAAGCTACGCATGGAAGCGGGAATCAATAAACTATTGACCAGAGGTGAGCTTCGACCTTGCTTACTTGGCATTGCAGTAGTGCCATCGACGACAAGAGCACCGACCATCGGTGCCCCACACGAGCGCAGTTTCATTCGCTTAGGCCTCGCTGGGAAGACGGCCAATTCAAGCAAGAACCATGAAAGTCAAGCTGCTTTATCGCGTGTGGTACGTACACAGCACCAAGTACTAAAGTTCAGCTAGAATACGCAGTGAAAGGCCCTAATTTTTAGGCTTAACCTTACCCAGCCACCTTCTTAACTTTTCCAAACGTTACAAAACAACTGCTTTTCATGTCACCCATTTCATGCTCAGTTAACCCAGACAACGTATCAAAAACTCAACTTGCCCACGCAAGCTGCCGACTGCCTTTAAAGCCAGGCGAGAACGTGAAAAAACGATTCTAACGTAAAGGGCCTCTTGAATACTTCGCATGCATAGTTTCACTACGCGAAATGAGTTGGATCACTGATAGGCGAGCGGATGTAATCGAAGGAAGGCAAACTTTTTCAAATTCCTGATAGCAGGCGGGTGTCGCGCCTCAAGACATTACCCCTTAAGTGTAACTTAGACAGAACACGCAAAACCAGGCCTTATTTCACTCACTTTTCGTGGGACAGTGTGGCCTCGTTGGCGCTCTTGGTACACGACGAGATCGAGGAGCTCGGCAACCCGGCTTGGATGAAAGTGGCGCCCTCAGCGCAATCGCCCGCAACGCGCGCCAACTGTGTTTCGCAGCTGTACACGGGCTCCGCATGTGCGTTGGTTCCGTGCCAGGCTCATTTGATTGCAACATAAGCCGCATGCTTGCGTGTTTCCGTCAACAGCGATAAAAATAGCACTTGCGCCAGCACATGGGCGCATCAGTCGTGTGGTTCATTGCCTTATGTCCGAAAACACTTGTTTTGTGCACCGTGCTAGAATCGCAATGCGCAGTGAAACCTCGCTATAACGGAGAGCTCGGAACTGAAAACTGGCTTCGTTATAAGCGATGCTTCATTAAAAGCATGTATGATGTGTTCTCTGAGAACTGCAGTGGGCGCAGTGAAACATTTCGATAGAAGCGAGATTTCGAATGTAGCAACATCGCTATAACGACATTTTACTGCACTTATCCTCAGTTCTGAAGGACAATTTTAGTTTGGTTTGGCGCTCACAGATATGTCGTGTAGTCTCATTTTGCAGAGACTCCGTTGGTAATATTTCTGCCGGCATTCTACATGAACATTGTTGTCCGCGGTGAGTTTAGTCGCGACGACAGATTTGTAGAGTTTCCTGAATCGCGGGCTAAGCGGAAACTTCGTCAATAAACCCGTGCGGTTAGGGCTTCAGATCGAGGAAACGAACGTGTTTTTGCGAGCATACGCTCGTTTCCTCTATTCAATACGCGTAATCGCGCGGCTGCTGGAGTTTTGTCAGATGTGTGAGTGATGATCTTACTAAGATATATAAATTAGCAAAATATTGCTAACACAGCGTAGTTTATCGCATTGTCGAAGTAGACGTTGCGCTACGTACGACTATCTAGATTATAGCCCTTGTCGTACTCCTTGTCTCACTCCTCGTTAAACATTTTTTTACTTCACACTTTCCGTCCTTCCACGATTCTTGTCATTCATTTACTCTGACCTCTTCGTCGAGCTGCGCATCGCAAACACGCGCTGATTAAGCCAGACGTTTGTGTTAAGAAAGGAACCAGGAATCATCAAACTAATACGTTTTTTCTCATTAGCTTTGCAGCCATACACTACCTTTTCGGCAGCTACGGTTTATCAAAACGCGTGCAAATACAGCCTTTTCGTTGTTATCGGAATTTTTCTTGAAACATTTTTTTTCAGCAAGACCACAGAGTGCGTGCACCCATTTTAGCGCAAATACTTCTTGGCCGGCACTATTGGCGGTGAGCGCGACCACGGGCGGCGCTGCGGAGCGCGCCTGCGTGCCGTCAGCTGAGGGATTCTCGCATTTGTCGTCTGCTTCACTCGTGTTCGCTCTCCCTGCCTTTTTTTTTTTTCTTGCGCACAGTTGACGTCTGATGCTTGTACGCACCAGATTTTGCGAGTGCGTAACTT
The DNA here is from genome assembly GCF_048455015.1 of Haemaphysalis longicornis. Lineage (NCBI taxonomy): Eukaryota > Metazoa > Arthropoda > Arachnida > Ixodida > Ixodidae > Haemaphysalis > Haemaphysalis longicornis. Next base: position 51,463,274 of record NW_027526361.1, on the reverse strand, counting down.
TTCATCACAATAATAGACTTCGAATCGCTCACCTAGCTCAAGGCATGTGTTAAAGTATTTTTGAGGATGCTGCTACGGAAGAAACATTGCCGGCGTCGCCCCATTCCTTGCGAAGCCGGTCCTGTGTGGAGCGCGAAGAGTAGGAGCTAGACGCCAGCTTCTGTATTAAGCAATCTTTTGAACAAAGGGAACAGTCAGCTTATAGTAACCGACAACAGGGAAAATACAAGACCAAAACGAATTCCACGCCTTCGGGGCTGTCGGCTTTGGCAGAGGCTTTACGGCTTTACGATTTCCGGTAATCATATGTAACGTAAAACAGTTTTTGCAACCTTGCCGAACGCTCGAAAGTATTGTTTCCCATCACTTTACGTTGTCGTGGCATGAAAGTATGCCGACATGCACTATGGCGTGCAAAAAGTGTAGGTTGAGTACAGGCGCTTCCTGGTTTTATATCAGGCTTCAAACCAGCATGGAGGTTTATTTAGCAAAACGAGTCACGTCTACGGTCAATATACAGTAACACTATGTTTGTTCAGACCTGCAGGGATATTTCGCTACATTTCCCACAGCCATGTCCTCCCAATATTCAGATATGTGTAATAGGAGAACTGATATCCAGAGGACGAGGAGCAGGAGGAGGAAGAGAAAACTTTATTGAACAGCAAAATCGAGCTGATTAGTGGGCCGGGTCCTCAGTCATAGAAAATTAATTTTCTTCAATTAATAGAACGCCATACTGAAAAGACCAGGATTAGTTCTTTACGCCTGGAAGGATTGCAAAACAAGGAAGAGCTGCTTGGAAATATTCATCGGTTTCAATTCTTGTAATATACGCACCTATACTATTCATTGCGTTCGTTAGCGAGTATATCAAGCCTTCAACACCGTAATCATGTCATATTTGTTTGGGTCAAGGGTGAGTTCATTATAACGATGGTTACGATAGAAATTCGGGGCTCAAAAGCCGCCTTCGAGTACTCTGGACAACGTTGTTTGGGGTGCGATCGCGGTGGCATAGCACAAACTTTCTCATTGTATTTGCATGTGAATAAACAACGCACGCTGCGGATATGTACATTCTTGCACGCAGAAATAACGAAAGCCAATTTGTGAAGGAAATGCATGCCATACAGCCTGAAGAAGACATCCACACGATCTCTGTGAGCCTCCCAAACAACCCCAAACCTACTAAGGAGGCATTTGTGATGGTGCAGAAAAATTAATGGGTTAGGCACAGAAAAAAAATAAACGTTCATCTGATACAAATCAACAACAACGAAAGAAATAGAAGACGTCCGCTTTATTTCCTGCTCTACGATCTGCGTGTAGGGGCCCCCTGCTTGGTACGTAGCATTAGACTGTTGAGTCTTCATAAGAGTATCTCAAAAATACTGTAGGGAAGCCTACGCATTTTGAATACGTATTGAGCTCTGAACGCTGAACCTCGCGAATAAGCTAGAAAGGACGAGTTACACACGATCTTCTGACCGATGCTCTGAAAAAAGTTATCTCTATCCTCGTGTGTATCGTACTTATGGGGGATACAGCTTGAAATTATTCAGATGTGTCAGAAGCTGGCAAAAATAACCGAATTACTAGAAATACGCCTTTTAGTGTACTAAAGCGTCAGAGCGGGCGATTTCTAGCACAGGCGCTGCTGCCCCTCACACGCGCAGTGTAGCAGACGACAGCGGCGCGAGTCCCTAAGCCGACGTCACAGCCAGGGGACGCCACTCAAACATCTCATCGCCAATTATGAGCCACATACCTTCACGAAAGGCTCCCCTTGTAGCCGCTGTAAGAGATATCAGGCCACAGCTCCAAGAGGCACTCTAAAGACAGAACTGGCCGGTTACTGATCAACCTGCGCACTTATAATTTGCTTTATCTGTCAATCAAGCGGTTGCCGGGAGCTGGAATGTGTTTACTCTACATTCCAGGAAAGTATTGCCAAGACCACATGCATTACGTCTTCTGACGGTAAGAGAATAAGCTATGACTCTAGAAAGTCAGGCTCTCATCCAGCTGCCGGACACGGCCACATCATAATACGCATATTAGATAGGCCTTTCGCCGGTTTGTCTCTGGAAATCAAAGCTGCCTGGACCACCTGCATGCATCTCGGAGGATGATGCTATCGTCTTGGGAGCGTGGCCGGAATCCCGAGTAAGCCTCCAGGGGTAGGTTCTCTCGAAGCGCCTTTCATAACATTTTCCCCGCCAACTAAGATATATATAAAATAAAATGGAGGAGAAGGACGCAGCTGGCGTCAACGCTGCAGTGAGTGAGTGATGCGGCATTCGCAGACTCGGAATCAGCGCCCAGCAGGTCCGCTTTGAATGCAAGAAGGGGTCTGAATCTCCGGGTTATGAACGATAGTCCTGAGGGGAGCGATAATCCCGGCCTGGTGTCGGCCACCTCCTACGAAATCTCATTATTCACTCTGCTTTCGTTCAACCAAAAAAAAAAAGCCGTTTCCTTCTCGCATTAGCGTTCCCACCACCCTCCACTCTGTCTGGCGTGACTGCGTATCGACCTTCTTCTTCGGGCTTTGACCCGTGTCCGTATTGGGGTCCTTCTGTCGCTTATTAATGCGCAGACTAACGCACCGGAAGGCACCGAGAAGCCACGTATGGGAGGCAGGATTTTGGCTTGGCTGTTGTACTGCAATGCAGCAGTGCCTGTCATGATTTCCTGTAGAAAGATTGTATACGAGTAAAACCATAGCAACCGCCTCGCTTAGAGGAGATTTTTTTCTGCGAAAGGGTGCACGGCTTCGTTCTGGGCCGTCCTTCAATGTAAACTATACTGGCCGTTGAAAGCATTGCATTTTGGGGTCACACAAACATCGAAAGAAATTAGTATCAAGCTCCACAGGAAGGCAATGCGCTGGTTAGAGACGGTGCTTCGTTATGCATTCGCTGTAACATATTGTGCGTCTCCGTCAAGCGCTCAAGAATGGAAAAGCAAATACTAGTGCCCAAAACCCTTTCACCACATCATGCGTCAGGTACCGAGTAAAAAAAGCCGTTCCACTCAATGTGAAAGCTGTCGGAAGTGCAGAGGAGTGATTCGCCATAATGGGCTGTAGCACCGTTATCCGCTCACTGCTACCACCAAATGCAATTCAAATTTGCGGCCTTCGCTGCGCTGGCGCGCCCCCTGCCTGAAACTGCGCCAGCGGGAGTTCTGTTCTTTTTTTGTGCTTGCTTTTCCTCCCGCACTGGCACTTTTTTTTTCGCCTACTATCGTAAAAAACAACCCAACGAGCGTTCCTAACTAAATGAACGCTGACGCTGCAGGTTAATTAGGCAGATTTTGCTTTAAATGTATCAACAGTTCTTTTTTGTGCTAAAAAACGGGGAGATGTATGATAAGAGCCAGCGGTTCACAAGTTTCGACCGCTTATCACTAATAAACCGCTTGGTTTTCGAAGCCTGCGGGTTACGCCGCGACGATAGCCGCCACGACGGAACGTCGTGAGGCTCTACTTCGGTCCAGCAAGCGAGCTACGGCGACAAGGCGAGCCCCTAAAGTGCTCTGCACTTAAAAAGATACCTCCGGGACACAACTCGCCTTCGTGCTTCTAAGGCGGAAACATTAGAGCTACCATTGGCGATATTTATCGAGAGCGTCCTCACTGCTGCATCGTGTTTGCGTCTCTTTCGTCGCTTTCGTTTCTTAGTCCTTTGGCACAAATTACTTCGACAGGCAAACTGGCAAAACCCCGCTCCACAGCTCTCCGAGAAAAAAGAGTTATCCGAGCCTGTCGTGTACCTCTCCTACTTACTTATCGTCACTTTCACCGGTCGCCTGCCTCTGGAAACGCGCCGAGCTAGCAGAGCGATAAGGAGCGCAGTGTTCCTACTCCGTAAACCTGTGTTCAATACCCATACGAACTGAAATATATTTTTACTTACCCTTGACAACGGCGACCATTTTCTGTACGACAACCAGAACAACAACAGCAACTCCATTTTCTTTTCTTTTTTGCAAAATAGAGCATTTAAGTTTGTCGCCTCAAAAATCATTCGTTGCAGAATGGCGTGCTGGCAAAGCCACTGTACAAGCAGAAAATAAATATAAAGAGATTGCCACTAAATGGTGTCTGTTAGTACCCAAACGGTCTGTTTTAACGCCACTCTCCTCTTCCATGGTTTTTTATGGGCCAGCGCACTACATTAAGAACTAAGTAATAAACGGCATATGGCTTCTCTCCCGTAAAGTAGTCGCGTGCAGGAAATGCTAAAAGATCTTTCCCATTAGCAAGCTAAGAAGCAAAAAAGGGAACACGCAAACGAAACTATAGCCAACAAGTGAGATAGCGAGTGAGCGAGTGAGTAAGCGAGAGGCTGGTCGTGCTCGTTCGTCACTGACAACACGTAGGGGTAACAAACTAACAAGTAGTCATGAAGCCGACCGTTTAAAGACTGTGTGTCCGAAAACGCCTTTTCGGCGTACATAAGCAATCTAGAGCACGCTTGACGGCGTGGAAGTCAGTCTGCGGCTGTGTGAAAAGAAAGCTCATGTTAGGCTATACAGTCATCAATGTCGCCGGCACTCTTTGCACGTTTGAACGATAGTTTTGCTTGAGCCGTGTCTGCCGGTCCGTCACTCCATTCAACCACCCCGGCTAGCTGAAGGAATGCTTGAACACAAAGCATGCACCGAGTAAGGACAGACTCAGCCCGTTCACCAGTTTGGCTACATAAAATCAACATTGTTTCATTCGCCCCTCGTACAGTGTGACTGGTGACGTTTATCACTTCATTATGAACTGCTCCAAAACCAACCCTGAGCGGAAGAACTTTTTTGGTGATCTCCAGAAGTTAGGAGTGCCACATGCTACATCGGAGGACATTATTTTTTTCTAGGGACCACTGTATTGTGCGAAGAGAGGTGTTTCATCTCCTACTCGGATTCTTGCAGTCCACAGGACTAAGTGAGATGTGGTGACTTTGTGTGTCTGTAATTTAAGGACCAAGTGAGGTGTGATGACTTTGAGAGTTTTGATATGGTATTGGGGACGATTAGACGGAGAAATTGCCGGCATCTATGCAAGGCTAAGTCCGCCTTATTCCACAATACTTACTTGCTTACTACAGCATCGGCAGAAATATTCCAAACTACTAAAACTGCTTTCACAGCTCATGCATGTCCACATTATTCAGCACAAAGGAAATCTCAGCAATATTTGAGCGATACATAAGTTTACATAATCAAAAGAACCATCGTTCTGTTTGTTATAATACACTTCGTGTGGGTTTTTGTAGTCACCACGTTTTGGCCGGGCCGGGCAGTGTAAACGAGTGACAGGGACAGACAGACTGACGGACGGATAGATGGACGGAAGTACAGACGCACAGAAAGGCAGACAGACGCAGAAACAGACAGGCAGACAGACAGACCTTCGGTTTTAGGTGCCCCAAAAAAGGATATCGTCGTTAAAAGCCGGCCCATTGTTGGGCTAAAAATAGGAGATGTAGAAGAGCAATTGACGCAGAAACAAATAGCCTACTTTATCCCTTTATCCCTACTTTAACCCTCAAATCCTCGGACTTATTCATCAAATTCCAACCAGGTAGCAATCATTGGTTTCTTCTATCGCCGTGCCTTTGTTTCGCGTGCTTAGTCACTCAGAAGTGTGGGCCTTGAGCTTGCTAATCTGGACGCCAAAAGAGCGAAAACTTGGATGTAAAGGGCAATACGAGGACTGGAGTAACACCAGCGATGGGACGTTGACAACGATGACGCCGAGTGGTTTCGCTGTGTCCACAGATTGCTCACTATAACGCGCTTATTTTCCCCACCCAGACGACTAGCCCACATTCTTACCAGACATGGCCATTTCCCGCGCAGTTTCCACCGAGTTGGCCGGCTTCCCGATAACGCGTGTTTTCGCGGACATAGTGACTTCTTTGTTAGCCACTACATCAGGGATTGTCCAAAGTAAGCCCGGCATGCCGTACGCTTTGCGCTTGAGCCTCCACCTCTGCGACCAGCTCTAGCAACGCTCAGGTCGCGAAGGTCCTCACGGAGCCTGTTGAGTTCGTGCACAATGACATACCGGACGTGTAGCACCCATGATAAGGGCTCTGAAGAGGTAAGTGTGCAAGCGTACTGGTACTTCTGCACTCGGAGATGTTCTCCACCACTTACTGCCTACTTAGTGTTCGCTGGTGTGGTGCGTCGATCTGCGGTCGTCTGCAATCATTGGCGCTCGTGTAAACGTGATTTCAATGTGATTTCTGGGTCGCGTGTGTTTTTGCCCGACTGTAGCAAGATCGGCCACCCCTCCGACTTCTCGAAGCTTCTTAGCGGCATCGTGCTCCGATGTCTGCTCTTGTAGAGTGCGTGCGTTGGCGTTAGCCAGCTGAGCCTTACAGATCCTGCCGCTGGCGGCTGTGTGCATGGAGGGGTTGGCGACCTCTTGTTACCTCGCAGTGTTGAGCTCTTCGGTGTGGTGCGCATTTTGTTTTCGCGCGCGTTCATCCGTCTGTGGGGGGGCGTTCACGGGGCGACCATCTGTACCCTCACGTACAGTATTACGTGGTGTACACCGTATACTGGTGTGTATTCAATTGCAACGCTTGCTTTTCCTGCCCCTGCGTGCTGTGGGCCCGTAGCGCTCTAAGGGTTATCACTTCCGGGTCGGTGACCTTTTACCTTTGCCTGGCATCCTTTTGCATAGAGGTGTTTGTGTTGAACTCTTCCCCTGTGCGCGTGTGGTCGTTGGTGTCAGCTCCGTTTATGCAGAGCTCTCCAACAGCTGCACGTTCTCTTCCGCGACTTAGCTTGGGATACCCTTCCTCTTCCCGTGTTGTAATCACCGTTTGTATTATATTGTTACGCAGCGGCAGGATGAAAGGCACGAACCATGGTAGATGAAGCGATGATTTAATGAGCGGCCATCACGGCACTAACGCCGGGGCAATGCTAGCCACCATAGCAATGCCACACGCGTCTCGTCGTCCTCCTCTGACTGAGGTTAGCATGGCGCAGTGCACATTGCCGATTTCGTCCTTATCGTAGCAGTATTTATGGGTTCCTGGGAATAATATACTAATTAGCGTTTCCATAAAATTCAAAGTTTGGGTGATTGCCTATGTTAATTTATATCTAATCGGTTGGTTGCCTTAGGTTTGCTGGATTGGGTGTTGTTCCCCACATTATTTTTTCTAATTTTTACGTAGAAAAAACTGAATTGGAGCATAGAAAAAATACCTGGATCGGATACGAAAGTGTTTTACAATTAAATATAATAAATAGCATTTTGATAGCATCTTTATAGGGAAAGATACAATCTTCCACGCAGTCATTCCAACATGCCTACTGCCAATGTTTACATTCATTGTAGTCGTCTAAGTAGGTTTGTCATCTTCACCTTCCTGTTCTAATTTTTCTTATCGGCTTTTTGCCGCACAAACACAAAATCGCTCTCTTGTATATGTCCTTTACATTTACCCCGTCCTTGTTGTCTTTTTGTGTTAATAAACAGTTGCCAGTTTGCGCTTCAACCCAGTCTCCTTGTCCAATTTGTCTTAGTATACCCAGCACAATTCAAGACAAAATATAATAGCAGTGCTTTCCGTGTTTGTGCTGTTTAGCACCATTTGAATGAAGTGGACCCCCATTAGGATGAGTACAAGTAGGCGTAAATATCTATTTGGCCTGTTACCATAACTATTCCAAACCGATTTTCTTAAACTGCGGTGAACAAAAGTAAAAAAAAAATTGGCCCAAGTTGCGCCGCGTCGCTTAATTTTATAAGTAAGCGCAATAAGTTTGCAAGACTGCCCTGATACGAAACCAGAACGCAGTAATTTTTAAACTCGGCCAGCTGAATGCCACGCACAGCTTATCATCTCGTGAAGTGTGAGGGAACGTCACTGACATCAGCCACCGTGGCAGCGTTCCTGTTTAACGCAATCAAAGGAAACCACCTAAACCTTCCGGACCAGGTTTGCGGATGAGGGGACCTATGCGCGGCGCACATAAACACGCTCGCTTCCAATCAGGCAATGGAGGGCTCTCAGCTCGGCGTTAATCTAGCTTGGCCGGGTGCCTGCGGCACGGCTCCTTCCTGCAAAGCCTGTGGTGCACGCAATCCCCCGAGTGACTTCTCGAAAGCGGCCTTTTGAAAGCATACACACCCTGCATTAGACGGAGCGTCGATATGCTTCCTGCGTTTCACAGCTTCGAAACTGACAGCATTGGTTGGTTTGACATGTTCTCCCTCAGAAGTCCGCCCAACAATGAGCGGTATCGTTCACGTGTGAGAGTTTGCAGCGGGCTGTCGGCGTTTATCGTAAATTGAATCCTTTCAGGCGGGAAGCCCTGTTTTGTGACATAAACTGACCCACTTCACGCAGATTATTCCTTTCCATTACTAACCAGCCGCAGAACCTTCATCCTCTGAGGTGCCCCAAACGTAGCCCGCGAAATCTACCACATATATTTTACGGTAATGACAGCATGATAAAATGAATATAAAATATAAAATATAAAATATGCAGTATACGAAAGTCCCGCCAATATGGTGATTCGAAGGAAACAGTGGTTAGAGCAAGATAGTAACTACATTGCGGCCTTGTTTGCCGCACCCCTTTTTACAGCGAAGCCGCAACCTCTAGCCCCCGTACGCATGCCCCGAATGCGCTCCCAGGCGTGGTTCCCAAACCGGGAAAAAATGTCCGCGAACCGAAAACCGGGTAAGGAGAGAGGTTGCGGCGAAATAACGCGAGCTTAAACTTGCAGTAGCGATAGGCGGGCTTCCACGCCTGTTCGCGGAGGAAACAGGGAGCGGAAGAACGCATTCAAATGAGTGACGAGAATGGCAGCGATATTCACCAGCTTCAACAACTCTCGCAGCAGCAAGGAGCAGCGGCGCAACGTGTAAAAAACAGATCGAAGCCACTCGACAGTATTAAGTCGGATCGCAAACACAAGTTAGCCTGAATGGGAGTTTTTTGGCTGGCATACGTCTTTTAAAGTCCTCGCGGCAGGCGGCCTGCTCCCACGTGTGGTAGTATGATGGTGGAAAAACTGCCAGTTTACACCGGGGGCCACAAGCCGTCGTAAATAGGCGCATATACCACGAGTGTACCTCTTCACAAAACGCAGTATCTAGCTGTGAATACTGCGTTTGTCCTAATGGGAGTATTCAAAACTCCCACGCCTCCGCCATCTCCTTCTCCTCCTCCTTAACCCCTTCCTCCTCTACGCCTCCTTACAAAATGGCTGCAAGTTGGTGTCGTGTGTCGTGTGAGCTCCAGCGTCCCCGAAAATTTATTGTCGATGTGAACTTCGGCCGCACGAATGGATGTGAAGTGGTTCCCGACAATCGAAGCTCGTTGCGAACATTGTGGAACCAGCCTGCACTGACGTGCGACACACAGCAACGTCGCCTCCGTGTCACCGACCTTCGAGCCGTCGGAATACGCCAGCGAGCCGACGGAATACGCCGGCGAGCCGACGCGAAGCCTAAATGCAGTGATCGCTGAGAGTGGCTTGTTAAAAACAACGTGGTTGTGCCTCTGCGAGGTGGTTGAAGGTAAGATTTTCACGTTTTTTATTGTATTCAACATTTTGGGAGACTTGTGCCCCTTCTAGTGTCAAATAAACTGAGCGTGTTTCCCGCGTTTATATGCACGGGCGATTCTCCGCCGCTGGATGTGAGCGTTGTACGTGAGAGAGGGCGCCAAGCCGCGCCATGCCCGGAACGTCATTGGGGAGGCCGAACGGTGTGAAAGCAATGCGTATTTGCGCGGGTGTCGAGCAGAACACTCACTCATTCACACTCGCGAGCAGTATGAAAACTGTCCGAACTGTGAACGGCTGTTAGGTGTTTTTGTTAGGCTGTGTCTATATATGGCTTATTGGCAGGAGAAGGTGAAGTTTGCCGGTCAAACGTCTCCGGGCGGCCGCTTTTCTTGAGAAGTACGTGTGGTCCCAGCCGCGCCTGCTACGAGGAGGGTGACTCCCGCGTGCCGCCGGAGATTAATTGCTTTCACTGGAAAGGGAGAAGGTCGGGGCCCCGTGGGAGCTCTCCGTACGCTAGGCGCGTGTAACGACGACTGCTTTTTTTTTTTTTTTTTAAGGGGGGCAGGCGCAGGCGTCACACCGACCGAAATTTTTTCTTAACTTTGGGTGAGGGGAGAGAGGGGCAGTGCGGGTGGTAAAACCTGAAGTTCGCTCCCAGAGCACTACACGCAAGGAAAAGAGGGAAAGAAAGCATTTTGAGAAGTTGGTCGCCACAAGGCTCGCGCTCCCTTTTGAACAGCAGCGCGCTTCATTTTGACGAACTAGTGAGCGCAGGTGTATCGTACGGAAGTGCAATTTTGCGTAGCTTTAAATAAACATTCCCACATTACGGAAAGTTGGACACAAGAGTGACAAGTTCAGCGTCTTTACAATGCCATTTCTTTTTTTTTTTTCTTCACTTCAGATGCCCAATATGCTTCTGTATTTGTTGCAGCAGATTTAAAGCGTTTTGCTATCCCTCTAATGCATGTGCTGCTGTGGCTTCCCGGGGAACGTGCCAGGAGGTGTGGCAACGTCAGCGTTCGGGAGGCAGGCGCAAGAAAACAACGCACCGACGACATGCTGACCTCATTGTTTGCAAATGGCTTACATTTTTTTCGTTGAGGAGTGTTGTAGTAGATAAAGTTCTTACCAAGATACCTTGTGTTCTCGATGTAGGTGTTTTGTTGATTCAGTGTTTTATTGTGTTATTAACGTGTTCACATGTATGTCGTATTTATGTAATTTTTATGCAATAAATTGACTGTGCAGAAAACAAACTTTTCACGTTTCGCCATTGAACGTTCGAAGCGGAAAAAGACTAGAAATTAGGTAATCCTAGACGAAAAATGAAAATGCGGCCTGTGCGCTCATTAAGAACTCCAAAATACAGTAATAAATTGCTCTGCAGCGCTTATATCAAGCGCACAAAAACAAACAAAAAAAGCGCGTCAGTCATCCCTATTTCATATTTGTCGCGCTTTTGAGGCGCTTTTTTCAAAGAAAGTGCTACGAGTTGTGCCGCGCCTCCGCCAGATGGCCCCACGGGTCCCGCGACCGAGAGAAGACGCAGTGAAACATCCCCCTCGCGACGGGCACGATCAAATGCAGAGCATTTCCGGGGGCGCACGACGTTAAGTAGTTTTCGTTACGTTAATGTTGTTGCACTTGTGGCAACTGCTGACGAGAGAGCGCTCGTCAGCAGTAATTTGAATGAGTCAACGATATAAGGCGCGTCCGTAGCGTTCTATTCTGTGTCGGCTTTGTGGCGCAGTGGGTAGAGCACCATGTACATTGCGTTCCGCCCGCAGGGTCGGGGGATCGAAACCGGGCGCCGGATAGTATTTTTTTTATATAGTAGGAAGGGGTGCGGTGCGGACTACGGACGTCAACGCGGGTGACATCGTGAGTTACTGAAATGCTCTGCATTTAAAAAAAACCTCGAATGAGGGTCAACACTGCTCCCAACGCGCCCCCTGAAAACTCCCAGTTGGAGAAAACAGTACACTCCCAATGGTATCCTTGAAAACTCCCATTGTATTCGCCCCGAGCGCGAACACAGTCGGCCCCTGGCGGCGGCGGGACGAACCGCTCCTAGTGTGGATGGCGCTCTCGCGTCGTCTGCTTTTTCCCGTTGCGTGCGGCGCAAGACGCGTGCTGCACATGACAAAACAACCAATATGTGTGCTAGTTTGGCAGTAAGCAATGATATAGTTACGTCTGCTTGCGCGTTTCCTCTAGAAACACAATAATCAGCGGCCGTTGCGGGTTAATGCGCTGGTTTATTTCCACGAAACATCTACGCCCTGGTCACCGCTTGAGTGTGAAACGTGTTATAAACATTGCTTCCACACATTGCACTTTTCTTATTGTTGAGTGCAGTCGTCTGCCGTTTCGGGAACGTCGAAGGGTGCTTTTTGAAGGTGGCGTGGTGATTATTTAAAGGATAAAAGTTTAGTACGCGAAACGGGTAAGAAGCGACAAGACCTGTGCATACGCGTGCAAATTCCACACCCTTGTAAAATTGCGCTGTGTCCTTACAGAAAGAAGAAACAAACAAAAACATTTACACTGCACACGACCCGTGCGCTGTCGCCCATACATTACCGGACACGTATTTTACACCCGCAAGCTCCTGTGTGATCGTGTTCTTCCCGTACCTTTTCTAAAATAAATACCATTTTTGGACAGTCGTTGTTTACACTGAGTTGCTAATTTTACGTATAGTTTAAAATACGTTTCTATGGATGCGCAAGAGTATTTATGGGGGATTTTTCGGCAAAATTAAGCAGTTGTGAGTTTGCGTCTATCATGTGAAATTTCGTGTGTCATTTTCATATATATCACTTTCAAATCCGACATGAATCACCTTGTCCAGAACCGTGTCTCACTCAGCATAACCAAATGCCTAATATGGTCACGTCTTAACCTCTTAAGGTGGACCTAAGTTTAAAGAAAGAGCAGAAAACGCGTAATATAATGCACGTTGTTGCCCACATGTGTGAGGGGTGTGTGCCATGACTCGCTGTTTTTTTTATTTTTTTCCCATAATGCTTGCTTTCAATACAATTTTGAAAAAGGCGAGCCACAATTCCTGACAATCCCAGACCAAAGGGGGGTTAAGCAGTTTTGAAAATACGTACTGCTTTTTCACCGCTACAGAACACGACGCCTAGTGTAGTTTCGATTGTAAGTAATACTGATAACCATATTTTGGCTTTTCGCGTTACATGCGTTCTCTTCTCGCTGCTCTTGCAACGTTGGCAGTACCCCCCCCGCCCGCCCCCCCTTCCCGAAAAAAAAAACTAAATGCACAGGATTTCATTTTTTAACCAATCCTCAAGAATTAAATGCCAAGACAAAGGCGATGTTCAGTTTACAAAACAAAGTAGTTACCGGGAACCCGTTGCGCTGATTCGCAACGAGAAATAAAAAGGAAATGTTTTACTACATCTGCAACAGCGCAACTTCATTTATTGCCATCTTTAGGGTTCGTAAGCGACCTTATACGCAAGAATGCAAACACATCTCGCTGTTTCAGGCACCTGTTAGATTTTAAAAGGAACGCAAATGGTCAACAGAGCAGCCATAACAGAAAATTTGTGCTCACTGTAAGGTCCCAGAAGCTTGGTTTGCACACTGTAAAGCTGCTTGTCACTTCGCGAAAACCTAGCTAAACATGAGCTGTTGATTGTACTGCGTGCGTTGACAATTCAATTCGCAAGTTCACTTGGGACGAAGCCGTAAATAAGTGATCCGAAACCATTATTCATCAAACCTTCCTTCAGAGTCGTTAAAATTTCATTTAAAAGACCCGTTAGAGCGGTTACATTTATATCTCTGCGCTGATCAATATTCAGTAATTTTATATGTGGTTTTTCGAACACACAAAAAATATCGTAAGCTCTTAGAAAGAATTTTGGGGCAGTTAAGTAGTGTTACCATTTCAGAGCATCCCACAAATGCAAGAATGCGTCATGCTACCAGTGAAAGCGATTGAGATTGCCGTTGTAAACTGAATTTCAGAGATCGAGGCTTCCTGATTTGTTTCTATTCAGGCTTTTATTGAAGGCTCAAAGCCATAGTCTGGAAAGATCGAGCTTGCTACGAGCCACATGAACAACGTACAAGTTCATTGTCACAATTACGGCCATTCTGAGATTCCCGATGAGTCGTCGCTTTTTTTTTTTTTTTTTGCGTAATAATGAAAACTGACTGCCGCTTCCATGCTATACATTGAACGTTGAGGAACCGAACTACAGCATACCACTCTTGTTTTCACCTTTCGTGCGCACATACGACGGGAAAAAGGCACGAAGCGCGCCAACAGTGTGCATTCTTACGGGCCGCTCAGCGGAGCATCCACACTAGGAGCGCGACGCTGTCGCCACCTACATGTCGAGCTCGCGGCGAATACTCGGTTACAACTCAAGAACGGCACCACCTCATGTAGTGTATCACTCCGCCAAAGCGCCGGACCCGTGACGTCAGTGCGCGCGCGTTTTGAAAGGGGTTTGCTATGAATGCGTGATATCGTCTGCCTTGTCTCGCGCAGTTTGTTTGTCGTCACTGGAGTCGTTTATAAGCATATTAAGTCTAAAAAATCACGGGAACGGCTCACGCCATGTTCACAATATTCCCAGTAACGCCCTACTTGCGCCGCGCGGAGAAACATCCGGCTACGGTGATAAGGCACAGCGCCAATTTGCGGTGCCGTTCTTAAGTTGTCACCGAGTATAGTGGCAGTAAAATGAAACTCCCATATGGTACTGAAAAAACTGCGGAAATAATGGGAGTATGGCCAAACTCCCATTGGGAGGAGTTTTGAAAACTCCGAATAGGTACTGAGTTATGCAACAAGCCATTTACTCCCATTACGGCTTATTTGTGTTCTGTGTGTATACGAAGCGGCAAGATTCCATAGCCCTTCGACTAGTGCCATTTACATAGACATTGTAAATGGCGGTTCGCTGTACGCAATCCAGGCTGGCTAGGTTATTCCCAAACCAGGCACTCCGGTTTTTCCGGACCCATCTTACTTCACTGGCGTATTGCTGCACGGTCGTTTTTAACACAAATGCACAAGGAACTGGTACTTTCGTGTAACTAGTCAGGGTAAGGTACGGGCGACTCTTTTTCCATTTAGAAGAGCAGGGTGCCAACAGAGCCGCTGTTAGCCATTACGAAGTTTCCGCAATCGGAATGTTTGTGTTCTCAGGCGAACTTTTTAGCGTTTTCCCAAATTTCTTCTCTGATTATGCGCTTCCAGGCCTGTTAATCTATCCTTTGAGCATTACGAGATTATTTCAGTTCCGCTGAGACCAATTTGTCACCGCTTTTGTTGCGGCGGCGGGGCATGAATAATGGAGCTGATCACTCTGTAATTGTCAGCGTGTGCTGAACTTGTTTTCTGCTTGCCGCAGCCCCGGACAGATGGATCCGTCTCCTCGGTGTCGACAAACTTATCGCGCTGAGGCATGCATTTCTCATAAGCTGACGGCTAACGTCGGGACAGCGCGGAAAAAGGAGGCGAATGAAAAGGAGGGGCGACGGCAGATACGAGTTGTCTGTCAGTGCGTGCACGAAGGAAAGCTCTGATGAAACGGGCACCCTGCGTCGGAACTCTCGCACTTTCTCGATCCGACGTGACAATCGGCGTGCGCCGAGACAGGCTGCCCGAGAAGTCACGTCGTTCGCTGTGGTCAATCAGGCGTGTTAGGAGGGCAAAAGAAAGGAAAAACACGAGTAGGAAGCACAGGTCGACTGATAACGCATGGCCCTGCAAGTCAAAATGAATCATGAACGGCTGGCGAAACAAAATTCTTCTTCGTCTTGTGAAAAGTCGCGAGCGTAAGTAATAACCGAATCGAGGTTTGTGACCTCAATGGGGGGGTGTCCGAAGGTCTTTCACCTGCGCGTGTTCATACCAAAGAAACTAAGCTGGCAAAAATTCTGTGTTATGCTGCGCTTTAAGGCTCACTTCGAGTAGCAGCCCGGCTGGGAAATTCTCTACCACCTGCATTTTTTGTTTACGAGCCCTCGCACTGACATAAGATGATGTTTCTCATCATCATATTTCTACCTCACAAGGAAAGGTATTAACAGTACCAACCCTCCTAACTGCCACAACTTAAGGGGATCTTGAAGACAAAATATAATAGTTCCCTAAAGACACTTCCTTGTCCCAGTTACAATCGTGCCAGTTTTAACGCAAATTCTGAGTAAGTTGCTTATACATTAGGGAAAACAGATTAAACAGTGGCGACTCACCCGCCCTTTTTTCGCGCAGCCCTTATCATGTCACGAGGACTTATTTGTGTCAACTTACGATGCCGGCCAAAGCCGCCGCTAAAAAGCATGACTGTATGATTGCGGGCGTTCCCCTAGTTACGTTTGATCGGACAACTTCTATGGTAACGTGGATTTAACACACCGATAACTTTGTTTGTAGTATTAGCCCACTTCTGACGTTTGTAGAGGAAAGCTTGGAAGATTTTTTAACTGCGGAGCTGTTGTTTCTGGCCGAAACTACAGTTACGGAATCCCGGGCCGTACGACCTTCACGCCTCACTTTTTTTTTTTAATTCCTGATCCGAATCAGCACTGACCGCCCGCCGAGCATGACGATATGCATGTAACTGTTCCGGTGCCTCATTACCTAGTCTGAAGGGCTTCCTCATCGCATGACTGTTTAACATCAGGTCACAGCTTTTTCGTTATTTAAGCCTGCGACCGAGCCGTCTTTATGTAGTCCCTGAACCACTCTTTGTACTTTCTCGTCGGACTCACAGAAAAAGATGATGACATTAAATATGTCAGATGGCTCATATATTCCACATTTGTTTATATCCGTACCTTCTCCTAACCAACGAAATATACTCTCTATAAATATCATACAGCGTGGCATAACTTACTCTATCATTGATGGGCCGGTACGAATTTTTCAGTTAACATATGTTAACCATGAACTACATTGCTTTGTCATTACGGCAACATTCCTGTTAGCTATCGAAGTATGTGGTACAGGGCCAAACTCCACTAGAACGTCAGAAGAAGAGCTTCTGCACTTCCACAATAGCACTGGTGGGAAGAATTGTTGCAGCCGTGCTGTTCGCCATTCAATGAATCACCTAAATACCGTATTTCGGTTATTTATATTAAACTCCGCAAACTCCCTTTGTCCACCCTACGTTTACACCACCATCCACGCCCTGTTTTTCTTTACCTTTCGTGCAGTCCCGGCCAGGACGATCACCACAAACGGCCTGCGCACCGTCTTAACTCGTCGTAGGGAGTTTTCTGCACTTGAGCCAGCCGGGTCCGCTGATTGAAATTAACGGTTTCTCGTGTCGGCAAAGCGTCCCGGAGGGCCCTGCGGGCGCGCATACTCCCGCGGCTAATTATGACCCCCTCGCCCGCCGCCGCGCAACCTCGTGGCCAATGCAGACAGCACTGAAACTGCGCGGAACCTCATTGGCGCCCGCAGGGTGTGTGCATGGCGTAAATGCGACCAGCTCCTACAAACGTTTCCTGAGCTTTATTTGTTTTTTTCTTGTTTTTTGCCAGCTCGCGGATTAAATAAAAGGGCCCGGAGAAGTTCCCCCCTGGTCCCTGGGGACCCGTTCCTTCTGCAGAGCAGCCTTTCTTAGTTTTGTTTTTGTTTTGTACCTACCTCCCGTCCTCCCGTCTTCAGCTTTTCCGTCAAGTGACTTCAACCCCCAGAGGAGCACGAGAACTAGGAGCACACGTGGTAGAAAAAGGTAGACCAGTCTGCACGGACGGTCTTATTACGGCTCCCTCTTTTTCTCGATCTTTACGCTTTGCCCGAAGGCCCCTGAAGAGCACCGTTTGCGACTGTGTTACTTTCTGACACTCTGCGCTGAATATTAGAGATCCCCTTTCTTTCATTTTGTTATGTTTTCATTATTTCTATTTTCCATCGGTGTTTCTTCTGGGTTGCGCCCGAGTCAGTCCTGATTCGTGGCAACTAATTTTCGTATTCTACCATTTTCTTGCCCCAGAGTATTGCCTATTCCTAGAGGAAATACGGAAGTAAGAGACAACCTTTATTGAATAGCGCAGTGCTGCAGGCGTAGGCACCTTAAGACTTGATATTCTGCTAGAAAAGGAAAGAATGAAAAAAAAAAGACGAAGACCTTGAAAAATCAGCGTAGAAAAGACAGAACAGTAAGAGAAAGGACAAAAAAAGAGAGGGTAAAAATATGTGCAAGGTTCGAACGACGCTAGAACTTTTGTTTGCCTGAGGGAAGTAGAGAGCAAGAGTGACACGTTTTTGGAGCAGTTTGTGTCAAGCGTTCTCGCATCAAGCGTATCAACCGTTGAGGAAGCGCTACAAGTCAGTGAGTGAGTTGTTGCTAGGGGACGGGCTGATCTAACATTGTGAGGCGTGCCGGCAATTGATCCGCCCGAGTAGTATACCTTCTAACCCTTTCGCAATAAATCACCAATAGTCACAAAGGCTCGTGATCTTCAAAAAGTTCAGGACAATGTGCAAGATGTCTCGCCTATACATCGTGTGCCCGTGAGGGAACAGGATGTCCTCGAAAGAGTAACGATGGGCGGCTCCTTCGAAGTTCTTCGGATAAAGATGGCAGCTCCATGACAGGCCCCGTGCAGTTCATAAAAAAATTAAAGCCTTTCCACTCAATGTGAAAGCTATCGGAAGTGTCGAGCAGTGATTCGCCATAATTGGCTGTGGCGCTGTTATCCGCTCACTCTTACCACCCATCACACTCTTCGCCGCCCTCTCTCGTTCCTCTCCTGATGAATTCAACGGAGGTTTGTCCAACGCATATCAAATTTCCCGCCTTCGCAGAGCTCGCGCACCGCTGCCTGGAACTGCGCCAGCGGGAGTTCTGTTCTTTTTGTGCTTGCTTTTCCTCCCGCACGTGCCGGCGTTGCACGGCCATTTTTTTTTTTTTCGCTTAAAAAACCAACCCAACACGGGCGCTGCCGGTTAATTACGTATATTTTGCCTCAAATGTACCTGCAGTTTTCTTTGCGCTAAACAACGAGGAGATGTATGACAAACGCAATCGGTCCACGAGTTTCGAACGCCTATGACTGCATAAACCGCTTGGATTTCGTAGCCTTGCCGCGACGACAGGACGCCGTGTGGTACTTGGATCCTGCGAGCGAGCTACGAGGACAAGGCGCGCCCCTAAAGTGCTCTGCACTTATACAAGCCTGGCGTCTCCAAGTGTACCGCACGTTGTACATACGGATGATGATGTCAGGTTTAGCCCGTAAATTCGCGTTGGTGTTCACGCGAATTTGTCTGGATGCGGAGCAGTAATGACGCCTGTGACCTTTTCGTTCCTTCAGTAATGTAAGTTTGGTTACTTAAACTACACATGGATCTAAAATGTTCGGTAAGTATCTGTCTTACCATGTGCCGTTCCTGCGGTATCCCTTACAGTAATCGATTGTATAAAAGCGCGTCTCTAGCCAACCTATCAAGGCTATGTTTCCTAACACATGAAGTGTGAAGGGAGCCACTGGAAACAAACACTAAAGTCGTTTTCATTGAGCTGCTGAGTAAGACGTAAGGAGCTGTGGCATGTTCTGTCTACTAGAAGTGGTCTTTACTGCGTGTTGGATGGAATTTCTCTCGGACTTTGCGGGATGTAATCTCTGTTGCGTATTCGCACGCCCTAAATCCTCAAGTTTATTATATTTTCGCATCAAATATCGATATAGTCCGTGTTACCTATAATGCGCCGCCTGAAAACGTTTATCGCTTTGATTATTGCTCGTTTCGAATTCTCAGTTTTCACTTCGGCAGCCACCAATTGTCGCGAAAAAATTCAGAGACAAAGCAGTGAGCAGTGGAACAGTCTGCTCCTCTTAGCGAAACTGCCCAACATTTACAATCGTTGAATCTTCTTTTTTTCTGGCGCATCGATTCGTTTTGATGTGATACGAACCCTCGAAGAATATCTTGTTTGTGCTGCGTAAGTCAACCGTTCTTTTTGCTTTATTCTCTTCTTAGCCATTCTCTGCGCCACCACCGCCTGTAGACAAAATCCATACTGCCTTCATTACTCCCCCCCTTTCCCCGAAGTTAATCATATTGTTTTAAAAGAAAACGTTCAGTGTGTCAGCAATAACAAGCTTATCTTAGACAGGGAACAGACCAAACTGAAGGGTGTTGTGTGCCCGATAGCGCAATCCGTCGCTGACTCGTGTCTACTGTCCTATCCGGGGTCTCATAAAATCAACTTTCTCTTTCTGCAGCCGTGCTTTTAAACAGCAGAGCTGTTTAAGCTATTAGTTTCGCCATACAACGTTACCAAAAAATACAGAGAAAAAATATCCAGCGCTCGTGAGCGTCCGCCTCGTAAGGAGTAGCCGACGTCTGCGAGCGATCACTCTGCCCAACGTTCGTGACGCGTTCTCTGGCGTGCTGTTCTCCTCGCCAGTTCACGGGCGTTCACGCCTGAAGTGGGGAGCACATATGCGCCGAATTCGCGCTACAGAAGCCGAGTTCGCGAAGCCGGTGGCCGCGGGTTCTAGCATGTGCTAACGCGGTCCACTTTGGGAGAGATGTGAAAGCCTGCGGACAAAACGATCCTGTCAATCATGAAGAGCTTTCAGCGGCATGTTCGGAAATCCATGTGACGCCCAACAGCCGGGTCCCCGACGAAGGGAGAGAGGCTACCATCTCTGCTGTTTCTTCAGCCTTGCACCACTAGTGCAAGCTGCTTAATTTGTTTTTTCGTAGCCTCACGTGTCTGCGTCCACCGGAATCGATAACGTGTACAAAGCTCTTCAAAATGATAAAATTATCAATTGGAAGGACAAAGAGGACATGCTCCGGGCTACAAAGAATACCCTACATGCGTTTAATGCCTTACCTTTTGTCATGCCATAGATAAGATCAGTCCATGCGTCTAATCTCGCTTACATCGCGACTCACAAAACAAGGGAAACACTTAAAATGGTGATGCAAGGTAGTGGCAAAGTTAATCCCCCTTTTTTTTTTTTTTTTGTTGAGGGTGTGTGCGGGTGCAGGTGCGCATGTGTGTGTTGGGGGATTTTGATGGCTTGCGTTTTCCTTACCGTCTGAAAGTTATTTTGTTTAGGGATTAGATACGATTTCCAGCGTACCTTGAAAATATCACCGATACAAAAAGTATAGTCTACGTCGCGCTCTGCTTCAAAGCTGCGGATTACTGTTAGTTGCATTAAGGCAGCTTTGCTCCCCTGCCTGGATTTTCCGTATAACTACTTTTTGTATGGTAAAAGCATTGCTTTGCGGAGTTTTACATGAAGAAGACCCCGAGGCGTGGTTAGACCTCACCAGAGCACACGCATGTGCAAACAAAACGGTTCTAGCTTTTGCGGTGCCGTTACGCAAACTAACGCATCCGAGAAATCTGACTATAAAAAAGTAAGCTTAGAACTTCAAGAAGAGAAAGCTTCCACGAATATCGTACTTTTTTTTGTTTGGAGTTTCGTTACCACGCAGTTACGGCCAAGGTTTCTTTATTATTTCTCTGCCTTTCCGACTTTTTCAAACAACGTAAGTCTCTTATTTGCACCTCGACGATACCGCATCTGGCAGGCCTTAGTTGCCATAAGATGTTAAGATCTTGTACGCGTGCACGAGTGTAATTCGCGAGTCTCAGGAGAAAGGCCGTTGGGAAGTGGTAGTACAGGGTGCAGCCAGAGAAGTCCAAAATGCTTCCTACTATAGTGCCGACCCCGTCGCGTCCCTTCTAGGAAACCGCGTCGAAAGCACCATTGCGTCATCCTTGCATTTGCGCTACCTCGCTGTGGCTTATTCATTTCATTCTATGCGCACTGCTCGTTTCGTGGAGACGTCGGTGACGCAGCAGCCTATTGGCGTGTAGCCTTGCCACGCTAATCTTGCTGCCCTCCGCTGCCAATAGCACTACATTGGTTACTCTCGCGAAATTATTATTTATTTTAAAGCAGCCAAGCGAAGCTGCGCAGGACGGTTTCGAAAGTTGCGGTTCCAACAAAAGCAGAGAAATAACCCGAGCACCACGTCGGAAAATTACACATAACTTGAGCTTGAACGTTGTATAGTCTCTGCCTGCAGCAGAGCGCTCTTTTTCACGGATAGTAAGAAACTCTCTCTCCCCTCCCCCTCATATCCATTTCTTTCTGATAGAAATTTTATTATTTGGTGCAGTAAAAGTGCAAAGGCTATAGTCCAAAAGATAGCGGAAATTATGGGGCAGTGATAGTACCAATGGTATAGCTGAGCCGATGCAGGAAATGTCTGGGCAGCGCAAATGCCAAGGCTATAGAGACCGGGCGGCCGTTGTATGGCACCACCGTCGCTTCAGCGAACAGCACCTCCCGTGGCGAACCGCTCGTCAATGGAATGCCGGTGGCGGTCAGCGCAGTGTTGTCGGTGTTGTGCATGGCTTTCTGTCGTTCTGCTGCGGCCTGGCTTGCAAAGCGTAGATAACCACAAGGACGTTTTTCAGACCAATAAATCTTGAGCGTGGAGGTGACCTCTACGAGGCATGCCATGTGTGTGATTTTCCCCATACTCAGTAATTACAAATAGCAGACGACGGTCAATGCGCCGAACTGGAAGTCAAGCTGGAGGTTCAAGTCCGTTCATTCGAGCAAATTTTTCATGCCTGCATGCAGTTTGGCGTATCGAGGAATATATTGCAGCTAAATTCTCCTACAAAGCCGGTGAGTGCAGCCGATCCAGAAATGCTGCGGCGCTGGCCTTTGGCAGCTGATGACGAATGGCGTCGTGCACCAGAGAAAGACAAAGTTGGTGGGTGCCTTCTAAGAATTACCTCGAAACAAAAATTGTGACGGACGACGCTTCCGTAACTTCATTAACTACGGTAGAGACGTGTTTAATTTCACAGAAACACGTTTACACGGGTAATCGAGAATCGTTTACAGAATAAATACCCCATGCATGATATTAGAATGTTATTGCATGTCATGGAAAAGCATTGATTTACAAGAATTGCAGTGATTGCAGGCTAGTTGGTCAACGATTTTTCAAAAAATAATTCCTACGCGGCTGAAGGACCAGGTGACGGGAGGGTAACGAAAACCTGTACTCAGTTTCACAACTGAATGCTGCGGTCGTTTTACAAGCTGCCACCTACGCTTGAAAAATCATGCACTTCTCCGTCTAACGACGGTGATGGTTTATTGCACAGCTTTCTCGTGTGGGTTTCCTTGGTTGCCTTCTGGATTTAAACTTTGACTAGTTGAGCTTTGAATTTGACCAGCACGCCGTTTGGTCTTTTGATCGGAGCGTCTTTATCTTTGACCATTTCCCATTCGATTTCTCACGAAGAAAGCTTCGCGTTCAACCATCGTCGTCGTTAAACGGAGAGCTGGATGATTTTGCTGCTTAATTTTGCCCTTCCACGCACCCCTCTCCAAATTCTAACTGCTTACAGCGTGTCGGAAATGCGTCTGTGCTGGACGACCCGAGCTGGTGCACCCTTATTTGAGGCTACTAGTCGCGCGCTTTTGGTTTCTTCACCAGGCATTAGAAGATTTTTTGGGGTCCTCGGTAAAGGATACTTAAGCATTAAAAAACACAGACTAATGTTAACACTGCCACGTTTTTTAACTCTCAGTGCTAGCCTTTATTCCACGCAGGTGGTAAAATGGGAAGAGGAGGGGGGTGGTTCGCAGCTTGGGCTGTTCGGAGGTTGAATAACGTTGGCTCTTGATAAAATGACCACTACAAAACGTGAGAGCTCCTCTTCGGCTCTCAGGCTCCCATGCTGCCGCAGTGTCGCTCACCAAAACTGAAAGGACAAAGCTGACGGTTACAGAAAGTGTGAACTACCACGACGTTTCCGCGGCCACACGGTAATATATCTCGTGTGTAAGTGCCTTTCTCTTCAAATAACAAGTATCGAGGTATCCCAGCGTTAAGGATGGCGTGAAAACCGTAGTCATGAAACCAGTGAAGATAATTTGAAGCGGTAGAAATGAATACTAATATTAATAGTTTAATCATATATTCAGATCGCGCGGAGCCAGGCGCAGAGCGCTGCAAAAGCGCTTATGTTAATGTATCCCATTCCCAAACTTAGAAGCGTCAAATAGGTTGACGTTGCCGTTAGGGCATTTAAGAAGAAATGAGTACTAATAATATTAGTTTTATTCGTACTCAGGACGGGTGGAGCCAAGCGTGAGCGCTGCAAATAGCGCTCATGTCATTGTAGCCCATACCCAACTTTAGAAGCGCCCGACAAGTTTACGTAGCCGTTATTGCATCTGAGAACCAAGCTCATCTGTCCAGACTTCGTTTCACAGCACATATCCACTCACAACACCGACAAAACATTCAAAGCCCCGAAGCAAACACGGCAAAAACAACGAGAGGCTGCGTAGTCCAACGCACCGGCTCATTCCACTAACGAAGGGAGCGCCGCGTGGTGGCGCCACCTGTGCAGCTACCCGGCCTCCATAAGGCCAGCCGATGGCGGAAATACTGAAGCAGTGAAAGTGGTAATGCTGTAGTTCAACCGATAATAGAAATTCTGGGGCCGTAAAAGTGCCGAGGCTATAGTCCAGGGGATGACGGAAATTTTGGGGTAGTGAAAGAGCCAAGAATATATTCCAGCCGATGGAAAAAATTTCGGGTAGCCAAAATAACACGCCTCTAGTCCAGCCAATGTCGGAAATTTGGGACAGTGAAAGTGTCAAAGGTATTTTCCAGCCAGTGGAGCAAACTACTGGATTGTTATAGTGCCAGGGGTAGCTGATGGTAGAAATAAGGCTTTGCTCCATCTCAACGCGGAAATTTTGGGGCAGAGAAATTGTCAAGGCTATAGTCTAGTCGATGGTAGAGTTTTTGGTGTACCATGTGCCAAGGCTATGGTCCAGCCAATGGTGGCGATTCTGGGGCAGCGATTGTGCCGAGGAAACTCTAGGGCGGAGAAAGTGCCAAGGTTATAGTCCAGCTGAAGGCAGACATTTTTGGGCAAGGAAGATAGTAAGGCTATAGTCAAACCGATGGAGAAAATTTTGGGGCACTAAAAGCACATATATGTGAGGAGGGGAAGGAAAACCCCCCTCTGCAGGTTCTTGAGTAGGGTGTGTTCGGTGGCGTGTGGGGCTAGCCACAGTCGCCAGTTAATCAGACGAGGGCGCTTTGTGAGGTTACGAAGAAAACATGTATTTTAGAACAAAGCATGATGCAGACAATAATACTTAGACGAGAGACTACCAGAGAGCTAGCAACAACCCAAAAGGAATAACTAGTCTACAAATGCGACATGAAGAAACCAAAACGCTAACTAATGTACAGAAAAGCCTATAAATCTAAACACCAGAAAAGAGCAACAGAAAAGTTCATAAACAGTTCACCGTGACGTGGCGTAGTACTCGGGCGTCGGGGCGTCGCGTTGCGTTGCGCTGAGGGTCGCGTCGGAAGTCTCGCGCGCTGGGCCGTTGACGTTGCAGCTCCGTCGCTGCTCTTCCAGGAACGGTACTTGCGGGAGCAGTTGTGGCCGGAACCTGGTCACCACCAAGCGCCACGTCACCGAAGGCCGCGGGCAGTCGGCACCCGGTAGCCGCCGGTAGACGATCTCCAGGCCGCGGTCGTTCAGGACCGGGGCACGACGCAGCGCGTGTGCCTGCCACGGGCCAAGGCACTGGGGAATAGGACGCTGGTCAGTGGAGGCCTTGGCGTCAGGTAGATCCCTCCGAGCTTGGGTCCCCAAGACCCGATGAGCTCTCGATCTGCGCCTGGACGCCGCTCTCCTCGCACCGTCCTCTCGGAACTCCTCCACTGGAATGGCCGTCCTTCCTCGTTCCCGTCTGGCCTCGTCACCCCTTCGTCGTGGCCGGCTCTCATAGGGCCCTCGCGTTCACCCTCATCGGCTCGTGTGACCGCCACTTCGTCTTTTTCGGCCGTGCCGAAACGAGGACAATCCCTTCACGGGCATATGTCCGCGACGTCGTCGTCGTCGTCGGGTCTTGGGTCCCCAAGACCCGATGAGCTCTCGATCTGCGCCTGGACGCCGCTCTCCTCGAACCGTCCTCTCGGAACTCCTCCACTGGAATGGCCGTCCTTCCTCGTTCCCGTCTGGCCTCGTCACCCCTCCGTCGTGGCCGGCTCTCATAGGGCCCTCGCGTTCACCCTCATCGGCTCGTGTGACCTGCCACTTCGTCTTTTTCGGCCGTGCCGAAACGAGGACAATCCCTTCACGGGCATATGTCCGCGACGTCGTCGTCGTCGTCGTCCCCGCCGACTGAGCGCTTCACCTTACATGTGTTCCCCCTTTAGAAAGTTTTTTCTTCCGTGAAAAAAAAAACTGCACAAGGAGGTGAAGAATCACTGCTGGGTGGTCGGACGGGGTAGACGTAGTTGGCATCACGGTGAACACCATCCCGCACACGGTGAACACAATCACTTACATTCAGTGACTGTCACACACAATCACGCACTACAAGTATCCCGTGAGTCACCACAACACTTCACGATTCGCAGTGTCATGCCACCACTAGGTACAAAAAATGCGTCGTTAAGCACACTTGGCTGGAACTCAACAACACCAACCACTGCAACATTACCCTATTACCTCAATTATCTTACTTATCGGCTGCCGGCAACAGGCGACTCATGTAATCCGCTTCTACGTTCTCGGACCCCTTGATGTACTCTACTCTGAATGAATATTCTTGTAGAGTTAGACTCCACCGGAGAACTCGACTGTTAAGGTGTTTGGCGCTAGCGAGGTACTTCAAGGGCTGATGGTCAGTCTGGACAACAAATGTTGTTCCGTACAAAAAGATGTAAAATTTCTCCACGGCCCAAACTAGTGCCAAGCATTCCCGTTCGATGGCTGAGTACCGGGTTTCACGAGGCAGGAGTTGTCGGCTGGCGCTTTCGGTGCACGCCACGTCCAGGGCCTCCGACGGTAGCCGGGTGCGCAGGCGGCGTCCCCTCCAGCGACAGTGTCTGCCTTCGAGAACGCGCCTTGTCTCCTCGCTGCAAACGAGTGGATTTCAGTGAGCGTTTGCTGTTGGGACGACGA
This sequence comes from Haemaphysalis longicornis, assembly GCF_048455015.1. Lineage (NCBI taxonomy): Eukaryota > Metazoa > Arthropoda > Arachnida > Ixodida > Ixodidae > Haemaphysalis > Haemaphysalis longicornis. Next base: position 51,436,716 of record NW_027526361.1, on the reverse strand, counting down.
CCCGTCTTCGGGCGTTCTCCAAGAAGTGGCTGGAGCACGCCTGCCGGGCCAGGCGTTCCTCCAGTTCTGTGCTCGGGGCGCACATTTGGCTTCCACGTTGGAAGTGGAACTCGCGCTTCTGTCGACTGCCTGAGCAGTGGCCGAGCCGTCCCTGTCGCGGATATGGCCCCGGCTCGGTCTAGAAGTCTCATTACCTTGTAGCTCGTTGGGGCGGCGACCGGGAGGCTTGCGGCAGGCAACGTCGCTACGAGCTTTGTCAGGTGACGGGGCCCATCTTTCGACTCTCTGTTGCGGAGACTTCCCAGCCTGCGGGACTTTATCGGGGCGGGATCCGCAGCTGCGGACCGAAGGCTCCTTGCCCGTCCCTTGGTGTGTCTCATGGTCCTTTGCGTGTCGTCGGTTGCCCTTTGATGTCTTTGGGGATATGAGACCAATGACACCGACCGCTACTCGCTCAAGCGGTGTATCAAGGCGCGGTATGCACCCCAGTGGTGCCTTCGGGACTCTTCCTGTGGGACGCGTCCACTGGCAAGCGTCACATGATCGGACGTACCGCTGCGCGTGCGCTTGCACCCCGGGCCAATAAAAGGCTTCCAACAGACGCCCAACTGTCTTCTTGATTCCCAGGTGTCCCGACATTGGACTCTCGTGTGCCAAGCTCAGTATTTCGGACCGAAACCTCTTCGGGACTACGACCTGTTGAAACACGTTGTCACTTGACATTTCGTATTGCCTCCACAGCAGTCCGTTTTTGACAAAAAACGTGTGAACTCCCGCCCGCTTGCCGGTTACGGGTGTTCCAACCCTCTCCCAACATATCCGTAGAGTCGGGTCTTTTTCTTGTTCCCGCCGAAGCTCCTGCGGGGGTTACTTGGATGACGTTCAAGGCCGCTGTGGGGCTCCTGCGTGTCGTAGGTCCTTTCGTCCCCATGACGACTTGGGTGGAGGGTGCGGCAGTCACGTCACCACTTGTCTCTGTGGCCCATAATAAGCTGCCGTTTTCCCTCCACGCGGGATCCGGATCTGAGGCATCGCGTGCCCCTGGAATATTTCCCACAATTACATAATATATTGGGGTCTGCATACACCTTGCGGTAGCCTTTCCGGAGAAATAAGGGGTTAATACTTCCACAACTGCCTCTTCGACCTCGACGCTCTCCCCATTTGCTAGAAGCAGCGTAGCTTTTGTCCCTGTCATCGCCGAATCGGTAACCAGGGACCTACGGACCACCAGTGTATTGCTTCCGGTGTCCCGCAACACAGAAACCTTCTTCCCGAAGAGTTCACCTTGCAGCACTGGAAGACCAGGCCGCGTGGAGTTCCTTTGTACCGCGCGGGCAACCCTCATTTCTTGCCCCCTCTCTGGACAGGAATGATCACAAAAAGGACTCCCTTCCCTGTCCTTCGAAGAAACGCATTGGCGTTCTGTTGGTGACATACAGCAAGATATCGTCTCCTTGCTGTTGGCTCGTTTAGGGCAAGACTTGACGTTATGACCAACTTGACGGCAATCCGAACAGTACGGTTGCTTTGGCCTCGACCGACAATCTGAGGCTTGGTGACCCACCTTGTCACACAGAAAGCACCGAGGGGTTCTGGCTGGGTTCGTCATATTCCTCGCCTCCTTTGACAACCCAGCGTCCTGCGCTCCCTTAAAGCGCAGCAGGTTGATTTGATGCTGGGCCTCGAGGAAGTGATCGGCGGCCTGCGTCATTTCCGAGAGTTTCGTGCAGTCCCTTTCCCGTAGGAATACTGCTAACGCGCTGTGGCAGTTGGTCAGGAATTGCTCCGAGACAATTAACTCTCGTACTCCGTCATAGGTTTTAGGAGTACCTCCCATCTCCACCCAGCGGTCGAAGAAACTCTCCAGTCTCGTCGCATATTGCTTCGCCGTCTCACTGTCTTGCGGTTTGCTCTGCCGGAACCTTTCCCTGTAGCCTTCAGCCGTGAAACGGAAACGTTGCAGTAGCGCCAGTTTAGTCTTGTCATAATCGACGGACTCGTCAGGAGACAGCCGTCCGAAGACCTTCAAAGCTTCTCCAGCTAGACACAGACTGAGCGCTGTGGCCCATTTCTCTTTCGGCCAACGCTGTCCGATCGCCACTTGTTCAAAACGCTTCAGATAAGCGTCCAAATCATCACGAGCTTCATTGAAGACGGGAATGAAGTTGTGCGGATTGACATTAAAGACAGGGCTTTCCGCAGACTGCGCATCACCAGCAGTCGCCCCCGAGCCTCTACTCTCTCCAATTTCTGCCAACCTGAGTCTTAGCTGCAGGTTCTTTTCTTCCTGCTCGAGTCGCACTCGTGCAGCCTCGCGCTCCTGACGGCTAGCCTCTCGCTCTGCCGCCCTCTCATCTCGCGTCTTCGCTAGAGCATCGTCCACCCACGCACGCAACTCCGCCTCACGCAACCCAAGACGCTCCCCGGTGGCAACTAACTCCTGCACGTTCATCGTACACTGATGCAGGGATAACTGTCGCACCGTAACCTCTCAATGCGCAAACACCCTCGTCCTGCCGGGGACGCCAATTTTGTGAGGAGGGGAAGGAAAACCCCCCTCTGCAGGTTCTTGAGTAGGGTGTGTTCGGTGGCGTGTGGGGTGCCACAGTCGCCAGTTAATCAGACGAGGGCGCTTTGTGAGTTTACGAAGAAAACATGTATTTTAGAACAAAGCATGATGCAGACAATAATACTTAGACGAGAGACTACCAGAGAGCTAGCAACAACCCAAAAGGAATAACTAGTCTACAAATGCGACATGAAGAAACCAAAACGCTAACTAATGTACAGAAAAGCCTATAAATCTAAACACCAGAAAAGAGCAACAGAAAAGTTCATAAACAGTTCACCGTGACGTGGCGTAGTACTCGGGCGTCGGGGCGTCGCGTTGCGTTGCGCTGAGGGTCGCGTCGGAAGTCTCGCGCGCTGGGCCGTTGACGTTGCAGCTCCGTCGCTGCTCTTCCAGGAACGGTACTTGCGGGAGCAGTTGTGGCCGGAACCTGGTCACCACCAAGCGCCACGTCACCGAAGGCCGCGGGCAGTCGGCACCCGGTAGCCGCCGGTAGACGATCTCCAGGCCGCGGTCGTTCAGGACCGGGGCACGACGCAGCGCGTGTGCCTGCCACGGGCCAAGGCACTGGGGAATAGGACGCTGGTCAGGGGAGGCCTTGGCGTCAGGTAGATCCCTCCGAGCTTGGGTCCCCAAGACCCGATGAGCTCTCGATCTGCGCCTGGACGCCGCTCTCCTCGAACCGTCCTCTCGGAACTCCTCCACTGGAATGGCCGTCCTTCCTCGTTCCCGTCTGGCCTCGTCACCCCTCCGTCGTGGCCGGCTCTCATAGGGCCCTCGCGTTCACCCTCATCGGCTCGTGTGACCTGCCACTTCGTCTTTTTCGGCCGTGCCGAAACGAGGACAATCCCTTCACGGGCATATGTCCGCGACGTCGTCGTCGTCGTCGTCGTCCCCGCCGACTGAGCGCTTCACCTTACAATATAGTCGAGCCGATGGCGCAAGTTTGGGCATTGAAAGTGCCAATGCCGATTGCGGGAATTTTCGGGCGCTGAAAGTGCCAAGGCTATAGTCCACCCGGTGGCGTAAATTTGGGGGCAGCCAAAGTGTCAAGGTATAGTCCAGCCGATGGTGGAAATTTTGGATAGTAAAAGTGCCAGAATTTTTGGGACAGTGAAAGTCCCATGGCTATAGACCAGCCGATGATTGAACGTTTGGAGCACTGGAAGTGCAAAGGCTATATCGTCCCGCCGATGGAGGAAATATTGGGGCAGTGGAAGTGCCTTGCCTATAAAACAAGCGATGGTGGAAAGTGTGCAGCAGCCGAAGTGCCAAGGGTATAATGGCGGAAACTTTGGGGTAGCAAAGTGTCGAGGTTATAGTCCAGCCGAGGGCGGAAATTTCGGGACAAGGAAATTGCCAATGCTATAGTCTAACCAATGGCGGAAATTTTGTGGTAGTAAACTGGAAGGTCTATAGCCCCGCCGAAGGGGGAAATTTTGGGGCAGTGAAAATACTAATGCTATATTTCAGAAGATGGAAGTTTGGGATTTTGGGACAGTAAAAATGCCAAAGCTATAGTATTGCCGATGGCGGAAATTTTATAGCGGTGAAATTACTAAGGCTATATTACACCTTAAAGCAGGTCCCATTGCTATATTCCAGCCGTTGGCAGAAATTTGGGAGCAGTGAAAGTGCCAAGAGTATTGTCCAGCCGATGGGAGAAATTTTCCGTTCGCCAAAATTCCAAGTCTATATTCCAGAGCATAGTGGAAATTTTGGGGCAGTAAAAGCGCTAAGCGGAAATTTGGGGGCACTGAAAGTCACAACGTTATATTCCAGCCGGTGGCGGAAATTTGGAGGCAGTAAAAGGACTAAAGTTTTAGTCCAGCCGATAGCGGAAATTTGGGCAGTGAAAGTGCCAATGCTATTGTCCAGCCCATAGCGTAAATTTTGGGGCGCTGAGAGTTTTCATCAGTGTGAGCACTTATAGTCCAGCCGAAAGCATAAATTTTCGAGCAGTGAAAATGCCAAGGCTATATTCCGTCAAGGCTAGGCGGAAATCGTGCGGCAGTGAAAGCACTAAATAGGCGTCAAGGTGAGTTGAACGCATTGATCCTCTACTCTTCATCTGTTCAGCAGCAGCCAGTGGCTCCGCCGTCGGGGCCTGCCAGTTATTCACCGGCGAATATGAATGACGTAGCATAAGCGTGATGAAGTATGCATTGAACACGATGCAAACAAATGCCAACAGCCCTTCATGAAAAATCAACAGGCATGAAAAATCAAGGTTTTAGGCGCCTATAATAGGCACTGAAAAGTGCCATTTAGGCATTTATAGGCACCAAATACTGTCGTTTAGTCACGTATAGGCTCAATTTCTATTTACTTTAGCAGCATATTTTGCGACAAATTTTTGACTTGCAGTAAAAACAAAAAACAGCGGACAAGTCTTGTGCTGTGGGAAAGTAGTTTTATTTTCTTCGTGATTATTAGTAACACAAGAGTTGCTATTTTAACCGATTTACGTAAAATGCAGGTTGATTCGACAACAAAAGAAAATCTTAAAAGCCATGACAAGCCTGAACCATCTCAATGATTTGCGGCTTGAAGGTGTACTTCATTTCAGCCGATAATTGTGTGCCAAAAAACAACACGTGCTTGTATTTCGGGACGCTTCATGACCTGATTCCATCTGGAATACCAGAGTGTTTAGTAAATATCTTTCACGTAAATATCTGCCACGTAAATATCTTTCTTCTATTTTCGCTCACCTGTCACGCCTTTCCCCTTCCGTATCACTCATCCCACAATAAACACGGTGGAAGCTCGCTCAGGCCAATTACATTTTACCGCGTACCCCTGCTCGCGCCCGTCTACTAGAACATTCAATTGCTGTTGGTCTTGGAATGCCGCCCCCGGAGCTATTGTCGCGCGCGAGTGCGTTTTGTATTTTTGGGTTAAAATATTTTTTATGTGTATTTTTTATTTGCTACCGCACAAATCAAGCAGCCATGTATCTTTAATTAAAGAACACTGCAAATATCACTGATGTATTCATGCTTTGCCCACACTATGCTTTTTTTTTTTTTTTGCCCAACACGCTGCCACCAGATTTAGTAGTTTGGAAAGTTTTTTGCCTATATAAACGGCTCGTTCAAGAATTCGTTAAACTTCTGACCGAAAGCTGAATCGAGTGACGAGCAGGCAGACAGATAGACATACAATCATACAGGCAGGCCAACATTTTTGCGTTTAAGCAGCCCAAAAAAGACTATCGTCTTTAAAAAGGGGGACTGGATTGCATCGAGCGGATCATCCTTTGAAAATGTACAACGCTAGTGTACCGCTTTTACAGCAAAGCTGTGTACCTTTACCCCCCAGCGGTTTCATCTCCGTGGGCAAAAACGCCAAGGCACCAAGGCCTAAGACGCCGAGCTCATGCGTCGGGCTAACCACGCATACAGCATAGAGCTCAGAAATTAAGGATGATAAGGCGCCTGCGAACAATAGGGCCTCCTCCCCACACCATGTCTTCCTGGTGAGGGGGGCAGTATGCTGTGCCCGCATGAGGCGCTCGATGGCGCGACGCTTGGCGAATACGTGAGTGGGGCATGCTCGTGACTATGATGTGCGTTCGCTTAAGACGCAGTTCGGGGTCCCTTCCTGAGACGCACTTCGCGCCGCCGCCGCAGAGGCTCAACATCGCTGCCATGGAGAGAACCCACGAGGGAGTGCTGCTTCAGCGCACGGCTGCTCCCAAATATCTTATTAGGGAGTATCGTAATAGCCACCCAATTTAACCGTCCACACTCAAATTACAGTGCATCTGTGTGGTCTCCCCTCAGTTTGTCATTTTGCAGTGCTTACTTGCGCCCTTTAGGTAATGCACAATGCCGCGGTGTAGCACCCGACATTACAGAAAGCCGGTTGAGGCTTCGGCGTCAAGCGCACCAATGGACTCAACCTCGTTCGCTTGCCAGATGCTTCGGCGAGCTGTGCTTACCAGCGACGCAATCGTCATGCATACCGGAGGCTTTTATTTAAGCTTTAGCAAACTGTGGTTGCTCCCGTGACAAATGCTGCCGCGAATTCGCGCATCACTCCTACAGCATTCGTTCCTCACATAAACACATGCTGAGTTTATGGCCAGGAGCCAAAGGATTACAAAACGCTGGCTGCTTTTTTGCTGCGGCGATTGGTGCCCTCGCGCTTTTGTCGGGGGCAACGGTTCCTCCGGTCGTTCCCGCTATATACAACCTCGAAACACCTATAGTACGTGGCCAGGCTGCGGGGCACGCATGAGCCCAACTTTCCCATTTGCCGGACGCGCGACCGTCCGGCCGCTGTCCGGCAACGCATCGGCGCCCATTCGGAACGAGAAGAATGCTTGCCGCAATCGCGGCGGCAGGGCCCGACGTCCCCCGTGCGCCCGCCTCCCCTGCCTCGGCGGACACGTTCGGTTTGCCTCTTTCTGAGCACCTCACGTCCTTGTAGGCTTTTTTTTTTTTTTGTTTTTCTTTGTTTCTAGCTTTGTGGCCCGGCGCGGTTTCGGCCCGACTTGAGCGAGCCGCTTTTTGTTTGGTAAGCATTTCACCGCGCGAGTTTTATTCTAGTTTGTGACGAGGCATGGTTTGAACGCCTTGTCCCTCCTCCCCTCCCCACGCACCGTCGTCTGCGCGCTGGACCGTGAGCAGACGATCCGATAGCGGCCGAACCGGGCGAGACGCCGAAGCCGTCGAGGTCGCGACTTTCGTTGGATCATACTCGTTCGCTTTCGCGGCTCTTTCGCTCGGCTCAAACCTTCCTTTCTCGTCTTTTTCTTGCTTACCACACGCTTGAAATGGTCTTACTGTTTCCCCTTTGTGTTGTAACGTTACGCGCTCTGAAGGGTATAAAACTTTCCAGCTGTCAGAAACTGTCAGGTGGCATTTGATTTACATCTGCAGGGAGGCATTGTGGGTATTATTGAAGCGCAAAAGTACAGAGTGACGCGAGCCGACTGGGATACAAAACAGGTAGGCCGTTGCCCCCTCAGATTTGAGGGATTGGCCACCCATGCTTGAATTGCGAAATTTGTTTTCCTTAGTCTTTTGGAAGAAGGCATATCGACGCCTGATCAGATACGAATGATCTATCGACCACGCCGAAGCAGCACCTGTCGCCTAAGGCATACTGGACTGAGAACCCTACTCAAATTTGGCGTCCTCATTTTTTCCCCTCAATAAACGTTTATACCACCACCTAATATATACTGGCGTGTGTAAGTGCATGCGGGCACGCAATGAATATTCACTGCATTGATATCTACCGGTTTGAATGACGAATGTTTACAAAAGCTGCATTGTAGGAGCATAAACTACCTGAAACCAGCCAGAACAGAGGCGTTTAAAGCGACCGTAGAAAGGAAGTGCGAGTTTACTAGGTTCACAGGGCTGCTATTTCAACAACAATGATACCAGTTTTAGCACAAACTTCAAGCAATTATTATAGATATAAAGGAAAATATGCGAGTAGGAATGATTACATAGTTTCCTGCCCAACCTTTATCACTTCGCAGAGACGTCTTCGTGCGATTAAGGGCCACCGAACAAAACCACTTCCAAGAAACGCGACTCTGCAATTGTAGTGGCACCTCTAATTTTGCTTTGTCACTTGAATATGAAAATGTAGCTCACGGGGAGATAATGCTGCTTTCGTGGGGTTCTCCGATTTACAGTCTCTAACTCACAACGCATGGTCCGCGGGTAGTCTTAGGATTGCCCACGCCATAGAAATATTTATGAAAAACGAGTACCGGATTGCTTCTCGGAAAGTCCGGTGTGGTTCCGACTTTTGCTTTGTTTTGTATTTCGCAGTCCAAAAATGCTGCTTTACTTTGCCGGGACATTTTAACTAACTGTATCGTTTTGCCCACTCCCCTTTACAATTCCTCAGTGCTTGAGGGTATGTGAAATAAATAAATAAATAAATAAATAAATAAATAAATAAATAAATAAATAAATAAATAAATATTCGAAAAGGTCCAGTATTTTCCCTGTTACGTCAATGCTGACGTCGTGTATAGCGAAATTTTATATTTTTATCACCTTTGTTGTCGGCTCTGGTGAAAAACCCTTTCGGGTCATGAACTGAATTCCGTAGGTTACCGAAAGGTACTTTATTAAAATACAACAAGGTTTCATTTAATGTTAAAACCAGGCCATCTCTACTAATGTGAAACCTGGGGAGGGGCAAAGCATGCACTGTAGAAGAATATTCAAAGATTGTTAGACTCTTTCTTGCCACACGGCGCGCGTTGATTGGGCGCCAGAGAAGCGCCGGTGGGAGTCACCAGATAATGCGTAGCCTTAAAAGATAATCTGAAAACGTAATCTTTACCAGAAACACATGGTGGAGGGACATTGTTCACAGGCGCCTTATTGTGCATAATACGGTTTCGATGCTGAGAGCTCGGCTCCTTAAAGGAGCCATGAAGACAAAACACAAGTTTGGTTCATTCAAAATACGGCCTCGTTAGAATCATACTAACACAAGTTTTAAAGAAAATTTCGCTCAAATAAGCTATATAATTACGAAAAAAGGGAATGGCCATGCGACCCACTCGCTCATTTTCCGCAACAGAACCTATAATGTCATACCAGCTTGCTCTGCGATTGGAGGAGCCCGGCAAAACCAAACGCAAATTAGGCTGAGCTTATAAGCTTGCAGAACGAGCTATTTGTGCTTAAATTTAGGGCACATTCTTTTTAAAGCCACAAGAATGGTGGCACAAACAGTTGAAGTTACGAAAACACATGTAAACATGGAAGTACTGATGCGTGCTGCGGTTGGTACTGCGCGCACTATGCTTTGTTTAGCTGCACAGCACAGCGGGGCTTTTGGGTTGCCTCAGACGACAATGGCCGATTGACGCAAGCAACGGTGTGTTACGTGACCATATTTGTCGAGCGAGGACTATTTTTCACAAAACGATTATTTTCTCCCAGAACAAAAACAAGCCAGGTTTAAATACGGTCAAAAACAAACCAAAGGCAGAAAACGGCTTGATGATGATGATGATGATTATGATTGCTATTGGTCTCCCCTTTGAAGCGGGGCGATGACATGTCATCTTACCAAAAAGGACTAATATAACCATGTTTTACACTCTTGGTTTAATACTAGCGCTGCTTAGGGCAGGCACTAAAGCTTATTAGGCCCGAAATACTTTTTTTTTCCTGTTACAGGTGGTAACTGACCTAGGCAATATTCCCCTCTCTGCTTTTCGTCCACCAGCATTCTAATCTTATTTTCGTCCCCTCGACAGCCTCGAAGTTAACTTCCTCTGTGATACCCTTAAATCCTAGGGCTTCTGAAAGCCCAATATTCCCTTCATCTAGATTTGGATGGATACCCTCACATTCTAACACTATGTGCCGCATAGTTTCTGTTTCTTTTCCGCAGACCACGCATACCCCATCATTTCGTGAATACTTCCCCACAAAACTCTTAGTTCGCAGGCAACCTGCTCTAGCCCTGCTCTAGCCTTGTCTAGGCTTGCCACGGTATGGTGGCGTCATCTAGGTTCAATAACGTAAACAAACGCGTGAATGCCGCCGTAGAGTACCTCGAAACCAGCTCCGCCGTACAGGGTGGAGACACCCTTTGAACGATCCCGTGCCGCCGCAATTGGGTCAACGTGCTCAACGCGTTGTTTTTTTCGTTTCCCACGAGACCCAGCAACGCGAAACAGTTGATCCAAACTTTGCCAGTAAACCGCGTTGCGGCGATAATTTTAGCGCGGTTTTTATACACTGACTTGCTTCGGCGGCGAGCGACCCAAAATGGCGGCGCCAGCGTCCACCCTGCACGGCGGACGCGTGAATCAAGGTACCCTAGGCTGCAGAGCGGTCGGTTCTTGTGATATCATTGCAGACCACGGAAACACACGATTTAGCGGGAAAATCAAAATTTTAACTTAAATTGATTAATTTCTCAGTGAATAAAGCATCGTTAGTATCCGGACAAGCGCTGGGGGCACTATAAAACACGAAATATTTCGAATAAAACAAGCTTGTATGTTGTCTTCATGGCTCCTTTAAGCCTTGGCGCCTTGGCGTTTTTGCCAACGGAGATAAAACCGTTGGGGGGTAGAGGTATACAGCTTCGCTGTAAAAGTCTCGTGTCATTGAAGCACGAAGCGTTCTAGTGCGAGGCGTTGGAAAACGAGTGTCCCGGTGTTTTAGTACCGTGACTACAGGAGACGACGACAGCCCAAGACCTAAGGTGCTTCGCCCCTAACAGACCCTTAAACACTGACGAATCATTCGAAATGTTCATCAGGAGAGCGTGAGAAGATAACGTCTAGAAAGTGGCCAACCGGATAAAGGCTGTATATTCAAAGGGTGTTGATTTAAGTGCGCGGAATACATTTGTATGCGGGTCAGGTAAAACAATACCTTTAGACCCAGTCAAACCACCGCCCTAACCAAACCAGCAGGACTACGCTCCTTCGAGATATTTCTCCGCCAGCACACTACTACACGACTGATAGCTTATGTATGTATGAATTTATTGATAATTGGATTGGGAAGATCCTCCAACAGGCGTAAATTATCTCGCCTAGGGGCGGACACTGGAACGCCTGCTGGTGTAGGGGAGTTAGGATAGGGAGGAAAGAGTACATATGAATAGGAGGATGGGGGAGAAGGCTGACATTAACATATATACAACACACCGGGAAAGTTAATAAGGATACATGTAAAACACCAAGGGAAAAAAGGGAGTTAAACAATTGTTCAAATTGGCAATACAGAGAGAAACACAACAGATATAGACTAAACGTGATGGTGTAACATACATGTACAAGGGACACACACACAAACACGCACGCACGCACCCACACACAGAAAAGCGGCATCAGCAGCAGCACTCCACAACAATCTGGGCGGTTAGATGGTGTTGTAGTGGAGTGCACTGTGCAGTCCCGAGGCACCCAGGTATGCACCCAGAACCTCGAGCACTTGGTCCCGCTCCCTGGCCGATGTGGGTGGGGACCCACTGCAGGCACAGCTGAGTGCCTGGGTCCGCCAGCGGCGCCGCCTTCTCCCGGATGCCCGCACCAACAGGGAGTGCGAGTCACCGGCTCGGAGGCGCACCAGGGCCACCCGGGAGTCGCACAGGAGGTCGCAGCGCTCGGGCAAGGGCTCTGACTCCAGCAGCAGGTCCAGGCCCAGTCCGACACCCACCAGCTCACCGTGGCCGAAGATGTAGCGGCCGCTGCGGCCGCCGTGTGATACTGGGCCGGCGATCACGCAATTCTGCAGCGAGGGTGGGTGGGTGGTTCTCTCTTCAACGCGGTGCCCGACGCCATTTGTAATCCATGTGAGTAATAGCGGATGCAATGGTACATTCTCGTTGGTTTGGTAGTGCTTACAGACGTTTTTTGTATCCCCCAGGCATATGTTCCGCGCGTTCGAATAAAAGTATATGCTGGAGTGCTAGCCAGTTTTGTGCCCACGTGCCATTTCCTCTAAGTGACTTGAGTAGAAAAGGTACAACGCTAACAGGCGCGGACTAAGTGAGAAGCACATCGACAAATACGGTGGGGCGGTTCTTGCGCTGCTGCTATGTGCACCATAAACATTTTATAACTGCGGGTTTCACTGTAAGACGTTGCTGGGTGACTCGTTTTAGTAGAGTTCCAGAGAGAAAAGCTAAAATGATAAAGCCGTGTAGTTAAAAAGCAGTGTGTCGAACCGAAAAAAATACCGGTTCGGTTACGGTTCTGGTTCAGGCGAAATCATTTCGTTCCGGTTCAGTTCCGGTTCCACAAAATCACGTACCGAACCGGTTCGCGAACCGGTTCGGGAGCTTGAACCGGTTCGCGAACCGGTTCGATGAGTTCAATTATCACTCAATTTAGAAAAAAAAATTAGTAGTTTAAAACAACAGTCAAATCAAAATACAGACAAAAATTCAAAATGCTGCTGTTCCCCAAGGGCAGTGGCACAATTGCAAAGCACACTTTAAACGATTACGAGATATTAGAAATACGAGATATTAGAAAAACAGATGAAGTATCGACGATTTACCGCCTAGTTTCTCGCCCAGACTTCATGTTGTCCTAGCGACTATTCATAAAGCCACCTCCAACAGGTATGATGGTGGGATATATTTTCTGTCCTTTCCTTTTTTGTTGAAGTCGCAATCGTCGCTATGGAATTGCCCATCACGCTAACCTTGAAGCCTTAAATTTAGGCCTGCGTACCAGCGCTTAATACCAATGGCGCACATTTTTTTTATTTTTGTAACAAAAACGAAAAATCGTACAACAGGAACATAAATACTACAAATGAATTAGATTATTTGGTCACCCTGAATAATTTGTTAGCTGTCACCTTATCGAATGTGGTAGCCACACTTTTGTTAAAAGTAAGCTTTAGTTAACGCTCAGTCGCTGCATTATTGCTCTGATCACTGCAATTCCTTTTGCGATAGCTATACCGGATGTGTGCATTACAATCAGTATGTCATCGTACCGCCTGACCCCCGGCCATCGTTCCGTGTGCTACATTGCAGAATCTTATAACAGATTATGTTGTTAGAAATAACAGATTATGCTGTTACAAAATGAAAGGGAAATTCGACGCGCGGAGCATGAGATGGGATATTTTTGGGCAGACGCTCTTTAATTCGTCCACAGCAGTACTCCCCTCCAGAACGAGTAGCAGTAGAAGTAATGTAGCGACTTGGGCAGTCAGCACAAGTGCATCTTCGAAAAAAAGCAGATCTGAAAGAGACAAAACTGCATCAGCAGCAAACGGCTTTGCCACTGAGCAGCTCCTGCGGTCACACTTGTCAAGTATTAACAATTTGCAGGTGTCGGATCTTTTAAACAAATTACGAAATGCAAAAAGTTTGCACACATCGGGTGTGGGCTTTCGCTGTTGCGCAGTGGAGCACTCCGGCAGCCTGATTGCTCCAATAAAGTCGCAGCTAGGGAAGGGCGAAGTCGTTTTATATCCCCTGCAAGCTGCCGAGAATGAGATTTCGTTTGGTCAGCTTGCACTACGCTCACGCTTCCAGCAGCAACAGACCATTGCTACATTGGTGCTCATTCATTTCCCTTGTTGTTAGATAGAGCGTGATAGTGTTCAATTGTCTGGAGGGGAAAGTGCGCGAGCGGGTACGAAGTTGATGGTACGTAAAAAAAAAAGGCTTGAATTGCACTGACTGTGCAATATCAACAACGGAGGATCGAACCGTTTCGGCATTAACCGGTAACCGTTATTTCTTTTTTCGGTTCAGTTCCGGTTCGGGTTCAGCGTGCTCAAAAAATACCGTTTCGGGTTCGGGTTCAGTTCCGGCGAAAATACCGGTTCAGTTGCGGTTTTCGGTTCGGTTCGGTTCCGGTTCGACACCCTGTTAAAAAGACAACAACGGCCGGTGTTGGCCGCCCTGCACCGGGAGGGGGCCTGGTGAGATAAAGAAACCAAACGAGAAAAGTGTAAAAACGCACAAAGTCTGCACACGCCAGTTTTGTCGTTGTTGTTGTCGTCGTTGTCGTCGCTGTTGTTATTGTTTTTCGTGCTACAATGGCTTCTAAATCTGGTCACGCGGGCTAGCGGATGTGACAAGTTGAAGAACTGCTGTGAGTACCCTTCATGATGACGACGGGAATTGTCAACATCCGAGGATTTTTTCCTCGTTTCAAAAGCTCCAGCTTTAGACATTGCTCCGGCGGCTAGCTATATACAGGGTGGTGCGACGATAATTGGAACATTTCAAAAAATTAGAACACTTTAGAAGAAGCCAAATGGTGTTGCAGACGATCAAAAAGACTTTCGTCCCTAGTTTACGATGACCACAAATACTCGCAAAACAGCTGATACCAACCATAAAAAAATATTACCACGGTTCATTGTTGCCAATAAACGTTGGATTTGCTTCGTCGCCTGCTTTTACATTTTTTGACCGTCTGCTACATCATTTGGCTCCTTTCTACCGTGAATGTCATACGTGCATTTCGCTCTGCATACCCCAGGTGGCGCCGTCGTTCCAAAATCAACTTGCGCTGGCTCGCACGTCCAAATCGGCCGTCATTTTCCCATAGACGAAAATTGTTTTTATTTATTTTTAAAATAAACAGGTAAGTACCGTCATTGTTCCCGGTGTCAAACAAATAAGACCACAAAATGCGACCTCCGTGTGAAGTTTGAGCGCTAACAGAGCGGCGGTTCGCTCAGGAAAAAAGCTTTAAACGCTCCAATTAACGTCGCACCACCCTGCATTAACCAGGAGATGGCAAACGTCTCACACACCATAGCTAACTTCCTTTGTATGCATATAAGCGGCTCTGGAATGCATTAATTCATGTGAAATTCTTTCTATATATTGAGGCAACGTTCGTGTTTATGCTAGCTGCTTGGGCTCGTTAATAACTGCTCTCACGCGCTTGTCTGCTATAAACCGAAGCTTATAAAACAGCACCCGTGATGTGCGTGTATACAGCCCTTAAGTGCAGATACGATATTGAATCGTGATTTTTTTTTCTCTCATTTTTGGGGTGTCCAGGTCGTTGTCGCACCACCGGTGCCTCGGAGCTCAAATATCTCATATTACCCTGGTTACGCTTGTTGGTAATCTGTGGCAGTGGGGCAGAGAAATTGTTCGTCGGTACACCCACCCCCGCTCACCCCTTCCGCTTATTCACAATTTTCTGGACGCTACGAGCCCACGAACGTTAACCCTATTATTTTTCACATTATCTCGGACGCGGCAATATTTGGCGCCATGAATATTGCATCGACGCTATTTGGCGAAAGCCCCGCTGCGGACGACATAGCGGAGAATGGGCGCAGCGCGCGAAACGGATCCGACCCGGAGCCTGCCTGGCGTGATTTATTGCCCGCAGCCGCGACCGAAGTGTGCGCGACTGACCATAGATCACCACCGCGCGCACCTGATTCAAAATACGGCACCGCAGGGTTCCGACGTCCCGGCCATGGTCGCCGTGGTGAAGGTAGAAAGCGGCAGCGCCGAGGCGGCAGAGGCAGCAGAAGCGGCTGTTTGCTTGCGGTCGTTGAATAAAAGCGGCCGGTCCCGCCATCGGGATTCGAAATAAATACCGGCCGAGTGGCGTCGTCTGCAGAGCGTGTTTGTGGCCCAAGCCGTAAACAGTTCCGCGCCTGGGCCCGCTAAGCGGCAGATTGGTGTCCCATGGCAGCCGGCGTAAATGTGGCATGAATGCGGCGCTGAAAGATAACCGTGGCATTTCGCTTGTGTTCGCGTCTCTTTCGTTTCTCTGTCTTTTGTCGTCCATGAAAAGAAAACTGCGTGGCTGGGCTGATCTCGTTTGTCGTGTCGCATGCCACGACCTTGCTGATTGTCGCTGTAGCTTACACTCTAAGTCCCCGCCCAGCGTCTTCACCACAATGCTCCAGAATTACCAATCGAAGTGGCCTAAAGTGCAAATTCGACAAATGACATGACCAAACATTCAATTTAAATAAAAAAAACGGCGTCTGCGCAAGGACATTGCGCAATTCAAAACGCCATTTGCTCCGACAAACTCCGTGGCATCCGCCTATTATTTTGGCGTTCGAGTTCACGTGCCACTAATAGATCAGCCGCTACCTTATCTCAAGCAGAGGATAGTTGGGCACACCAAGATGGCCAGTAGCTACACAAAAAGTAGCGTCAGGACCTCTCATGAGTACCCTTTTCTCAGTAGCTCTAAGCCGGGAGTTCTCATCTATGATGGCTCCATGGAATCCCCAGAGCTGCTAACTGCTCACTCTGCCTCCCACTAAAATGTGTGTAGTTACTTACCAGGTTTCTGCACAGTAAACTGAGAATGCTGCCATTTCACCCAAAATGCTCATTGCACTGCTATTTTACTTGAAAGTTTGTACGTCACAGAAGCAACTTTCTTTGCTTACAGCAGTGGATTAATGCAGGAACCTGCCTTGCTTACAGGCCTCAGAACATACTGGATCCTAGTTATGTTCCGTGCGGCGTCTTCTGCGGCAAGAGCCTATTACTCTATCTTACACTAATAACAAAGTGGAACTAGTGCCCGCACAAGGGCGTCCCGGAAACCAACAAAGGGGGCTAAAGAACCGTCTGCGTTCCTAGGAACCCACTTTAATGATGATGATGGTTTGATTTTATTGGCGCAAGGCCGACATGGGCAAAGAGCGCCAAACAGAGAGTTATTTGATGAGGAGACAACACGAAATAAAATCAGTTAAAAACTATGAGTACCGCTGGTGTAAAGGGCCAGGGTGAAGAACAAGAGTGGTTAAAAAAATAAATAAGGTGGCTGGTGTATAGGACCAGGGGTAAAGCTATGGGTGGTATGAGATGAGTTGTAAAAAGTGAACTTCTGATAGGAACTTAAAGGTGCGCTGAACAGAAAACATGGCATCATCTCCTAAGAAGTATGATGGGTGTGGTGGAATATGTCGTGTGTGTAATTGAGGGAAGTGTTTGCGTCGTGTAGTGTCGAGTGCATTACATTCTATGAGGATGTGGATCACGGATAGGGCCTCTCCGCACCTGCTGCACAGAGGTCTTGGAGATCCAGTGAGCAGGTGCGAGTGCGTTGCGTGAGTGTGCCCTATCCGTAATCTAGCCAAGGAGACTTCAGTGTGTCTATTGCGTGTGTCGGTGGTGTATGGTCCCAAGTGTGGTTTTATTACGTGTAACTTGTTGTCGGTTTGTTCGCTCCAGTGTGTTTGCCATGTTTTGCGAAGTTGTTGTCTGATGTGTGGTTTCACGTCGGTGTAGGGTAATGTGGTTATGTCTACTGTATTCGAGAGTGTAGCAGCAGTGGTCATTCGATCCGCTGCGTCGTTCCCGGCTATACCACAGTGGCCAGGGACCCAGCAAAGGACTAGTTCAAATTTGTGGACATACACAGACATAATACCCTTGACTATTAGATTTACAACGTGATTTTTTGAAGACTTTGTTGACGACAACGCCCGCACGACACTGAGGGAGTCTGTATATATAATGGATTGTGGGATGTGACTTTGAAGGATATGATTAACAACAAGAAGTACACCATAAGCCTCTGCCGTAAAGATACTCGTATTACTGTTAAGAGTTTTAGTGACATTAAGGCCGGGCCCATGCGCCGCGCAGGACACAGAGGTGGCAGTTTTAGAGGCGTCCGTATAAAATTCGGAAAATTGATACTTCTGCTGCAAGTAGAAGAAATGCTGCAGAATTGCACATGTGGGAGCTCGGTTTTTATCTACATGTGTGAAGGATGTGTCGCATGATACAGGGCGGAGATGCCATGGTGCTATAAAATCTGTTTGAGAACTTTGTATGGTGTCTAAAAAGGAGACAGAAAGCTCTGACGCTTCCTCTCTAACTCTGTAAGAGAAGGGCGCAGAGAACGATGGTCGGTTTAGGAGTAGTGCAGTCATAGACGTATCATAAAAAACTGATGTAAAAGGATGGTGAGGCATTGATGAGATTTTAAAAGCATAAAGCAGGTCTGTGTAGGCTCGCTGACGTTCTAGGCTCCATTTGTTGCACTCTACATACAGACTTTTGACTGGACTAGTCCGAAAGGCACCACATGACAAGCGGAGCCCTAGATGAAGCACAGGGTCCAGCATTCTGAGGGATGTTTTAGTGGCTGACCCATAGACAACGCTACCATAGTCCAGTCGTGAGCCTATCAAGCTGGTAAAAACACGTAAAAGAAGTTGTTTGTCAGCACCAAAAGAAATGTGCGACAGAACCTTCAGGATAGTCAGTGTTTTTAAGCATTTATGTTTTAGTTGTTTTATGTGTGGGATAAATGTGAGCTTTTCGTCAAAGATTATACCTAAAAACTTGTGTTCTTTCTTGACAGGAATCGAGACACCATTGAGATGAATGTCTGGATCCGGCCGGATGCCACGCCTCTTGGAAAACAAGACACAAGTGCACTTCCCTGGATTAAATTTAAAACCGTTGCTGTCTGCCCAACCAGCTAGCTTGTTAACACCAAGCTGGACTTGGCGCTCGCAGACAGACAGGTTACAAGACTTAAAGGATAATTGAACGTCGTCTACGTAAATGGAGCAGGAAATCGATGGTGGTTGCGCCTTCCGAAGGGAATTCATTTTTACAATAAACAAAGTGCAACTCAAAACTCCACCTTGCGGCACGCCGTTTTCCTGCACATGAACCCTGGAAAGTGCAGTTCCAACTCGCACGCGAAACGTTCTTTCAGACAGGTAACTGGCAAGCGTGTTCATCATGTTACCCGACATGCCAAAGGACTTGAGGTCGCTTAGGATGCCATACCGCCACGCGGTATCGTACGCTTTTTCTAGATCAAAGAATACTGTCATACAGTACTGCTTATGGAGAAAAGCATCTTTTATATACGCCTCCAATGCAACGAGTTGATCGTTGGTAGATCGCCCCGCCCTGAAGCCCGCCTGGCAGCTCTCGAGAAGACCATTGTACTCTAAGAAGTACACAAGTCTCCTGTTTATCATCTTCTCGAAGAGCTTACACAGGCAGCTTGTCAGGGCAATGGGGCGGTAACTGGCAGGAGAGGAAGGGTCCTTCCCTTCCTTTAGGATAGCCACTACTATGGCCTCCCTCCAAGAGCGTGGAATGTGCCCCGAAAGCCATATTTTATTGTATAGGTGTAAGATTGTTTCAAGAGTGTCTGGGTGTAGGTGCTGTATCATGGTGTATGTAATCTTATCTGCGCCTGGAGCTGAAGGTTTGCACGTGCTCAGGGCAGCCCTCAACTCATAGAGAGTGAATTCAGAGTTGTAAGAAGTTTTTGATTTGTCTTTGTCGTGTAAGGGCTTTTTTTCTGCAGATGTTTTGTGTTTCATGAAAGTGTTTGTGTAGTGTGCTGAACTAGACACGTGTTCGAAGTGTTGTGCAAGAGTGTTAGCCTGGTCTTCTAGTGTGTCCCCTGTTGTGCTAACCAGGGGCAGGCTGTGTGTCTGTTGTCCTTTGAGCTTGCGTATACGTGTCCAGACTTTGTGTGTGTCTGTGTATGAATTAATGGATGTCAAGAAGGTGTGCCAACTCTCTCGTTTTGCCTCACGGCGCACACGTTTTCCAAACGCCTTGGCCCGTTTGAACAAAATAAGGTTACCCGGCGTGGGGTACCGACGAAGGATACCCCACGCCTTGTTCTGGGCCTCTCGCGCCCGCCTACAGTCCTCATTCCACCACGGCCTCCTCTGGTTGCACGGGGCACCAGAGGCGTGGGGAATGGACTTTTCGGCGGCGTCGAGGATGTGTGCCGGAGGAGTTGGGTAGCTTCTTCAACGTGTAGGTGTCCTATGGATGTGTGGTGTAGTTTCGATGTCTCTGTAAATGTGTTCCAGTTAGCTCGTGCTTCATTGAACCTATTATGGGAAGATGAACTGCTTGGGCCTTTACCTATATATGTTAGTGATGTGGGGAAGTGGTCACTGCCATATGGGTCCGTGCCCACACCCCACTCAAGACATGGTAAGAGAATTGCCGAACCAATAGCCAAGTCAAGATTTGAGTATGTATTGTGTCCTATGTTATGATATGTAGGCTGTTTATTATTGAAAAGGCATGCTCCAGAGGATGTAAGAAACCTCTCTATCAGGCGACCCCGGGCATCCGTACGAGAAGAGCCCCAAAGAGAATTGTGAGCATTAAAGTCGCCTGTTAGGATGTACGGCTCCGGCAGCTGGTCGACCAGCGCCTCAAAGTCAGAGCTCGAAAGTGCAAGATCAGGAGGGATGTAAATGGAGCATACCGTTATCAGCCTATTAAATATTATTGTGCGGATGGCTACAGCCTCAAGGATAGTGTTCAAGGTGACAGGGTGGCATGCTAAGGATTTGCGGGCGATTATGGCCACACCGCCAGAAGAGTGGGTGCAGCCATCCCTGTCTTTCCTGTATACCAGGTAACTATTCAAGACATTTGTGTTTTTGGAATTCAGATGTGTTTCCTGGACACACATTAAACTTGGCTGGTTGGCATGCAGAATCTCATGCACGTCGTCAAGATTATTCAGAAGGCCTCTGCAGTTCCATTGAACTATATGTTTTCTCTTCCCATTATTATGTGTTCAGAGCTACTGGAGTGTGATTATTTATGTAGGGTCTTTCGGGGCTTGGACTCTTGGGAGGGGCTTTCTGGCCTTCTCTACTGACCTGGACGTCGCAGCCCGTTCCTTCCGCTGCGATGAAAGCCGGAAGGGCTCGACGTCCATGTCGTCATCTGAAGGCAAGGGGGTCCTCAGCGGACTAGGCCCCCTTGACGTGGTACCCTTTCGGGCATTCTTTGCCTGCGCAGCCAGTGCCGAAGGCGTGGGAAGCACGACAGGTGGCACAGGCAGTGAGGCAGAGGAGGGGGTCGCTGCGACTGCCTCCGTCTCCATCTCTGTGCCCTTGCGTGTGCTTTGGGCCGGTGGCGAGGATGCAGTGGATGCAGCGGCATCCCCAACAGACATTGCAACCACAGCCGCTGCTGGGTGAGCGAGCGGTGCAGAGGCTGGTTGGGCTGCCTGGGGCAACCCTGGGGGGGGGGGGGGGGGGGTGGGGGCGGGACCAAGTCCGACTCGCGGTACTGGGTCCCCGCCGAAACCAGACGCCGCTCCGCCCCCCGGCGAGCTGCGTCGGCGTACCTGCCCAGAGGGAAGGAGGCGAACCTCTTTCGCGCCTCGGGGAAGGTGATGTTCTCGTTTATTTTCAAGGCAATAATCTGTTTCTCTTGTTTAAACTTCTCACAACTTCTGGAATAGGCAGCATGCGGTCCCTGGCAGTTCGGACAGGTGAAGTGCTCAGATTCACAGTTATCGGTTGGATGATCTTGTGCTGCACATTTGGCGCACGTCAGTTTCCCACGACAAGAGTTTGTGCCGTGGCCAAACCGCTGACACTTATAGCAGCGGCGTGGATTAGGCACGTAGGGTCGGACCGGACATCTAACGAAGCCTGCGTTGACCGACTAAGGAAGCGTTGAGCGGTCAAACGTCAAGATGATGTGTTTGGTAGGAATGATTTGATCGTTTCGGCGTATGGTTATTCGCCTCACTGCCGTCACGCCCTGATCATGGAGGCCCTCGAGCAGATTGGCTTCAGTTTCACTTATAAGATCTGGATCAGAGATCACGCCTTGGCAGCTATTAAGGCTGCGATGAGGTGTGATCTTGATGTCAACATTGACCATGCGCGTTTGTGAAAGGAGGTTTGCGGACTGCTGTTTGTTGTCTACCTCAATCAAAAGTTCTCCCGTTTTCAGTTTCTTAGCCTTGTACGACTTTCCAACAAGGCTTTCAAGATACTTGGAGATTAGAAAGACGGACTGGGAAGTGATTGGTTTTGTTTTGTCAACAGATTCCATGATCAGAAAGCGCGAGAAATTATCGGGCTTTGGGAGCGAGATTGATTGCAACGCAGGAAAAGGTACTTCGGTGCGGCCCCTTTTCGGGGGCCGATCACGTCTGGGGGGGGGGTTTGGAAAATGCCATATGATACATTGGAAAGCAGGGAGACGGGGGTACTTTCTCCTTTGACCTTACCCTGGTAGTCAAAGAGGTCCCGGAGCTCCCTGCCTGGTAGACAGGCAGGGAGCCCATCGGCCGGAGCTTGACCAAGGCTCCGACGGCCACCGTTCGTGGTTTCTAACCCTCCACCTATAAACACATCGCCACGGTTGGATCCAGCTTATGTTTGGGGGCTCGGGGTCCGCGGTATCGCCAGTACCGTCACCAAGATTGCTCAAGGTGCCCCGTGCGGGGGGAACCCACTTTAAGAACCCTGGTCTAAGTTAGCCTGAGGCCCGCTTCTCCGTGCTTGTAACAGTCTTTCGGAAGAAAAAAAAAACCTGGATGCCAACAATACCTGGTCTTCCGCGCAGAGCTTTCCGGCTATGTTGCGCGCCTGCAGCGGTAATAAATGCAAGAGCATTTTTCAGAACAAAAATAGGTGTAATAATTCACTTGCTATTAATTCTGAACTGCGCACCATATCGTACGTCAATAAAGTTGCACATGCTATTCAATCGGGAATGAGGGTGCACCTACGAAACCAAAATTACGACTCCTTGCAGACTAGCGGTTACTTCCCAGGGACCAGGAACCTTTCTTTACCCAAGACTCAAACCAAACTGTTTATCGCGCTCCCGCACATGCGTCAAGATGATCCGATAGTGCGAAAGCGATGTTATAGCGAGCGACCTACGAGCTTCACGTCATGGCACTGCAGTTCCCCTGTTAACAGCGCCTATCTACCGGCTTGACTGCTACTAGCATTCGCCGCACGCAGGCGCTGTTGCCCCTTTGGCCGGCGTAACCGCGACTGTTGTCAGTTTAATCGCGGGGTAATCAAGTTACCGCACGTTGCGTGACGACGCCTCGCTCACCAACCGCCACACGCGGGAGTCCGCTATACGGCGGCGTGCATGAATAAAGAATGCGTAGTGCTCTTCCGTCGCGGCACAAGCGCAGGGGAACAAACCTCCAACAGACCTCATATATGGTGCGTGTGCGCGCTTGCTTACCGCAACTTTTTTTACTGCCGCCGCAGCCACGCTCTGCAACATCCTCTAGATAAGACGAAAAGCCTCCGCACCACCCCATCTATTTTGCTTTCCCGTGAAACGAGTACCTCGTTTCAACATACTCTATTCAAATATTTCACCAGCCTCGAGGACTAGAAAGACAGGGGTTGTATCGTTCATGCGATTGCAGTGAACTACTGCTGAGGCTTTCTTTGTTGATCTGGGAGGCGTCGAATCGAGGCGCCTGATGCGAGACAGTACGGGCTGCGCGGCCCCGTACGGCGTAACAGTGCTTTTGCACCGCCGCAGTCAGTGTCTGCGGGCAAATGCGCAAGGTGTGCTCAAACCCCGACACGCTTTGCTGAAACTCGTCGGTCACGGAGCGCCACTCGCGCGAATACGAACCCTCCTGCCGTGGCTGCAAGCCGAAGAAAACGAACGAGAAAAAAAAAATCTAAAACCCTTCTCTCCCTCGGTTGCATCTCTCTTTTCTGTCTGGGGTGCGGTTCTTTTGTCTTTTTTCTGGAGAGTTTGGACTCTCCTTTTTCGTGTGTGCGGTGAAAGTATGCATCTTTTTCTTTGTATTCGGCTCATGCTTCGGGAAGCTTCGGGCGACTGTCAGCCGGAGTTGCCGCGATTCGAGGCAAACGTGAACATGCAGGCGGCTTGAAACAAACTGCAGCAGATACACAGGTAAACGCGCACGCACGTTCGTATGAGATTTAAACTGTTCTGTGGAATATGAGGTTGCCGCATGCACAAATTTAGAATTTTATGAGCGCACTAAAAAAATTGGGGAGACCCTTGAGACTGCTTACGTGTTGGATTGCGAAAGCTTTACATCGTAGAACACAGAGCGCTGAAATGAAGGAGCACCGTGCGCTGTGTCAGCAGACGGCTGTTTCGGGCAATCTGGCGAAGTACTGCGCCAAGTTCAAATGCACTCCGGATTTCCCCAAAACGAAGGTGCTCTTAAAATCCCGGGACAGAGTGACAAGGGAAATCTGCGAGGCATTCTGTATGGTTTCGGGCCTCGAGGGTGAGTGCGTCAGTGCTCCGTCAGTCTCGTTGCGGGAAAGAGAGACAGAGTATCTGAAAAAACAGTTGTATGAACTGATTAGACACGCATGCTCACTGGGATGTGATACGAGGTGGCAGTGGTATTTATACGTTGTCTTGTCATTAAACTTTTCACAGTTGCTGGTAGCGCATCTTCCGCCTCGTGTGTCCTTTGTTTCCTTTTATGCTGTAGTCGCGGTGCAAAGTTCAGCGCTCTATGTTCTATGATGCCTAGATACCAACTAGCCCAACACCAAGCTTTATTGGAAGCCTTACATTTTAGTTCAAGCTGTGCGATCCTCTGTGACGTTAGTAACGGTACGCATTTCATAATTATGTCCTCGTATGCTTCGACAATATCATCGTCGCCAAAGGGACGTCTGGAACGTGTTCTACGCTCGTAACGGTTGCTACGGTGTAGGGTGGAGGTGATTTTACCTGTAGCGAGCAGCTGCAGCCTCTTTGCTCTAAGTGCGGCATTTTCGTGTTCCCTGGCGTCTTCTTTGACTTGCCGCTGGGGCAGACGCCTCAGAGTCAATCGCAGTGGATACAGTACAGACATAGATAAACGTGTCCAGTGGTGCGATTATGTCCCCTAATTGCCGTCGTCATTGTCCTTTTCCGATTGTGCCGTTGTCCGCGGTGTTACTTTGACTGAGAGGCTTGGCCGATCGCCCTATTTGGCGACGCATTCACGCTATTGGGGAACACGACTTTGCTACTGTTTTAATCCGCAGACTCAAATTACTCACGTGCGTCCTCACGTGCGCGATTGTGCCCTCCAGTTATCATTCTTATGATTCTTTTCCCTTTGCGTCTTTCCCTTCTTGATTGATTGATTGTAGGGTTTAACGTGCCCACGCAACGAAGGCGATGAGGCGCGCCGTAGTGGAGGGCTCCGGATTAATTTTGACCTCCTGGGGATGTTCAACGTGTGCCTAAATCTTGTACACACGGGCGTTTTTGCTTTTCGCCTCCATCAGAAAAGCGGCCGCCGCGGCCGGGAATCGAACCCGCGTCCTCGTGCTCAGCAGCGCAACGCCTGAGCCACTGAGCCACCGCGGCGGGTTGCGTCTTTCCGTTTTGACTGAAAGATTCGGCCAATTGCAGTGGTTAGCACTACATATATTCCCTCCCTTAGCGTGCACGCGCTTTGCTACTTACGTAATTTGCATGCCCAAAATAGTCCTGTAAGTATCCATTGGTGTAATTGAGACCATTAACATTGTCGTGGTCCACTTCCCTTCGCGTCATTTTCGTTTCCTCTCTGTTTTTTTTTTTTTTAGCGTCTATTTCAATCCTACACTTTTCCGAGCCCGGTTACGTGCAGTCATTGTAACCCCGGGCTCTACGAAAATAAGAGTAAATTATGTTCACAAAGGGCCCACCTTGAACACATTTTATGGGCCCGCCCCGTTAAAGTAAACAGCACACTTCAAGCGCTAGACATCACTTCCTCGGGGAAGTGGGAGACCGTGCTGCTCAGTTCAGACCCGGACGTTCAACTCCGGGCCGCCCAGATGGCCGAAGACGCCGCCAGGGCCCAAGGACTCCTGGCCGCCGCCTGAAGGGGAAATAATAAGAGGGCTCCCACCTCACTTCTCCCCTCACCCCCGTCTCGGGCACAATAAAGTTATGCTATGTCTAGAGTGCTGTCCGACGGAACTATTCGCCATTTCATTCGTCAGTCAGACGGCACTGATTCGCCATTTCATCGAACTTTCATTCACCCTGCTTCGTACACTTCCATGCGTATCGGCCATGATCGTAAGATAGAACCAGTACTTTCTCGCACAAAGAAACACCAATTTTCTCCTTTTGCTTTGTCGATAAATGAGTGGAATTCACTGCCTGCTGGCATTGTCGCACACGCAGCAATCAACTTTCCAAACTGCGTTGCTTGCTTTTCTTGAAACCGATAACCAATCTTAGTCATTGTAATCGTTTGTTTGTGTAAAAACGATAAGTACTGTTTTCCCTATGTGTTTTCTCTGTAAATAATTGTTGCGGTCTTTTCTGTACATATTTTTGAAGTCCGACTGATTATTTTGTTATACCCTACATATTTGAAACAATCGTCGTTGTTATTAGTTCTGTATGTCACTCCCCCCCACCCCTCATGTAATGCCCTGTTGGGCCATTAAGGTATGTAAATAAACAAATAAATAAATAAATGAATAAATAAATAAATAAATAAGCACTCCACCATATCGACGTCCGCTGCCGTTTCGTAAAAAAATTGCCTCAGCTGGTACTACATCGCTCTACATGACGTTATGCAAGGTAACCTGACCTAAACTACTAAACTAGCATAACATGGCCTAAGGAACACAAAGCAATAATTTAAAACTCCAAAACCTAACCTAACCCATGAAATTTATAGCTTAAAATTTTAAAGGTGATAAATAAAATCCCGGGCAAGAGCCGGTCTCAAACCGTCCTAGCCCGTCCTTGAGATGAAGAAGCTGAGGCTGATCCGCTACGCTACAAGGGCAGGCGGTTGGTGGGTGCTAGCCTAGTCCTAAATATTCGAATGTCGTCGGACAGCACTCTAGCCACGCCTGCAGCGACCAGCTAGAGTGCCGCCGGACGGCACTCTAGACACTGCGATAAACTTATGCACCGACTCCCTGTATTAGCGAGTTTTAGCTGACCATTTTTCACGCTCCGCTCCGCGCCGATAGCAAGCGGGAGCGCCATTGCGCATGCGTGGCACACAAAGCCGCGAACGGCATTGGCTCCGGTTGCGCTGAGCGGGCCGCCGATACCGGAGCGGACCGTCGAAAACGGTCAGCTATCTCTATTATCGCGTACCAACGCAGGGGGATTGTTGTCTCATTTTCTTTTAATTTCTTCTTCGTCGCACTTGTCAGCGCTACATATCTATTAGAATAAACGGCCTTTGCGACTTGCGTAATTAGCATGCTGAAATTACTCCTCTGGGCCTGATTACATGTCCCTAACACGCGTTTCTAAATCGAAGGCCACAACGCATTCACTATACGTAATACTCTCAATGTTTCCTAAAGCCAAGGCTCGGAAATGGCCAGGGGATGCTTGTTGGACCGGCATTCCTTGGAAACCGAGTTCGAATCTAAGACCCACCCAATTTTATTCTTTGATTTTATTCTGTTTGGGCTGTCAGCCTTTTTTGGGAGCGTCTTTAGTCACGCCGACGCCGGACGCAGCCTTTCCGCCCAGCGGGGCACTTATTGCTCTCGCGTTTAAAAGCGATAAAATGGCTGCCGAAGTAATTTATCACACACTAGAAACCAGCCGCTGTTTTTTCGCTTGATTTGCGTGTGGTGCGAAATACAACTCACAGATGTACTGCCCCGCATGATTTCCTCGCATTTAACATGCGATCACAAAAAAGCGTTACATGTACCAAATTTCCACATAAGAACCGATAAACTAGAGCTGTGAAGACAATGACAATACAGAATTTCTGTCAAAGAACCCACACCCACGAACACGTTAGCTGATTCGACGGAGATCAAGCATTGGTGGGTTTGCAAGCTTTAATTGGCAAACGCTTTGACGCGAAAACAGCTTTGTGTTTACATTTATTACAGCCACAGCTTTAGAAACTCCTCTTCAGAGTTTGTTACTGTCATTAATGCTGAAGACCATGTGATTACGCTAACCCAGTCGGAAATGATGACAAGACAAATTTCTATAGTTTGTCGTATTTTCGCGAGTCGTACTGTCGTTTTGTCGTATTGTTGTCGTGTCGGGATTGTGATGTTATGTCGTGTGTCGTATTCCTGAGCTG
This sequence comes from Haemaphysalis longicornis, assembly GCF_048455015.1. Taxonomy (NCBI): domain Eukaryota; kingdom Metazoa; phylum Arthropoda; class Arachnida; order Ixodida; family Ixodidae; genus Haemaphysalis; species Haemaphysalis longicornis. Next base: position 51,408,862 of record NW_027526361.1, on the reverse strand, counting down.
ATTTTGATGTTCCCTCGAGCCGAATTCCTGTCTTGTCGGGATCCTGATGTTCGATCAGTAGTCGCACATGGTCTGAATGTTATTGCCCATTGTGAAGAGTAACGTGAATGGCAGTTGTGTTGTTACTTCAGGAATGTTTGTCGTTGAGACAATCAACGGTGTCGTTACGAGAGAAATGTGTGTCGCAACAACAGATGGCTTTGTCGTAGCAACAGGACAACAAAGTTGTCGTATGGCAAGAATTGTTGTTAGGTTTTTGCGGTATTCCTGTTGTGATTATAGCATGCAGAACGTTCCCGAAGCAGCAGGAACTTGATGAGGGCGAGTTCGCGTAACTTGCTTAAAAAAAAAAACGCGCAAAAACGACGTGTACAGAGGAAAACAAGGACTGCTGCCGTACATTAATCGCCCATTCGTTGCAAATGTTTTCTTTTGTCTGCGCCCCTTTTAGGCTTCGTTTTCTCTTTGAGCAAACAAAACATTCCTCATAAAATTAATCACCAGTGTCACGCTATACAGGCACTTTTTCTTTTCACTTTGATTCATGTCTCTTGCTCCGCTGCCAGTAACAAGTATATACAGTGGCCTCACGCTAATTGAAACTCTTGCGTCCAGGAGAGAGCAAGAAGGAAAAATGCAGTGCCCTAACCGGACAAGGACTCTCGGTTGGTGACTCTGCGCTGTAGAAGGAAAAGAGATAACAAAAATCCTGGGCCATCTCCACTAACGTGAAACCTGGGGAGGGGCGAAGCATGCAGTGTATAAGTGTATTATTGGCGCTTGGGCGTTTTTGCCAGCCTATATGAAGCCATTGGGGGGTAGAGGTATACAGCTTTGCTGTAAAAATATCTTGTCTTTGAAGCACGAAGCTCTCTAGCGCGAGGCGCAAAGCAGTGTCACGGTGTTCTTTTGCTACGCCTTACGAATCGCTCCAGCGCGAGGCGTAAACGAGTGTCCCGGTATTTTTTCAGTATGCGTTACGTTCTAGCACGAGGCGTAAACGAGTTTCCCGGTGTTTTGGTACCATTACTACATGAGACGAACGACGATTACGGCGACGACAGGAGACGCCAACAGCCCCAGCCACTAAGGGGCTTCACCCCTAAAGAGAGAGAGAGAGAAAGACTTTATTGGTGTCCTGCGAACGAGGAGAGGTAAGGGCCATGCAGAGCCTTCCTCCCCCCGCGACTTAGGTCGTCCTCAAAGCAAGGGCCCGCTGGCTTCCGCGCGGTCGGTTCCCGCGGGCTCTCGGGGTGGAAGCCCCAAGAGCGCGCGCCGGGACCTCCCTGCGCCTCTTCCGAGCAAGGGCGGCCTTGAGCCGCTGGATCTCTTGTGCTTGCACGTCGGGGTCATAAGTGTTCATGGCACTAGTGGTTCGAGCGGGCTAAACGACAAGCCTGGTATCCAGTTGACGCAAGACAGGACCAGTTTATGTTGGGGTAATTAAAATACACCAATAAGCGTATTGGTGGGTGCGAAAACCTTGAAACGATGTTTTTGACCAAATCACGAAGGTCAATGGGGCAAAATGTTGAAGAAGCACTCGGTGGCCTGTACCATGCGCAAAAAAATAACACCGAGGCGGTTGATTCTAGCTCCTGCGCAGACTGCCTCTAACCAGATGGAGAAGGAATGTGAAGAGAATTGAGCCTGTCGGCCACCCTTCACTCAGTGATGCTAGATGATCACAAAAGTTCGTAGAGTCCCTAAAAGTCAGTATATTGTCCCAATAGTCAGTATATTCAATGAAGCGCTTCCTTTTGTGTAATATAAACACTGTTAAATAATTAGTGACCACTCTTAATGTCGAGTTTATAATAAAATGTCAGAGTAGGATGGACTCTGAACTTTGATGTTTTGGTTCCAGTCACTGCAAAAACTTAAACCTAAAATTATTTGCGAGAGATAAAAGGGCCTTGAGTCTGTATGTAGTTTAAATGCCCTCATCTGAAAAACAAACTCGTACATTCTTGCCTGCTTTTCGTAATGCTTCTCACATTAACTGCTGAATAAGAAATGGCTGACGATTACAATACTCGCTAAATCGAAATTTGTGTGCAACGGGAACTGCAGTGTTCCCGGTCACGGCGCATAGCTGCTTCGTCTCGCGAAGTGTTCGCGTGATCAGCGAACGCACGGCGGCGCGCGCTACTCTTCCGTTCTCTCGCACCGCGTCGCCGCCGCCGAGGATGTTTTCAATCGTGTTTGAACCTCCCGCGGAAACGTCACGTGGTTCGGACGAGCCACACAACGAGGAAGACGCGAAGCGCATCCACCGGTTGCCTCAGTCGTTGTTCAGAACTCACTCCTGAATGCTGCAGTGCGCTACAGAGGCACGACTCACTCGTGGGTTCTCTCGACGGCAGCGATAGTAAGCTTCTGCGTCGCAGGTGCGAACTGCTTCTCAGGAAGTGGTCGTAATCTGCGCCTCAGGAAGTGAACGCGTCATCGCCAAGCGCATTACGGCGCGCGCTTCTATGGCATCGTCATGCAGCGCGTCGCCACCTCCCAGCATGTCTCACTGCCTCCCCCCTTACACTTTCGCCATGCGTCTCCGCCGAGGAGCGTCTCGTACGGCCTGGGCATGCCTCCCTCCACCTCACATTTTCGCCACACTTTCCTCCTCTGCTTTCTTTGTGTCTTTGTTGTCTCCTTCGCTCGCTCGGTTACGAGGACAACGCCGCCGTCAAACCACAACAGCGGGCACCAAAGTGCTGCGCACCAAACGTTGTGCCTTTCTCCCACTACTTCATTTATGATTCGGAACGTGTGTTGGCGCCGGCCGATTTCTAAGAGTGTTTACATCAAGGAGACACCGAAGACAGAAAGAAAACAGAGGAGGAGAGTGTGGCAAAAGTGTGAGGGGGAGGGAGGCATGCCCAGGCGGTACGAGACGCTCCCCGTCGGCGACGCATGGCAAAAGTGTGAGGGGGAGGCAGCGAAATGTGAGAGTGGAACCCTAGTCTGGGAATCCATACGTTGCCCTAGCCGTCTTGGCCCGTGTCACCAGGAGAGCCTGGTCCTCCGGTTGACAGCTGGTCAACAGTGTCTCCAGCGGCTCAGGAAAGGAACGGGTGGACAGGGGTGGCAGGGCTGGATTGTGAGCGCATTCCAGAATTATATGTTGAAGGCTACCTAACTGTAGACAAAATTTGCATAATGCGGTGTACTGTGCGGGACACAATAAATTCATTCTAACTGGGCGTACGTGCGTCCCTGTTTCTAATTGTAGGAGTGTTATTTCGAGATTTTCGCGGAGGGATGGGTGAGGGCACGGGAATTTTTGTCTGGTGGCGCAGTAAAACTAAATAATGTCCTTAAAGGGGAGAATTAGTGTCGGAGCTGCGGTGACCTCGGGGGCTCGGTTCTCGAGCCTGTTGGTGAGCGAAGCTGTTGCCCGTTTCAGAGGCATGGGCAGGTGTCCACACGGTCGCCACTCGCTGAAATGGACGGTAGTGTTGAAGTATCCATAGTGCCGTTGGTGCCACTCTGCCTGACAGAGAACTGCGGCAGGCTGCTTGAGAATCAGCGATGATGTCTTTGCTGGAGAATTGGATGAGGGCCACTTTAATGAAGCGGACTTTTTCCCATTGAATAGGTAGGCGGCCAGATGTCCAGAATTCTTTGGGGTGTTCAAGCAGGATGGCCAGTTCATCGTCACCTAAATCAGCCAAGGGCTTATAGGTACGGCGCGGGAGGAAATAGGATCTCTGTTTGGAGGTATTTAGCCGTTAAGTCTTGAATGAGCTGTGCCGGAGTGTCAGGATAAGCGTTAAGGGCACGGGCCATGTTTCGATTTATAACCCCTTGCTTTTAAGGAGGACAATAAGATGCCCAAGTATCTTCTAAGTTTTGCCGTATGGCTTTGTCGAGCAGTTCCAATTTGAGGGTTGAAGAAACGATGTCCCGTACTCTTTTTTTTTTTTTCGGAATTGGCCCATCTTCCTATGGGGTCATCAGTGAAACCATAAAGCAAAGTCAAGTTATCACGCCATGACCATTCTTCAAATTCATCCAGACGACTATAAATGTATGAACAAGGAATCCTTGACAATGGCCTGCTCTTTGGTTCCAGTGACGGTGTGAGTGATGTGCGGAAGAGGAAGTAGTTCTCCTAAGTAACTCCAAAGAATTTGCCCAGGTAATTTTTTCTGTCAAGTAATTAAATAATTAATTAATTATCAAGTAATTAAGGAATAAAAAATACCAAGTAATGCCTAGAAATTTCAAGTAACTACAAGTAACCCCAATGCATTTCAGGAAATCCACAGTATTCCCGAGAGGTAACACGTAGTTTCGACAAATTCCAAGGAATTCCATGTAATTACGTGAGTAATATTCGCACGCCAAACAACGCTTCACATTTAAGAATAATCATCGACAAGAAATTCTTTCTGTACTTCAACGCGTAGAGTTAAGGACCCCGGGTCGCCCAAAAACCAGCGTCGTCGGCAGCGTTGACCGTGGGCGAAACATCAGAGTGAGCGAACAACACCGTAGCGCCACCTCGCGGCCCCACTGAAGCTACCCTCCACGACAAAGGACGTGCCAACAGGAGCTGAAAGCTTTCATATCCCGCGGACGCCGCTGGCTGACAAGCGACTGATAATGCGACGCAAACAGGGCCCGATAAAGCCATAGCGTACCACGCTTAAGTAAAGGAGAACCGTAAACGTCTTTTATATGTGTGCGTGTGTTTCTGCGTGCGTGTTTGCGCGTGTGTGTGCGCATACGTTTGTGTCTGTATGTGCATGCGTTTGGCACGCAGAGAAAGTCTTTATTAGCTATACGAAAAAAAATTCACGCATTTCCACAAAGTGAATCATGACGAGTGGGCGAAGCACTGGGGATCGTTCTTACCGTAAATCACCGCGGCATTGCCCACTCGCGCATGTAAATGAGTGAAAACGCGTGTGTACAGTATATGCAACTCCAATCCAATCCGATACAATTCAATTTAATTCAATCCAATCCATTTCAATCCAATCCAATTCAAATCCAATCCAATCCAATGCTCCTCGCGCATGCGCAACACTGTGTACACGGATGCCAAGCTCCGGACAAAGCGAGGTCCTAAGGTGCTTCGCCCCTAAAAGCATGCCATGTTATATGATCCTAACATTTTCTTCTGAATGAAATGACACTCCCTAAATGTTTAAACTACGCACGCAAAATACAAAAGCATAGAGCCTGATTCAACGTCATTACTTGGAACGAAAAAATACATATCAAGATAACAAACAAAGAGTGAGCATTCGCGCTTGCGCGGTTGCACCTCCTTCTTTTGCTTAGTGCGACCGGCAGTTGGCGGCTTCCCATGCTCTTCCGATTAAACTCTTATTGCCTTGCGTTTCCCTTTCTTTTCGCTTGCCCACCCCGAGAATCTCTCAGCTGCGCTCTGAGCTTCTTATCTCTTCTGCGGCGGCGTCCCCTTCCTTCTGCCACTCGTGTTTTTTTTTTTTTTTTTTTTATCTCAGCTAGGCGCCCATAATTCTCGGACGTCTGCCGTCCGCGAAGCACACTGCAAGTGGACACCGTCCGAACAAATTGCCGGGCCATCTTTTGTTCTTGTTAGTGTCCGTGCCGTTTCCGTCGTTTATCTCTGATGGCCGTGTACCTCGTGCCTAGATGGTCCATTCCCGGTAAAGATATCGCCGCTAAACGGGAAAAAGCGGCCGCATTGCCCCACGCTTAAGAAACGCGAAATGGTGTCGTCTGTCAGGTTAGCACAAAACTCGGCCCTTCAACGGTGCGCTTTCTTCTGCAGTGACGTGGGCGCCATTGTTGAAAATTCGCCGCTGTTCCTACCCGTTTGCTTTGTTTTTATTACATGTTTCTTTATTTTTGCGCTACCTAATGTTTGCCGCAAGTATTCATACAATGCTTGCACGTCCGAGTGCTGCAAGATTTGGATGAGAGCAGAAAGTTTTCACCTGTCATTCCGAGCAGGAAACAGCGCGCATTCGCACAGACCTTACTCTCTTTTTTTGCGACATCTATTCAGCGCCGTCATTTATCTGGTTCATGTAAAAAAAATTGCACCTTTTCAGTAGAGAAACTCGCTTTGAAAGTGCAAATGTTGTTGCGATAACGCGGTCATCTCTTCGTTCTGCGCTTCGCCCATAAAGTTTTCATGCCTGATATTGCACACACAAAACGCTGGTGTTGTTTAGTAAAAAAAGTGCGCTCCGTGGTGTCTCTCCTCTTCTCTGTCCTTGTTTTTATGCGCTATGAATTTTTCGTCAAAGCATCACCAACTAGCCCAGAAATCCGTACTGTTGTTTAGTGTTTTACCTATTATTTTGTGCATTTAAATGTATTTTCTTACGCTACCGCAGGACTGAAACTTCACGCGTGGTGGAGAGAACACAGAGAGAGAGAGAGAGAAAGAGAGAGAGGTTTATTGTAACTAATGATGTTAGACCGAGTAGTGGCTGATTTTGTTTTTAATATGCGACACATACAGGCATGCACGTCATGCGCGCACACACATTCACGCCCCATCTGCTGTTGAAGACACACAGGGCAGTTTTTACGCGATAGCATTATTACGGTAAGCTCATTACTCGATTTCACCGTGCCCGGTAGCCATCCGGTATCAGCCGTACTCATCAAGTGCCCACGGAAATACGTCACCACTGCCAACCAGAAACTATGACTGAGGTAGCCAGATGCAAAGGTTAACCGGAGGGTGGGAAGGAGGGCAATGATGCTTCGGCGGAGACAAAAGAAATGATACGTGATTCCTATAGCTTCGCGTCTGTGCAGTGAGGTCGTTCTCCCACCGTTGGTGCATGCGCCTATGAGCCACTGTTGATGTGAAACCGTTACTGAGCTCGTTCGGCGACTTTCCGTAAAGGCTGTTTGCTATTAGCCGTGCTCATGAAGCGACCATGGAAGACAGCGTCCCCGTCAACCGGAAAGTACGTCTGCGCACACAAAAGACAGCTCGCGCCTGAAGCTGTAATCGGGCTGGGGTTACTAAACCGAATGTGGAAAGGAGGAGGCGGGCCTGTAGGCTTGCTGACAATGATACTGCTGCACAGAAGACAGAAAGGATACGCGGTTTCGTCAATTGCCGCTTCTGCGCGGTGAAGCTTCTTCTCCGACATAAAGCCGTTGTTCCTTGTTTCGTTAGGTTAGACTTCAGCGCTCGGAGAGCATGAATGGCGAATGCCGCAGCTCCGTTCGAAGCTGTCCCTTGACTACGAGGTAACGCTATCGCGTCCTACATCTTAAGACCTAAACGTACATGTCCCCTGCAACCTTTTCTTTCACCAACTAACAACTGTAGTACAAATAAGTCGCTAGGAATGCCAGCGGCCGTACGTCAAGATCAAGGTGACGTACGTCAAGCGGCCGTTCGTCACCGCTTTCTATGTAGCAGAATGAAAAAAAGCTATCGGAAGCTTTGCCTCCGTGAAAGCTGTGTTGTGACTCCATGTCTGCATTAGGCGGTACAGCGTAAGAAAATAGGACATTGTCGTGTCCACTGCTAGACCGACAACGCGCATGCGGACGCGGAACCAAGATTATACCATCGAAGCATGGGCGTTCGGTGTCGATTCTAAGATCGGCGAGAAACTCGGCCGCAAGAAATATCAAACTGCCACGAAAGTGGGAGGTGTTCTTAGACTCGCAGTCAGCCTTTCAACCACTGGGAACTTTCGTCAGCTAATAACGACGATTAATTTTATTCATAGGCGAATTAACGATTCCCGAGCTACAGCACCCGATACCCCGCAATCTCCCTCGAGCTGCACAAGTTATTCTTACAAAAGCCCGGACGGGTTATGCCCTTACGGAAGACATCCTAGCTCGCTGGAAACACTATACCGTCAACACAAGAACGCACAAGTTCCACCAGACCGGCTTCTGTTCTCCCTGTGCCACCAAGATCGACCGACAATCAGCCACTTTCTGTGGTCATGTATACGGTCCTGGAAGGAATCCGAGCAAGGCACAAGCCCCCTGGACCCGCCGCGGTGGCTCAGTGGCTAAAGCGTTGTGCTGCTGAGCACGAAGACGCGGGTTCGATTCCAGGCCGCGGCGGCCGCTTTTCTGATGGAGACGAGAAGCAAAAACGCTCGTGTGTGCGAGATTTCGGCGCCCGTTAAAGATCCCCAGGTGGTTAAAATTAATCCGGAGCCCTCCACTACGGTGCACCTCATCGCCTGCGTTGCGTCGGCGCGTTAAACCCTGCAATCAATCAATCAATCAACAAGCCCCCTGGCGTCACATGTCTGCAGGATTGGCTGTACCCAAAGAATAACGCTAACGACGTGCTGCTGGGGCTGTGGGCCTTCGTGAAGGTGGCTTACCTCGTCAATATAACTTGAACTTTTTCGACCCTGATCCCCTTCCCCTAATTCCCTTAACAGGCCAGAGTGCCATCCTTTCTATAATAAATAAATTAATAAATAAATAAATAAATTAATTATTTCATAGGCGAATCGCTCATAGCGTGGTTTATGCGCCTTGTTTTCCAGCCTGGAGGTACTTTCTCCGGAGTGACTCGTCCCCACGTCAGCGTAGCTCCTGTGTGTGGTCGAGATACGGCTGCTCAAACAAGGCAACGGCCATAGGGTGACTTAGGCGTGCCGCCTACCATTGTACTGCTTATCGTTATGTCCGCTATTATTAGGTGCTCGCTTCGCTTATTTGCTGACTCTTAGGTTTGGTGGCTGCGATTATGACGCATAGCCGGTTGTCCATTTATAAAAGCGGTATCTTTCACGGGGGGAGGGTCGTCTTCGGCTGGAAAATTCCTCTCGGTGTCGCAATACGTGCTGGTGCGTGTGCGCCTACTTAGATACGAAATGCCTTTAGTGCAGCGTAACCCATTCCATTTTTTTTTGTTCCTGTGTGCGTGCCTGTCTCCATGCGTGGAAATTTCAGGGCCAGTCTTCATAGTGACAAAACAAGTTTTTCTAATCCACAATTTTCGAATCCACAATATTAGAGAACAAATTGTTTCACAAGCTCAGTTCGCAAGCCAGACGACCTAATAGTTTCATGTACAAAACCAATATTAATAACTTACTGACGCAAGATCAAAATATAATTAAGTGCGAAAGCCTTAATTGTTGTCATAAAAGGGGACATGAAGTCCAAATACAACTTGGTTTAATATAAAAAAAGTAGCTTTACTACGTTCACTGAGCTCAATTCCAGCCACGAAAAGCGTTTATTAACCGGGAAAATGCAAGAAATGTTTAAATAAATGTAAATTTACCGCTACAGGGGAGTAACACGGGCAGGCGTGATGCAATAGAAGCCAGCACAACAAAAAAATGGTTCTCATTGCTAGAAGTTCTTGTAAGCATTACGTTATATGATACGGAACTACAGGGCCCATTGCAATCACCCAGTCATGTTTCTTGGCGGTCGCGTTTCGTGTTGGCGTCCCCGGACGCTTCGTTTGATATAACTGCCCCAGCGAGCCTTCCGCTAGCTAGCGCATCCATTTTCTCCATTAACGCCCTGATCTGCAGGTGCTGTTGGTGGATTTGAGCGTTCTGCTTTTCGATTAGCTTTTTCAGATCCGCGCATTCGCTACATTCAGCGGTTGGAACGCTTTGGTTAGAGGGAGGAGGACCCCGCACCTTTACCCGATCGGGAGGCGGAACCGTCAACGTCGTTGTCGCCCCGTCACGAGAAAATGGACGCCGAGACCTCGAAGCCGGAGGGGCCGTCGCTAGAGCCAAGTCAGATGCAACAGCTACAGGATGGCCTGGCGGCGGTCCTCGCGGCCGTTAACCAACTAACCCAACAGCAGAACGACATGCAAACGAAGCTGGAGCTCCTAGGGTCCAAAGTGGGAAGCCTGAAGCATGAAATGGTCGAGATTGAGAGCAGGATGGAGGACTTATCCACCAAGCTGGACCAACAAGCCGCCAAGACCTCGTCCTTGGAAGCAAAAATGCGGTACACGGACCTCTCTGGGAAGAGAAGGGAGCGCGCGAGTACCAGTAAAATCAAGGGGGCGGTCGCAAGTAGGCGCGACCAGGTGACCTCGGACGACGATGAAGAGGAACAACAATAGACGCAACCGTGGGGGGGAGACCACGATCTTTTACCAATGGAACTGCAGGGGAATCAAGAACAAATCGGCAGAACTTCAATTACACATCGAGAGCCTCGACCAGAAGCCGGACGTGATCGCGCTCCAGGAGACCCGCGGCAGACCCAGAATTCCGGGATACGTGACTTACACGGACCCGTCGGAAGAAGGGACGGCGGTCCTGGTACGCAGCAACGTGGCGGCCACCCAGCACCTCACGGCCCAGAAGGGCTGCGAACACACCCTGGTCGAGATACACACGAGAACCATAGGTAGCGGAGGGAACCTGTTCGTGATGAGCGCCTACTGCAGGCCGTCACGCAGGGACCTCGATTTCGACGAGACGGTCGGGCAGGCGAAGCAGCTGGCGGGGAATAGGCCGTTCCTGGTCCTCGGAGACTTCAACGCCCCGCACACCACATGGGGTTACAAGTTTCAATCCAAGCGGGGCAAGGCCCTCGCGAAGACGATGGAAGACCTGGAACTGGCGCTCCTCAACGAGCCTGGGGTAGCGACCCGAAGGGGAACCGGCACAAACCGGGACACCGTCCCGGACCTCTCGTGGCTCGCGGGGACTCTCGACGCGACCTGGCGCAACGAGGACGTCAGCCTGGGATCCGACCACGACATCCTGAGCGTGACGATCAGAGGACCCAAGTTCAGAGCGGAAATCGGCACGGCGAGGATCACCGACTGGGACCGCATGCGCAAGTGCGGGGCAGAAGCGGCCGAATCTTCCGCCGAAGCCGAGGAGAGTAGTGGAAGACCGTACGCGGAGTGGGCAAGAGAACAGAAGGCCGCGCTCGATAAGTTCACGGAGACCGTCGCCACGACAGCAAAGACACCGTTCGTCGACGCCAAGCTCGCGCACATGTGGGCGGCTCGACACTCGCTGACTCGGAGGTGGAAACGGCAGAGAAGGAACACAAAGCTGCCCAAGCGCATAGCCTCGCTGAACAAGCAAATCTCCGAGTACGCTGCCAAGCTTTGCCGGGAGAACTGGATGAGCACGTGCGACGGCCTGCAGGGCATGCTGTCCGCGCGCAAGACCTGGTGCCTCCTGCGTCACTTGGTCGACCCGCTAAATGGTAGGGCGGCCACGAACCGAAACCTCACCAAGATACTCAACGCCTACGGCGGGGACGGCAAGAGGCTCATCGAAGACCTGACGGCGAAGTATCTTAAGACGGAGCGCGGGCAGTTCCCGCTGCCGGAGGAATACGGGGGACCCGAAAATCCGGAGCTGGACGAGCCCTTTACCACCACAGAACTACTGACGGCCATCGACGAGAGTAACAAAAAGAGCGCGCCCGGCACGGACGCCATTACCTACCGACTCCTGAACAACATGAGCGACGCGGCGACGGCCGAGCTCCTGGACCACATCAACCTGGCCTGGGAACGCTCGGAACTACCCGCGGAATGGAAGGAAGCAGAAGTGAGATTTATTCCCAAGCCGGGCAAACCGCTGACAATCGAGAACATGCGCCCGATCTCGCTCACGTCTTGCGTGGGCAAGGTCGTGGAACGCATGGTTCTCCGAAGACTCCAAGGGTTCCTGGACGAGACGAACCAGATGCCGGCTACTATGTACGGGTTCCGCCAGCACCTGTGCACCCAAGACGTCCTCCTCCAGCTAAACGAACTGGTGTTCAAGAAGGCCACAAGACACTCGCCCCGCGGGATACTTGCGTTGGACCTCAAGGGGGCCTTCGACAACGTGTCCCACGGAAGCGTGCTCGAGAACCTCCGCAAGACGGGCTGCGGCCGCAGGACGTACGGCTACGTCCAGAACTTTCTGACCAAGCGTACGGCGACCATAAGGATAGGAGAGGAACGGTCCGACCCGATCGAGCTCGGAGACAGGGGCACTCCGCAAGGGTCGGTATTGTCTCCGCTGCTCTTCAACCTGGCCCTCCTGCCCCTGCCTAGGTTACTCCAAGAGATCGAAGGCGTGGACCACGCATTCTACGCCGACGACATTACGGTGTGGACGTCCCGAGCGGGTTCCGAAGCCTGGGTGGAAGAAACCCTGCAGAGGGCGGCGACCACCGTCCATGAGTACGCCACGACCTGCGGGCTGAGCTGTGCCCCGCAGAAGTCGGAGCTGTTGATGGTGCAGCCAGGTAGGCCCAAGAAGGAACCGCCACCGAACGTAATCGTCACGATTAACGGCACGAAGATCGAGCCCACACAGCAGGTCCGCATCCTGGGCCTGTTGCTGCGCGACGACGGCAAGGCCACCGCGGCCACACACAAGATCAAGACCGTCTCCGAGCAGATCTCGAGCATGATCAGAAGAGTCACCAACAGGAACCGAGGAATCAAGGAAGACGACGCCCTGAAATTGGTGCAGGCGTTCATCGTGTCCCGCATCACTTACTCTGCCCCGTACCTCCAGCTGACGAGGGCGGACCGCGAGGCCCTGGACACGGTGGTCAGAAAGGCGACCAAACTCGCCCTGGGAGTGCCCGTGCATTCGTCCACGCAGAAACTTCTGGGCATGGGTAGGCACAACACGGTAGACGAAATGGTGGAGGCCCACCTCTCTAACCAAAGGATCCGACTAAGTCAGACCGAACACGGACGGGCCGTCTTGCGCAAGGTGGGATGGAGCATCGAACCACAACCAGACACCGAGACATTACCTACCGAGTGGAGGGACGTCGTAAAGACCAAGCCCCTTCCCAGGAACATGCAGCCCGGGAAAAACGAAGGGAGGCGATCCGCAAGGGCCAGGGCGCTGTCCCGCCAGCTCGAAGAGGACCCCGACGTCCTCTACGCGGACGCGGCGCTTCCCAAGTACGGAACCAAGGCTACGGCGGCGGTCACCACCATAGACACCCTGGTGACCTGCGCATCGGTCCGCACGACCCAATCGATCGAAGCAGAGGAAGTTGCCGTGGCCCTCGCGCTAACACATCCGAGGGCCGGCACTATAGTAACGGACTCTAAGAAGGCGTACGCCAGCTTTCGAAAAGGGAGGGTGTCCCCCGCGGCACATGCGATATTGTCCAAGCGAAGGCCCCCGAGGCGAGCCTTAGAGCTCGTGTGGGTGCCGGCTCACTCGAAGGTGGAAGGAAACGAACTGGCCGACCACCACGCCCGAGAGTTATCCGTCCGGGCCGAGGACGAGCCGGCGCAGCTGCGCCCCGTCACGAGCTATAGAGAAATAACTGAAATGTACAGAGAGCGTAGGTCCAGATTTCCCAGGCCTCACCCACAATTGAGCCGAAAACAGCAGACCGTAATCCGAAGAATACAGGCGGGGTCGCTAGCGCATCCCACACTTCTAAACAAGATGTACCCTGTCAGGTACGAGAGTACTTGCCCGTTCTGCAAGGAGAGACAAGGCACTCTGGCACACGTCCTAGCCGAGTGCGAGTCTCTTAAGATCCGCCCGCCCCCCACCCCTATTCCCACACCCGACCCCCGAGAGCGATGGGAGACCTTGTTGTCTAGCCCCGACCTGACGATCCAGCTCGCGCTGGCAGCCAGGGGCCAGGAGCTGCTAGACGCATATGGGACCCGAGAAGAGGGTTCCACCCCATCCGGTGCATGCGTGCACTAGCCAATACCTCATTGGGCTCAATAAAAGTTGATTCTCTCTCTCTCTCTTGGCGGTCGCCAATCGCCCAGACAAGATTCTGTGACGTCATAGAAACGCCAATCGCCCAAACAAGATTCTGTGACGTAATAGAAACGCCAATCGCCCAAACAAGATTTTGTGATGTAATAGAAACGCCGCCGTATAATGCGGCGGAGTCGCCTCTGCTTCATGTGTTTCCTTTTATATTTCGATTATTTGTTCGGAGTTTATGATAAAATTGTTATCACGTTACCGGGAAAAACCAATCTTTTTGAATAAACCGAACGTATTTTACCTTTATCTCCCCTTTGTGTAAAGTAGCAGGTAAGGAGTGGTTGTGACCTCAGGATGCCCTGCCTTGAAGAAGGCGGACCGAACCACGACCGCCTCGACGCTCGAGGTTCGCCACAATGGCGGCAAAAGCAGGATGACACCCTCTCTCTCATTTCTTCCTTTCCTCTCACGTTCTTTTTTTTTTTCCTTTCTGACACATTAGTGCGCGATCGGGGCGTTATCGTGAAAAATGGCCGCACTCCAGGCCAGGCGCGCTTTCCAGTCGCGCGGACGGCCGGGCCTATTGTCAAATCTGGCCACCGGAAGCGCCGAGCATAGCCACGAAATTTTTTTGACAAGCCGGGGGAGCATTGAAAATGAAATAAAGTTCCACAAATTTCTCCGTGAAAGCGGAGGTCATCAAATCTCCCGCTGATAAAGATAATACTACGAATGCAAAAAGGCTGCGCAGACCGGAGACAATGTGGTATACTAAGCGAGCGTTAATGAACGTCATCGCGGCATATCGTATCCGGTTACGCTCCCTAAAAACATTTTTCTGCTCTAGACCGCAGTCGTAGGTGGAAGCCTAGAGATTTAAAGAAGAACGAGCAGGAGGTAACGAAAAGGCGAAACGAGTGAGATTAAGGCTGGTCGAAGAGCGGGCTGCTCGCGATAGGATCGCGGTAACATCGGTGGATTCGAACAGGGCGCGCGAACGGGGGAAGAACGGTGAGAAGGTGGGCACGGGCAATCAGGGCTGATGGACTCAATCCATTATGCATCCCTTCATTGGCGGAAACAAAGGAACCGTGCTCCAGCTGAGAAGGGAACCATCTCACTGCCTCCCTTGGTGTCCGTTGAAGACTGCGCGAAATGAGCAGAAGAGCGCTTTCAACTTGGCGCGCCCGCATGGACGGCGATCTCGTTCCCAAATGAGAACCGCGCACGAGAAGCGAGGTCAACTTATTTTGGCGGCCATGATGATATTGAGCAAAAAATGGCCTAGGAATGGCCATGAGCGGATCGAGGCCGTTTACGAGCATGCGCACGTTTTAGAGCTTGTCGTACGAGCCCGAGCCGTCTTGGGCCCTATTCTAGACTGCACAAATACGCAGTGAACTGTGAATTTGCCGGAAGTCTTTCCTGATTGGCTTTCAATTTTGGTCACGTGCTTCCGGTTGACAAAGCGGCTGTGTGTGCTTTCGTCATTTTGACGTTTCATGACGTTCACCGGCACCAGTTCTAAAGTTTGCCTTATTTCTCTTTACTGAAAGCGCACAATTCTTGGCCGGCAATGAAAAAACTAGACTAAATGCAGCGGAAATGACAACGTACGCATGTTTTTGCTATTCAACAACAATACGGCTTTTGTGTCACGCACTCTGTGTGATTGGCTGAGAAGGCGTGAGGTAATTTAAACAGCTGGCGGGAACGATCGCCTCACACAGTGGCAACTTCAGCCTGCGTAAAAGTGACGTAATGTTACGTAACAGCTTGAAAATGACGGCTGCTGCCGCCGGGAAATATAGCAAAAAATTTCGCCGACCTTCGGCACCGTGAAAAACCCCGTGGATTTGCAGCAGGCACAGTTTCGAAGGATGCACGGTTTAGAGCATGTTTTTTGCCGAAAGAATTAATAATAGTCTTTATTGTTTCCAAGCCAGCAATCACGGAGCATACAAATAACGTGCCGTAGTTTGCTTTTATGTTGGGCAAACAAAATTATTTATTTGGCGTAACCGCAACATAAGACGGCCGTACAAGCCCCTCCATGACAAAGAGAACGCAATGCATGGCATTTGTCCGCACTCCTCCTAGTAAGCTGCTGGGTCACATGATCGAACTCAAGAGAAAAATAACAAAGAAAAGTGACTGCTTTATGCATTACCGCGCTGATTGAAGTCGAGCTTGACGAATGAGTGAATCGGCGACACCGGTACGCTCCGCCATTATCAAATGTAGCGCGCCGCTGCCCTTCTGCGTTATACAATTGGCGATAGTTGCGACCGTCTTTTTTGTGATCACGCCATAAACTTGTAACATGGCAGCAGACGATAGCGTGGCGGTGGTGGCGGCCGGGAAGGTGATAACGCAACAAAGCTTGCATTGAAGTAGAGAGCTCAACTATGTTACTAAAAGCGATCGAAAGAAATAAATAGATACGGTAAAAAAGATGTGACATTCTTTAGCTCAACATTCCCCTTTCGCTCACTTTTGGATCAACGTTACTCGATCGCCTTCTGGCGTTGACGCCAATCTTGATTGATTGATTGCAGGGTTTAACGCGCCGACGCAACGCAGGCGATGAGGCGCGCCGTAGTGGAGGGCTCCGGATTAATTTTGACCACCTGGGGATCTTTATCCTGCGCCGAAATCTCGTACACACGGGCGATTTTGCTTTTCGCCTCCATCAGAAAAGCGGCCGCCGCGGCCGGGAATCGAACCCGCGACCTCGTGCTCAGTAGCGCAACGCCTTAGCCACTGAGCCACCGCGGCGGGTGACTAATTGCAGAAATGTGTTTGCCTTGCCAGCCTCAGCTACCGTCGTAATTTTTATAATACATCCCACGAGTTTTTATTACTTTTATGCGCAATATTTGATACCTTGGTTGTGATCTTTATGAGTTAAGCGTCAAATTACACTGCATGTCGTCATATATATACGTGCATCACGTCACTGATTGTGACGTTGTGCTTACGCAAAAAAAACATGGCGAATTCACTGCGAACTTGTGGAGTCGATAATAGGGCCCCTTGCTGCGTATGCGCTGAGGATTTCTTGACCGCGAGGAATGAGCGAGACAAAACTTCAAGGTTGATTACCATGTGTTTCTCTCTCTCTCTCTCTCTCTCCCTCTCTCATCTCTTACTCCGTTACTCAGGATTCTAAGACAAGTTCCTCCTGTGGTGGACAACGAAGGGGCGGGCTTCGAGCTGCTTCTCGGCCTACAGCGCCAGTTCAAAGATCTCGACAGCGGATGAAGCGACGAGCGGGGACGCGGTGCCACGAAGGTGCAGATCAACCGCTCTCCTCGCGCGCGGTCCCCGCATCGGCGGCAGAGTTAGCCAAGCAAGCACCAGCTGGACGACAGTTTCGACGACGACGGAGCGTCGTGCCCAAGGCGATCGGGGCGGAAGACGGCACTATTAGCACTGCTCTTACGCAAGCTGCCCGTGCCTGGCTCGGAAAGCGCAGCCCCTACCGGTTTAAAGACCTCGAGGCACGCAACAAGCTGCTATTCAGTCCCTTTGGGCGCCCTGGCTATCAAGTAACCTCAGGTCTTCGCTGTAAGGGCCAAAAGGAGTGTAAACCCTGGACGCGCTACATCGGTGTGACACAGCTGTGAATAGCCGAAAAAAATTCACGCGTCTCCACGAAGTGAATCATGACGAATGGGCAAAGCACTGGGGATATCTGTTACACCCCCCCCCCCCCCCCGTTTATGTAATGTCTCTAGATGGGAGTCGTTAAGGTAATAAAGTGAAGTGAATACGCTGGCGAAACACGCAACCAAAACGTTTATCAAGACTCGACTTCGGGAAACCACTGATTCCCGAACCACTGATTTCATTCCCTTCGAATGAAAAAGAAAAACATTGTGGTTGACCCCTCTTTCATAGGAATTGGTAAAATACGAACGTGAAAGATGCCTTCACTGGAGCAGTTGAATGTTAAAGGAACCTCCTACACGTGCGAAGGGATCGCGAGTCTGACCCCGCCAGACGAAGTGACGCCGACACGCAAGAAACAAAAAAAGTAACCAGTTTATTCCGGGACAACAAAACCAAAAATGGCATGCACAGAAACAGCAGCTTGAAACACAACGGTCATGGGAACAACGCCAACGCGGAGGGTGCCTCAATTCACGCGCGTCCCCCGTACATGAAGGCGCTGGCATCGAGACGCCAACTGTCGGCGCGCATTAGCGTCATGACGCGCTACTTCGCTTCGCCTCTCCTACAGGGCAGCACCATCTGAATGAGTCATAGGGAAGGACATAAGGCGCGTTTGTAGAGCTGCTCACGTCTCTGCTCAGATAGCGCAGTCGGTGCGTCACGTACCTCCCGCTGCGGCGAGAGAGCTCGAGAGGCATGGGCTCGAATCCATGCTCCGCAGTGTCTATGGCACTTTTCCCGGCGACGTCACTTCCGTGACGGAAATGACGTGACTGAAATCCTGTGTGCCCGGGCATAAAGCACTTTCGTGTTAAAAGAAAGGGTATTAAGTGCGAATGCACTTCTTAAGCGAGCCTGAATCGTCCTCCGCCGTCGTCCGCATAGCAACAGCTGCGGGTGCGCGCGCTCCTCGTCTTCCTCCTCGTCTTCCCTAGCAACGGGGGGAGATGGGCGCGCGCTACTCTCCTCCTCCTCTCTCCGCTCAGTGACTGCAGGTGTTGGGCGCCTCCTCTCCACTTCGGGCGGGAGAGCTCTCGCTCGCGTAGCGGGCGCTCCGCATTCCGACGCGTGAGGGCGCTCGCCGTAACGGCGGGCGCTACTCTCCTCCTCCTCTCTCCGCTCAGTGACTGCGGGTGTTGGGCGCCTCCTCTCCACTCCAAGATCACGATATCCACCTTAATCGCGCAATCAACAACCGTGCATTCGCACTTACACACTCTCCCCCTCGGGGAAGTGCGAGGGAATTTTTTGGACCGTCTTCACCGTCAGTGATGACACCAAACATTAAGCGCCCACCCCATCAATGACGGAGAACGGCCGACGGCATTTAAAACATTGCTGCTCACAGATGATATTCTCGGATAACCAAGGACATTCTACCACAAAATAGATCCTTTTCTCTCTTGGGCTCACTTCCCACTGTCCGAGCTGAATGCAGCCACCACATCACCAGCTTCATTGCCATGATTTAAAGCGGAACAAAAAACACGGACGAAGAAACAGAGTAGACGAGTTTTTCCGTGTTTTTCGTCCATGTTTCTTTGCTGCGCTTCAAAACATGGCAACTATTCGCCAACTAGCCCAGCAAGAAGTTCTTCTCACCAGCTTCATGCTGGCGAAGAACTGATCGGCGAACATGGGAGAACTGTCGCCTGTTTGTATCGAGCGCATATTGTGTATTTCTTGCTTGCTTACGTTACCCACCTGCGTGCGAGGAGGAAATTAAGGTGCGTAGTATGAAATGAAAGCGTAGACGTAACCAGGCGCACCCATTCAGTATTTCTGGGCAGGCTCTTTTCAGGGCTGGCCTTTGGGGGGTCGGAAAATTTACCTTCGCACCAGTGTATGATATATGTATTTTACCTCTCCCGCTGCCTGGTCTAACCTTAGCATTGTGCAAAAAAGGTTCAAAATGTGGAAGCACGGTATTCTTGAGCGTAACGGCAGTCGTCTCGGTCACGGCACATAGCTGCTGCGTCTCAGGAAGTGATCGCGTGATCAGCGAACGCACGGCGGCGCGCGCTACCTTTCAGCTATCTCGCAGTGCGTCGCGGCCGAGTAGGATGTTCCTTTGTTAATCGGTTTTGAACCTCCCGCGCAAATGTCACGTGGTTCGGATGAGCCACGCGACGAAAAGGACGCGAAGCACATGCACCGGTTGCCTCATTCGTTGCTCAGCACTCCCTCCTGAGGGCTGCAGTGCGCTGAGGCAGCACTCACTCGTGGGATCTCTCGGCGGCAGCCATGGTAAGCTTCTGCGTCGGGGGCGCGAACTGCGTCTCAGGAAGCGACCGCGAACTGCGTCTCAGGAACTGAACGCGTCATCGTCGACCGCACGACGGCACGCGCTGCTACGTCATCTCGCGGCGCGGCGCCACTGCCCAGCATGTCTCACTGCGCCCCCCCCCCCCCCCCCTCACACTTTTGTCATGCGTCGCAGCCGAGGCGCTTTGCACCGCCTGGGAATGCCTCCCTCCCCCTCACACTTTCATACCGACTCGTGCCCCTTTATCTCCCAGAAATAGCTCTAGGTTTGGATTTTTGCAGCGACTAGGAACACAACATCAATCAAAGCTCAATGTCTATCCTATTCAAAATTTATTATAAACTCCACATAAAGAGTTGTGACTGATTATTTAACAGTGTTTAACAGTACAAGGAGAAACGCTTTATTGAATATACTGACTACCGGGATAATATGCCGACTTTGAGGGACTCTATCGACTTTTGTTTATCATCTGGCATCACTGCCTGAAGGGTGTATCGAGCGAGATAAAGTTCCTTTCGAACTAATCTACGCGCCGTGTCTAAGGCGCCACCTAACCGAATAAAAACATAACACATACATTACAACTGCCAGTGGCTGGTATACCAGTGGAAGCGGAAACATTACGAGAAAAAAATCGAAAATGTACAAAACGTGTTAAGTATTCTTTACAAACCACGAGCACATTTTCCAGATTAGAAATGCACCATCGGCGACGACACACGCAATAATTTTAGCACCAGCCCCGGAACGTGTAATTAACATACAACTACGTCGCTTATTAGATAAATCTATCGCTATATCGCTATATAGCACATTCGAATATTTTGTCCAGCCATAAAAATGCTGTTGGCTTGTTAGCTATCTAAAAACGGGATTTGTCAATACTTGTCCCCTATAGTCCGAAATTTACAGGAATTTAAGGTGCGGCAGTCTGGCGACAAGACACCGCCTTCCCGCCGACGTGATTCGTGCGCAGCCTTTGACGTCAATGAACCTCAGGTTCTTGAGGTTGCAGGCGACCAGCTTGATGCCGCTGTCGGTGATTCCGTTGCAGCGCGACATCTTGAGCGTGTGCAGACAACTGAGCTGGCGAGCTATTCGGCCGAGCCCCTTGTCGCTGATCATGCAGCCGCACACGCTAAGACTGCGCAACTTCTGCATCCCCTGCGCGAGGAAGTAAAGAGAGGAAGTTAGACAGGAATCAAATGAAAAGCAAAGTCACGAGTCATGACATCCGCCCTGCTTCGCTTTTTTGGATCTGGGATTCACTGGTGGAAGCATCGGGCGGGGAAGGGGGGAGGGGGGGGGGAGGGGGGGGGGCTGGGCCATGGCGGATGGGCGTTCAAAATACAAGGCTCTCTGGCAATCACAAGATAGCTCCACGTTCATGCACGACCACAAGTTGACACGCATGTAGCACTCCCCAACGGATGCTCAGTGAAGCATTAGCGCAGCTCGGGCGTCGAGTGCAGGGCAACGACACGAGGAATGCGTGTTTTCGTTTTGTAGCGCCAGTCTAGAGGGTCATGCAGTGGGCTAGCCTTTCGCAAGAGCGACTACGTTAAAGCATTAGAGGGCTCTCCACTGTCTGCGTAAAATGGCGGAGGACCTGAATAGCACACTGACGTTGCGGCCCCTGCACTGCCTAGTGCGACGCCCCGAAAGTTCTTCGAGTCTCATAAGAACATTATCTGTGAAAACAACGCCGGGGCGTGAACGAAAGAAAAAGACAGTGCAGGCACTGACGAACATCCGGGCATATTTATTGAGGTCTGCAATATATAGAAAAACTGTGATTGATTCCTCTGTCATAGGAATCGGTAAAAAACGAAAGTGAAATCTGCAGCGAAGACTCCAGCTGAGCCTGATTTGCGGGTCTGTGGCTGTCTTGTTGGTGTGCTTGGCGAGCGACGTCCTGCTGGCGGGTCGCTTCGGCAAAGGTGTACTGGCGTCATTTCTGTGACGGATATGACATCAGTGAAATCTTGGTGTATTCCGGCATAAAATACTTTCGTGTTAAATATAAAACCAGAAAACAACAACCCTAAGTATAACGTACCCTGTAGTACTAAAGGTTGCTTCCCCACAAGAAGACCCTGTGTGCAGGGATGCACCCTTTACAGGCCGCTTGCTATGTTGTACTGGCGTCATTTCCGTGACGGATATGAATGAATGAATTGAATGAATTCGTTATTTCCACTTATGTACATCTATATATAAAAATATTTTCGTATAAAGTGGCGGGCCCAAGGAACACATTCTGTACTAGACAGCTTGACTAGCCCTTGGCCCCGTCGAGTAAAAAGCAAAGACAAGGTGGTCAGCACTTCAGACAACAAGTAAACGAGCCAAAAAAAATCAACAAAAGAAAAAAAGGGGGCCGCATTACTGCCCAACCAAAAAAAACTGTTAATGAGTCTGTAGTCAACTTCTTAGCAAACTAATAATATCTTGTAGATTGGAATACATGGAATACATGTCAGCGAAATCTTGGTGTATCCGGGAATAAAACACTTCCGTGTTAATTAAAACGATAATGGCGTCATAATACCAAGATAAAATAAATAAAAGAATGGAAAATAAGAAAAAAAATAGTGTTGCCCACTCTGTGAAGAAGGACGACCAACAAAGCTGGGCGCAGTCCAAGGAGTACACGAAATAAAACACGTTCGCTGTAATTTCTGATTGAGCGTACTTCCTAGCCAATTAGAGAAGGACACAAGCTTTATTCTAGCGAACAAACATGGGGCTGACCGTTTTCCTCCCGCGTCGTATACGCAGCCACTATCTACGTAACACGCCAACAGCGCCCGACAACAGGGGATAACAGACAGGGCGCATTGGATCGTGAGACGTCCACGTTTGTATCTCCCACCAACAAAATGGGCATGTCATTGGTGAGGGCATGAAGCCTAGCTGTGCGTACATAACACTATAGAACATTAAACAACACTATGCTGTACGCAAAAACAAATCCGGTACTATGGATCAATCCATGTATTCGAGTTACTTCCGGGGCAGCGCAACAGAGAAAGACGGACTAACACCATTTTCACCGTTCTTCGCTATCATCTGGGCTTCAGAACTCTCACGCGTGCGCGAGTCCGAATACCGCTTGAGTACTTTTGCGCTCTCAAAATGTGGTGCGTACCCACAAGACTTGTAGTGCGGATCAAGGTGCTGCCAGTGGCGACACCTAAAGGAATACGAGTGCTCTTTTAGGCGTCCATTTATGCATCTTGCTGTCTGTCCAGTGTACACGGTAGCACATCTTAAAATGATTTTATGGACCATGTTGTCGCGGTAGGCAACGTGGTCTCTCATCAAGTGGTTATTGCAAGCACAAAAGCACACACGCGTTACTTGAACTCGCGCTCACGTGAGATTTTTTGGGCCTATACATGAAAGCGAAGAATGGTGAAACTGGTTTTACCCCTCTGTTGCGCTGCTCAAGAAAGAACTCGAATACTTTGATGGCGAATGCCGGTGACTACAGTATTAGAGTAGTGTTGCCTACACCGTCGGGAAGATCGTGTTCTATTTCCATGCTCTTTCCTTATCTTTCTTCTGTTATTTCCTGCTCTTTTCTTGAACTTAATGTTGTGACGTCATTAGTGTGCTTTTATATACTGCAGACCGCAAAAAAAAAAAAATGCGGAATTGTTAGTCAGCGCCTGCATTGTGTTTTTCATTCATCCCGAGCCCTGCGCTGTTAGCCGTATGTCAGGCAACCACCGATATGCGGAACTCAACCTTAAATCATAAGAGTATCAAGCCAGTACAGGTTCGTGCAGTTCCTTTCCATTGCGCATAAAATATTTCCCGTTTAAGCCGTATTTCTCTTCATTTTGTGTTCTTGGCAGCAGTGCAACGTTTAAAGCAAATCTTTCTATGTCTCGCTAAAAAGAAAATCTCTCTATGCCTCACCTATGGCGTTCGATGTGGTGCCTAAATGCACTGCAGGAAAGACTACTTTATGCAATAAGTTTCACAAAACGATGACGATGATAACTGAAGGAACCTCCAACACCTTAAGAAAAAAAAACACTCCTCAAGGCTGCTAAGGAGGTCCCCCACCTAGCGGTCGACCCAACAACATTGACTGCTCCATTAAACGTTGATTCCTTCTCCTTCTCCCAAGGTCACAATCGAACCTGGGTGTTGTTAAGCCGACGTCTATACGAATGCGGTATTTCGACGCGGTCGGAGCAGTTTTATTACAAATAAAATTGGCTACTTCCTCTTTAAAACGGCTATTTTTTCTTAGCTAAAAAGGCCGTTAAATCGAATTCAGTTAATTCGAACTTCCGGTTAATTGCAACTCACGGCCTGGTCCCGGCACAGCCCTGTATATTTCAATGGGAGAAAACTCCCGATAATTCGAATGCGTCGGTATCCAGAACGGTTAATTCGAACTGGTGTCCCGTGGTTTCTATCGCTCCTCGCAGAAGTCGGACCAGAGTGATTACAACGTGGTTCTGATCCAAACAAAACCAAATTTACTAGATGTGCGAAGCAACGAAACAGAAAAACAACAGCGTGGCGCGCGCGCTACGCTCCTGCAACAGCTTATTTCGCTTCTACAGAGAGCGCCGCACCACCGGCGCCAGTGCTCCGGCTCATGCCATTATTATTTACGAAACATTATTTACAAAATCACCTGCCACAAACGTGTAGTAGCGCCTAATTCGCGATAACAAGTCCAGCGGTGACTGTGTTCTGCCCATGCAGTGTGGCCCGATTTTCATTCATTCTAGCGACCGCCCGCTATTTCGAACTCCGCTCAATTTGAACAATTTTATGGTCCCCTTCGAGTTCGAATTAACCAGCTTTTACTGTAGTGACAATTATTCAGAACGGAAAAATACACACGTCTCTCGAAGTCGGCGTAAACAAGTATCCCGTACCACGCTGCTAGAAGTATGCAATCTGTATTTTTAAAAAAGCCCACCGGCCCTAAAAAACAGTGAAATAGCACATGTTTGTTAAAGCAGAGTTTTTATTTAAAGCAGAGTTCGTAATTCGCTTCAACTGCTCACAAAATTTTACTTTTTGAGTGTTTAGATTAAAAAATAAACAAGCCTGTAGTGCGTATTCGAGCCTAGAAAAAAATGAAGCCTAAATTAACCTGCCTAGATACGAAATCAAGCCATTTTCATGATTTATTTACTCACCTAAACGGTCGTTATTTTGGCGTTCACGACACACTTAAATCCTCATTTAAAGAACCACCTCGTTTTTAATTATAGCTCAGGTAACTGGAGGATCTGAACTGCCCCAGCTGTCGGCGTTATATGAAAGGCTGCTTATAAGGTTACGGAGTGTTCACCTGTGCGATGTGGCGAAGGCCGGTGTCCCCGATATTGGTGAAGCTGATGTCCATCTCCAAAACATTGGACGGGGTTTCGCCAGCGGCCATGAGCGCCATGCCCCTGCCAGTGATCTTGCTGCAGCCTTTCAGGTTGACAACTTCCAGGCGGGGCATGCGCGACAGCTGCTTGAGGGCCGCGTTCGTCAAGCCCGTGCAGAGTCGCATGTGGATCGTGCGCAGCCTCCGGAGATGAGTCGCGATCAGAGCGATCCCATCCTTGGAGACAAGTTCGCACTCAGAAATGTTGAGCTCCGTGAGGTCGACCAAATTTTGCGCCACGACGGACAAACCGTTGTCCGTGATGGGGCACGCGTTCATGTTGAGCTTTGTCAGACGGAGGAGCCCGCGGCCACGGCAGACGTTCGAGATGGCCTCGTCGTCGATGTGGTTGCAGAAGCTTATGTCCAGCGTGCTTAGCGAAAACCGACCGGCGGCTAGGTGTTGAATGCTCTGCACCGTCAAATCCTCGCAGCCGACGAGCACGAGCTTCTTGAGCGTGGCTATCCTCGACACGCACTCCAGTGCGGCGTCGCTCACGTTGAGGCACATGCTGAGGTCGAGGTTCGCTAGGTTGCGCATGCCCAAGCTCACGTACTCCAGGCCGGCGTCGGACACGAGCGCGCAGTCCTCAAGCCCCAGGTAGGTGAGCTCTCTGACGCCCGTGGAGACCGACAGCTGACCGTCATCGGAGATGCCCGCGAGCTGCTTCAGGCCGGCGTTGGATATCTCGCACTCCTTGATCTCCAGCAGCTTCAGCCTCGCCAGCCTGGCAGCGATGAGGCCCATGCCAAGGTCGCTGATGCGCTCGCAAGCAATGAGGTACAGCTGTTCCAGGCTGGGGAACTGCCTCGTCACGCAGTCGATGGCGGAGTCCGTCAGCTGAGAGCACCAGCTCATGTTGAGGCTCGCCATCGTCGCGCACTGGCGCTCCCCGAAGGCCTCGTTTACGGCCCTGTCGTTGAGGTTGTAGCAGTCGGACAGGTCCAGCGTCTTCATGTCTGGCAGCAATTCGAGCAGCTTGGACAGGCCGTCCTTGAAGCTGAGCACCTTGACCTTGCGGATACCGCGCCGAGCGACGCACTCGAGCGCAGTCGTGGTGCGGTCTGTGAGCCGTAGCCGCGCTTCGACGTTCGTCCAGATGCCGCGCTCGTCGGCGATGGCCCTCCAGGCGCTGCATACCTGCGCCGCGCGACCGCGGTCTTGCACCTCGAGGTAGGCGAAGATTAGCCGCATAATTTCGGGGTTCAGGCTGTCGATTCCTGCCAGCAATGACTCACTTGTGCACGACGACCGGGAGCTGGGCCCTGCTGCCTCCGTGGCAGTCTCTGCAGTGGCGGTAGGCGCCCTGCTCGCGACAGTGCCCTCGGAAGAGACCCCTAGCCGAGAGGCGGACTCGGATGCTGCGACAGCCTCGTGGGACGCGGAAGGCTCAATGCTTTGGGCAGGGCTTCTGGAAGAGACTCCTAGCAGGGGAACCAACTCCTCAGCGGCGGTCGCGAGATTACTCGATGAAGGCACGCTGTTCACGGCGGTACCGTCGGTAACGACTTCCAGCTGCTCTTCCCACGCCGAAGGGGCTGTGGAAGAAGCATTATCCGTGCCCGGGAGCCGCGGTCCATCGCTGTCTGCTCCGTCCGCGTTCGGTGGGTCTTCCATGGCGTAGTTAATTAACTCCAAGGATGCGGCGGCTTTAGGCCAGTTGGCCTCTTCTTCACGCCTCGAGGTGCGCAGGAGCGCGCCCAGCGCGCGTTGGGAGCTCGCGACAACGCACGTGACTCGCATGACCAACTAACAAAGTAATCAACAAAACGTCGAAGCAAATAAAAAAATAAAACAAATTCAGCAATAATGCAAAAATTGCAACTAAAATTGCAATCGTATATTAGGAAGTTGGCAGAAAATACACGAACACAAAATAAAAAACTGTGATTGTTGGAACCCTACTTATAACAAAGCCAATGAAAATTTCTATGCAAGCTTGATAACGCTGGAAGAGGCAGGAAACACAGAGTGTGTTGACCACAAGTCAAAGGAACGTTCATATACTTAGCCTTGTGTGGGATAAACTTGTATGTTTTCTTAGCATTCTTGAAATATGATTCTTTTTCCGGATATATTATGGCCAGAGCTTCAGAAGATTCGATCATTTCAAGCTTCACTTTAAAGGACGCGTGCTACCCCATGGTAAATGTTGGTTACAGGATGCAGTTCATGACATCTCAAGAGCAATTCTGATCCAGTAATACCAGGTGATTTGAAATATAAATCAGCCAAATACACCTTCCGGACCAATTTTCTGCATGGAACACACGACTTTATTATTTCCCGAATCTCGCACTGTGAGATTGGGCTCGTTGGCTACCACCTCCGTTGCCATAATCAGCACCGTCACCACCACCACCACCACAAGCACCATCATTATCACACCATTATCATCATTATCATCATCCTACTAGCTTAACCTTCTTGCATGCGAGATTCCGTTCCCTTGCAGGTACAGGCCCGGCATGTTTTTTTTTTGTACATCCTGCGCCACTGATTCGCTTGGAACCACACTATTAATCAATTGGCCCACCCATTGTCTGCTCCTATAATATTATCATTCGGGGCGAAAGTCCTGGGTTTTTGCCGCGGGGATCTTTGCCGCGCTGTAGGCTCATACATTTCTGAACCTCGCCGTCTACCGTGCCAGCCGCTAGATCAAGATGGCGGGCCGCTCTATAAAACATGTAAGCACCTGTTCTCACTGCCCTCCCGCTCACGGCCTCTCCTTCACTACCGCATCTCCTTGCTTCATTTCTTTACGTACTTTTCACGGCTGTCCTTCTTTCGATCCTTTCCTTATTCATTAGTGTATATTTTATAGTTGGTGTGCCCTCTCTCATGCCGTACCTCATTTTCTAGCAGTCTACTTATTATCTTTTTTTATTCCCGTTGATATTAACTTTTTTTCTTAAACTAGTACTTCAAGTGCATTCATTATATTTCTTTTAATCCCGAGCCTAGTTTTTTTCTCTTCGTTTGCGCCCATTTCGTGGCCAGTCCACCTGAGGGGGGGATTGGCCACGAAATTGGCCACCAACTTCTTTTATTCAACTGCTAAAAGGGCTCCGCTTTTTTTTGGGAAAGAAGTGGGTAGAATCATGTGATTTGGGACGAACGCCCTGGGTTCGAGCTCCAGCAATGCCAATAAATCAGCTCAAGACAAGTGGGTTTTCATTGTAAACTGTTCTCTTATCTCAATTCTGTGCGTTTTTTTTTGTAATTAAAAGTAGTTTGAGTATCCTTTAAGTCGGTTTGGAGGTGCGGCGTGGCATATTAACATGTTCATTTAACATTTTGTATCGCACCGGAAGTGGCAACCTTGTACTTATCTTGGAACGGAATATCGCTCCTTGGATTTTTTCCTCTGTACATTCTGTTCTGAAGTTGGTACAAGCTCGGTACATCCTGCACAAGCCCAGAGCCATCTACTGATTCGCTTTGAACACTGCCGTTATTATATTGAGCAACTCCTTAAACGAACCCGCTATTCGTCCTCCACAGCATAGAGTATTAAGCCGCTGGTTCTGATGCTGACGTCCTAGCTTCGAGCCACAGCAACTGTAAAGAAATTTTACCTGTGGTATTTTTTATTATAAAGGTGTTCTCCTTTATCAATTCTACGCATTTTTTTTCCTGATAAAAGAAGAGCAATTGGGTTGCTTTTATATCGGTTTGTGTGCGGGGCACAGTAATTAACGTTACGCACCGCGCAAGAAGTACCCAGCTTGCACCTATCGGGGAACAGAAGGACGCAATCCTCATTACGGTCTGGTGGCCTGAAATATCAGGTGCCGCGGGAATTCCTAGTTTTACGAATACCTTGAGAGGGCCCCTATTATCCTACATCCCACAGCCAGCTTGCGGCACAGCGCCCGGTAGAAGTTCGTTTATCGGTTCCTAAAATGAATTGACGACATAGGGACAATGCTCTTGTTTCGGAGGAGGAGGAGGAGGAGGAGGAGGAAGAAGAAGAAGAAGAAGAAGAAGAAGAAGAAGAAGAAGAAGAAGAAAGGAGGGAAAAATAAAGAAATGAAAGGAAAGAAAGAAAGAGGAGGAAGAAAGAAAAGCGGAGGAGGAGGAGAAGGAGGAGGAGGAGGTGATTGTTGGGGTGGGGGATGGGGAGATAGTGGCCGGTAACTGGCTGGCGTGGCGCCGACACCTCAACCGGCCGATTAAAGAATAGGATTGGGTGTAGGGGGGATAGAGAGAGTGTGTGGCGGGGAGGGAAAGTGGATAGGTAACAGTGGCGAAAGGCAAGGAGCTAAAAGCGAAGAAGTAGGTAGGGCAGAGTAAACCGGTAAGCTACTCCGACATTGTACTTGTAAACTGATTAGACATGGTGCAGACAACATAACGTACAGGTAGACTGACTAAACGTGAGTGCAAACGAGCAGTGGACAAGTTAACTGATTGAACGTATGGACAAATAAACAATGTGCAAGTGAACCCAATTTGCATGGGGGCGAACAAGCAAAGAACTAGAGAACTGATTAAACATTAGAACAAACGAATAATGAATAAGTAAAAACATAAGGAGCAAATAAGTTGAGTAGACAGGAACTAGAGAACTTATTAAACATTAGAACAAACGAATAATGAATACGTAAAAAGTTAAGGAGTAATTAAGTTGAGTAAACGTAAGAGCAAACGAGGAATGAATAGGTAAACTGATTAAACATACGAGCGAGGAAGTAGTGGACAGATGAACTCCTTAAAGATGCGAGCACAAATAATAAACAATGAACATATAAACATACGAGGCAGTCGGACATGCGAGCGAAGAAATAGTGAACAAATAGGGAAAGCTCAGGCATAAGGGGCTAGTGCATCGCAATTTAAAACTGTTATTGTTGCTTCTCTGTGCTGCTGTGGGACGAATTTTGCGAACAAATACGGCTGAAAAAAATGAAAGCCCATTTCTTAAGAGAAAGATGGCTACAACGCGAAGCTTTCGTCCATGCAACCTGAGTCAAAGTCCAAACCCTGAACTGCTTCGACCATGTCGCTCGCAATGGCGCAATTGCATAGACGTCGGCGTCATAACGCAAAAGACCGAGGATTGATTCCTACCACGGGAAGAGTTTTTTAAATTGAAGCGCTTGATGTGCATTCGCTGTTCATCATCACCGTTTTGCGAAACCCGGTGTGTAAAGTTGGTTGTCCTGCAGTGCGGTTTGGTGCGACATCGAGCGTCATCAGTATGCCATCGAAAGCTTCTCTTTAAAAATAAATCGTGTGTGAAAGGCTGGTGGTACTTTTAATACACCCAAGAAGTACGCTCTAATTTATTTATTTATTTATTTATTTATTTATTTATTTATTTATTTATTTATTTATTTATTTATTTATTTATTTATTTATTTATTTATTTATTTATTTATTTATTTATTTATTTATTTATTTATTTATTTAATTTAGTACTTCAAAGGCCTGGACAACAGGCATTACTTGAGGGGTGCGCTCAAAAGAAAACTCACTGGTAAAAACCACGCGAAATATTAACAAAGAACTTCACAAACAATTGACTTGAAAAACAGCAGGGGAGCGCGGGTCACAAGGGCAAAAAATGAAGAGCGGAAGGAATGTCAAAAAGTTCAAGACGCGCAGACAAAATAAAAATAATTCACATATAAAAAATCACGTGAGTGATACATGAGCGAACTTGACAGGCAATTGATTTGATATAGTGGGGTCACGCGTCATAAAGGGAAAAAGAAAAAGCGGAAGGGATGAAAAAAAAAATTAAGATCCCAAAAGAAGGACCAAAGCAATTTTAAAGACATGCAGATGATCGAAAACGTGTCATCAGGGAGAAAGCAATGCACGCAAACTAAGCTAGGTCAATCGGCTTGTATTTTTAACAGTGATTGCCTGAATTGTACCGAATCTCTAATATGCGCCAGTTCCTGTGCACAGAAGATCGTTCCAATATTTGGCTGTCCCAATGAAAACAGAGTGTGCAAATGTGACTGTTTTGGGCCGGTATACGATACTTGGAAAGTGTTTTTGCTTCTGCTCGAAAAGCTCGCGCGACTTATGACGTATTTGTTGGGTGACAGTGTGTAATAATATTTATGAAAGAGTGCTATTCGGGCAAGCTTTCGGTGGTGACTTAGAAGTGGAAGAGAAGCACGCTGTTTTAGCTCAGTTACGCTTGTAAGAGATGAATAATCTGAAATGAATGTTAGCGTTTATACGACCCTTCAGGGGCTGCGCCTGTACGAAAAAAAATGGCCGCGTATCTGCTCCTTTCGTTGCAAACGTCGAATAAAGATGATAGCCGACTGGCGGCCCTGCCAAGTAAATGCGTCTTTTCTCTTTCCCGCTCACCTCTCATGCTGTTCCTCTCCTGTCTCGTTCCTCCCGAGATAACACGCTAGAGGTTTGCTCAAGTCAATTTGAATTTATCGCGGTCTACTGCTCCAAATTGGTTGCCTCGGTGCCAGCGCTGCCGTACGGCGGAGACGCGCGTGAATCGAGGCGCCCTACTACAACGTTTATAGTTCCACGTTGCCCTACTCCACGAGCGTTCCTAGCGGAACGTGGAACCTATCTAGTAGAACCTTTCGTTGCTGTTGCCGTTTGATTTTTCTAAATACCGCCAGGTAGTGCGGGCAACAGCAGGCGACGGTTTTCTTCAGTTGATGTAGTGCTTCATTTTCTTTCGCAAAGACCAAGCATTCAAGAATTTTTAATAAAGGAACACTGCAAATATCACTCATGTATTGATTTTCTGCCTTATATTTACGTAATGTCTTGTTCTTGTTCAACAATATTGACAAGTATGAACATTACACCGGACTGAGACGGGTAGATTTAGCTGTGACTATATAAGACTATTGCGCAGCCTGTTCCACTTTGGCCGGCGGGCTGAATCGAGTCACAGACAGACAGACAGACAAACATACAGATAGACCAAAATTTCTGCGTTTACCAGCCCAAGAAAGACTACCGTCTTTAAAACAGAAGTCTGCAGCTGGATGTAACCAATAGCCTCATTGACTATGTGCGCACTTGGGAGTTCATTAGTTTCCCCCTCCTTTCTACAGTTTTTGGGCGAAGCGCTTGTAAGCATTTCCTGCTCGTTTGTGTTTGTAATCTTCGTCAGACTTTAACAATAATGGTCATTTATTATATTGGCTAATCTTTTTTTGGGTATATGTGCTATCGGCATGTTTTTGTATACGGGAAACACCGCCACTAGATTTTCGTCAAAAGAATCGCCCTAAACAGGACGCTATCGCACTGCCTCACTGCACTCATCTGCACGTTACCGTTTTCAGCGAGGCGATCCATTGATGCTTTGGCATTCACAACGCATAAGAAGTGCTTAGGTGACCTAAGAACTTTCTAATGAAGGCGGAAAACTAGAACGGTCGTGTGTAAACATTTCTGATCCCGAAGCCCTCTTTCACGGAGCGGCTCATAGTCCAGGCGTAACTTCGACGTACAAAGCTTACTAAATTTGATTTTTATTTAGCTCAGAAGCTACAGTGCGATGGAGTTTAAAGCGGTCATGCGGACAAAACATAAGATTGGTTCATTTGAAAGATTGCCTGGTTAGAATCATGCGGACACCACTCTTAACGCACACTTCGCTCAAATAAGCTGCATAATTAGGAATGGCCATGCGACCCACTAGCTCATTCACCACAACAGAACCTTTGATGTCATATGAGCCCTGCTGTGAAATTGACTGAGGCCGGTAAAAACAATCGCAAATTAAGCTTGCAGAACGAAATATGTGCGCTTAAATGGAATACATATTCATTTTACAGCAGTAAGAATGGTGCGATAAACAATGAAAGTTGCGAAAATACACGTAAGCATAGAAGTACCGATGCGCACTGCTGTTGGTACTGGGCGCACTATGCTTGTTTCAACTGCACAGCGCTCCGCCGCTTTGAAGTTGTCTTACCCGACACTAACCGATTGGCGTAAGTGACGTTGTCTTACGTGACCCTGTTTGTCGAGGATACCTCATGTTTCACGAAACGATTACTTTCTACACTAACAAAAACAAGCCAGGTGCAAATACGGGCAGAAACAAAGCAACAGTGGACAGCGGTTCATGGCTGAGACCCGCTGAGTATAATAGCGCCATCTGGGAGGGCTGACGGCAAGCAAGGCTGCAGAGCTTAATGACGCACTGGAAGTTTGTTTGAATACCGGCTTTTCTGACCTCATTGCTGACGTTTCGAAAACACACGATTTGGCGGGAGAATCAAAATTTTAACTTAAACTGGTTAATTTCTCAGTGAATACGACATCATTTGCTGCTGGACAAGCGCTGGGGGCACTATAAAACGCGAAATCTTTCGAATAAAGCAAACTTGTATTTTGTCTGCATGGTCCCTTTAAGGCAGTGGGGTAACCGTTCAAGAGTTAACTCATTAATAATATTTACTGCTGTGATGCGAACACCTAGCTGATAATAGTTGGCTAGCGGCTGTGCACGGTAGCTGGTAAAACTCTGCAACTCCCGCAACATGCGCGCGCACGCAGAGCGAGCTTTTAGGACATTCGCTCCAACGGCGCGAACGCGCATAGCCTTTTCTCCGCGCATTTTATTTGGTCAGCAAATTGCGGTGCAGGGCGCCGCGTCATGTTTCTCGGCTCGCTTGCTCGGTGTCACCATATCCGTAATGAAAAAAATCATCGTAGATGGAGCCGGAGAGAGCAGCACTTCCACCACGGCAAGATGCTTTTAGTAACTGTACGCCAGCACGGCATATCTGGTTCCACGCTGGCTGTGTCCATGCTGCGCTGTTTTCTCACTTGATTCTCAGATCACGCACCCCCCGCACAAATTACTACATGATGTAGCTGCAAGATAATGAAGGAAGTTTCTGGGTGGTCTTATTTCCACTCCTTCTTAAGGACCCTCTCATACACTGCGCTTCGAGCTAGACTTTCTTCCCGCTGAAGCCTCTTCACTCCCGCCTCGAACCTGTCTTCTTTATTGCATAACTGCCTACTTGTGCTTCTGAAAGTTACTTGCTCGAAAAAACAATGTCCACTATGAGAGAAGTTGGGAAGCGAGCGCCGGGTATGGTCATAGTAAAACCTTGTTGCTATAGGTTTTCGATTCCTTTTAGACGCAGAAACTCTTCGCTCTGGAACTCGGCGGTGATGGCGAAGAAGACCGGGCAACGAAACGACGATGACGGGATGACAACAAAGAAAACTGTATTTACGCTAGGGAAACACAGTTTTTATAATCTTAAAAACATTTATTTGCGAAATGGTAGGGGGAACCTTGCTGTCTCAGCGATCGGCTAACCCAGCTACACCCTAGGTACACAACTTTAGTGATAGACAGTTACGGAGATACGCCCTAGACAACAAAATTTTTGTGCGGCTTACACTGAGGCTCCCTCTTCGGTTCCAAAGCTACAGCCCAGTTTCCAGCTGGCCGTCTTACATGGGAATTTTAAACTTCGCGCCCATTCTGTTCAGCGCCGCGGACCCAATTGGTCAGTTGACTTTTCAAACAGACCAAAGCAAACGCAGCCGCATGCGCTGCACTTCCCCGATTAAAGAGACCGATAAACGCTGTGACTCTTTCCTTCTTGTGGGGAAGCATAGTGAAAGCTACAGTAACCCAAGTACGGAGCGGCACTGCGTGATTTGCTCGTCACAGCAGATCCGCCTTCTGTCTCAGCTTTGCTTTTGTGGACTTTAAAGTGGCTATCGAATGCGTTAGTTGTTGCTATTGAAAGAAAGCCGGCCAATAGACCCTACACCGCTGTAATGACGCAATGCGAGCGACCGAAGAACGCCAAGACCAGGAAAGAGAGTAAAATCTTTTGAGGCAATTTCAAAATTATCTTAGGGGCATTTAGAAGTAATTTTTAGCTTTGGTACTTTGTGACCCCCAATTCTAAGTACTTGATGTGTTGGTTAACTACGTTCTGAAAGCATTTAGGATTTAGAAAAAAAAAGTTGAAAAAGCGTTGCAGGAACCTTTTAACTCCACTCCCAGCCGCAACGGTCGAAGATAAACGGGAACACGCTTCGGGGCATATTTTCTCAGCACGCCAAGGACGCAGGTGCCGTTGTGGCAACGAGTGCCTTTGCAAACATAACACGCTGCGATTAGAACGCGTAGGCGTCGCAGGTATGCAGGAAGGCGAACGAGGAACAGCCTTTTGTTTTACTCCCTCGTCGACGATTTCAGAACACAACGCAAACGTCGTAGGAAAAAAATGCGCGCCAATCCCCCCTGTGAATGTGGTTGGAAAGCGAAGCTGTAAACGACGCCCACAACGATTACCCACACGCGTGGCTCTACAAGCAGTGAGAACAGAGGAAGGTGAAATGCACTTAAACACACCCTTTATTACTTCAAAGAGATATTTCTTGCTGAAGTTAAATCAATGCATGATTCATGAACGGTGGTTGGTTGAGTTGTATTGTATTGGTGAAGCACATGAGTGGAAGCTCTTTTTTTTATAAAACAAAGGAAACTGAAACCGGTGTTATACGATCTCACTTCTCCTCCGTCTTTTCCGCCGATCTCGTCGCCTCCGTCAGCGGCAGCAGAGACGGAGAAGTGCGATGCCATGCGTTGCTGTGAGCTTCCTTTAATTTTTACAACTCCTAGCGCATGCGAAAGGCGCGCACACGGCCGTTACATGTGCCGTGGGCGGAACGCACAGCGGGGGCTAGATGTCGCGTGACGCTATCGCGTGGCATTCAGCGAGAACGCAGAGGGTGAACCCGCAGATGTTCCCGGTGAGTGCACTGTCTGTCTCGCCCTCCTCTGTGTGGGCTCGTAGCTCAATCGGTAAGACAACGGGCGGTAGCTCCGTTTCTCTATTCGTTCCAGGTTAGCTTCCTGGTGGTGCCAGTAACTTCTTGTATTTGTTCGCGGGAGTTTTGTGTTGACACGAACGGTCGTGACAGAAACCTTCGGGGGTAGAGGTAAAAAGCTTCGCTTTAAAAAATGCTGGGCATTACCGCATTATCAGCAATTTCATTGGTGGGCTATGACATGATCCCCTATATAACTGGCGCCGACACCAGTATGGCCCAACTGCGCGTGCGAAACACAGCTAAAAATGTGTCCCCACTTTATCCAAGTTTAAAGAATAAAAATGTCTACACTGAGGGAGGAACTGATCGATTGATAATGAAGTTTAACGCGCCGACGCTGCGCAGGCGATGAGGCGCGCCGGAGGGCTCCGGTTTAATTTTGACCACCCGGGGATCTTCAACGTTCGCCGTTTTCGCTTTTGGCCTTCACCAGAAAAGCGCCCGCGGTTGCCGAGAATCGAAACCACGTCCTCGGTCTCAAGGGCACAACGCCTTAACCACTGAGCCACCGTGGCGGTCTAGGGAGGAACTATGCAGAATTGTGCTAACTTTGTGCTAACTTTCTCTGACCCGGCTTTAAAAAAAATGAAGGAATCTGAGACTGGTAGCGAAGCTGTGCGCAACCTTCCCGGCCATCACGTAGGTGTAAGTGCGCTATCGCAGCCGCTTTGCTTCTTCTTCCCTGCCGCAGCGACATTTTCTCCATCTCTGTTGCTATAACGGTGAAGAAGAATCAAATAAAAGAAGCAGAACGAACGAACTAAGCGCGCACACTTAAACTAGGCGCCCCCAGGTGCAATTCGTACCCTATCGAGTGTTCTGTGTCGAGTAGATGGCATGATTCCTCTCCCCGCAGTCACAGCCGGCTGAGTAAGCCGCTTGGCTCTTTGCACTGAAGCGCTATAAGGAAAAGGAGGAGAGGCGCAGACAGGGAAACTTCTAAGCCTATGAAAAAAAAAATCGAGCTCCCAACAGGCCAGCACATCTATGCCTCATTTGACCAACCCCTTTTCAGGAGAGATTAGCGCCGGCTTATAAGTCCCACAGAATTCCATCAGCATTTGTTACTGCATAGCCGGTGTTGCTGTTGTTATTGTTCTTGCTCTTTACTTCCTGTTTTTCTGCTTGGATTTACGTTCATTGTTATCTCGCACGCAAAACATGTACCCGAGACATCCGCTGTCATGGCTACGCCTGAATCATGTGTAACAGTCTGCATAACGTGTATATTTATGTGTAAATAACGAAAACATGGTTACGCGGGAAGGGAATGTATATTCCTCGGTCTGACAATAGCCGCTTATGTAATCAACCTGAAACCATTGATCATTGTTTTGTTTTGTGCCGGGATCGGGTGCTTTTCTGGGATGTTTTCCAAGGAACTGTTAAAAAGGACATGGACATTACCCCTCATACAATTTGGTTCTTGCCTTTTCGAGGTGCTACTAAAGTGCCCTACAATATATTTGTTGTGGTTGGATCGTATAACTTGTGGACATGCCGCATGACTGACAGGCATGCGGAACCCCCTCGCCCAACGAAGTCCATTTTTCGGGAGCAGGCTGCGTTGGTGGGGAGCATTTATGCGGCGCAAAGTGACCCGCAAGAATGGCTGCATCTGTTGGACGCGTGCGTCTTCTTGCCGGAGTTTTGACGGACGGCTTATTTTAGCTGCAGTGATATGCATCTTGGATGACTGATAGCTTTTGTAGGCTGTAATAATTGCAGTTTTCCATGCAGTAAGGAAAAAAAATTGCGGTTTATTCCTCTGTCATAGGAATCGGTAAAACACGAAAGTTAAATGTGCAGCGAAATGTGCAGCTGAGCATTATTTGCGGTTCGGCGGCTGTCTTAGGGGTGTGCTTGGTGAGCGGCGTCCTGCTGGCGGGTCGCTTCGGCAAAGGTGCACTGGCGTCATTTTCGTGACGGATATGACGCCAGTGAAATCTTGGTGCATCCCGGCATAAAACACTTTCATGTTAAAATATAAAACCCCAAAAGAAGCAACCCTAAGTATAACGTACTCTTTACTCTTCAATGTGGTTATGCGTGGGCTCACCCAAGAACTCTCAAAAATTCTAGGTGTGCATTTTACTCTGTACGCAGATGATATTACCATCTGGACTGAAGCCCCTGACCACAAAAAGACGGAGTTGGCTGTGGCCGCACTGCAGGAGGCACTCTCCGCCCTGGAGCGATACCTCGAGCATACCGGCATGCAGCTGTCGGTCGAGAAGACACAGTATATCCTGATCGGAGGCACTCCTGAAGAACGAGCCAAGGTATCCCTTTCGCTAGAGAGGAGACCACTCAAGCGACCAGACGCAGGCTGGATCAGGATCCTCGGTATACCCATCGCGGAGCGGGGAGGTGCAACCGAATGGTTAAGACAACTGGCGCCTACATGGAAAAAACTCCTCCACCTTATCAAACGACTCGCAAGCAAATTTGGAGGAGCCACGTCGGAGGTAGCCCGCACTCTAGTTCAGGCCGTGCTCGTCTCACGCGCCACGTATGGTGCTCTGTGCTACCGCCTGACGAAAGCACAAACTGAAAAGCTCGAAACGATGTATAGAGCTGCTCTGCGAGTAGTGACCGGCCTGCCACGGCACACGCGCATCGACGAACTGTACCGTTATGCGCGACTCCCACCTTTGCGGGAGCTAATAAATGATCGACGGAAAGGTGCGGCTGACCGCCGTCAGAACACTCTCCAAGGACAGCGGCTCCTACTACATGAAGACCCTCAGATGCAAGCCGTACTAGAAGATGTTCCACCCCACATTCCTCCGTGGCAAGACATCCAAATAACAGACCTCAAGCCACTATCGCGGAAGACAAACGTACAGAAATACGCCCAACAGCGAAAAACAATAGCACAGGCCCTTAACGCACATAAACCTGACCCGGAGGAGCTACGCATCCATACAGACTGCTCATGGGACCCCGAGACCCGAATCGCAGCTATGGCAGCGAGAAGAGAGGACGGGGCCCACCGCTCAGAAAGGTTCCTTCTAGAAGAGACCCCCTCAACCACAGAACTCGAACTCCGAGCCATTCACCTTAGCCTCCTCTGGGTGATTGAATTCTTGTCTACAGATGGCACCAAGCAAGTACGACGGATCAGGGTTTTAACGGACAGTGCTACGGCACTCAAAAACCTGGTTGGACCTCCACGAGTGACCTCCACGGAATATGCCATAAAGCAGACTTGCCGCGAACTACAACGGGACAGAAATATTGATGTCAAGGTCCTCTGGGTACCCGGACACTCTGGCAACACGGGCAATGAGACTGTGCACAGGCTGGCCAGTGAGGCTCGCTCTCCCCACCACTCGCAGCTTGAGCTCACTCCTCTCAAAGCCCTGAGTCATAGCCCTGAAGAGAAGCGAAGAAGGAACAAGCTTGAAAGGTCCAAAGAGCTCCTGACCCACGTACCACCCCTTGAGGATCCCCTACCTAAGGGTCTTCCCCGGGGCGCCCAAGTGTTCGTGGTGAAAGCACGAAGTGGCTTTGCCGTCACGGAGGACGTGGTGGCAAGGTGGAACCACGCACAGAAGTACTCCAAGCAGCCGAACCCGCCACCTTTCTCGCCGCCCCAGTGTAGTGTGTGCTTGGCCGCCCAGCCGGCCAACATGCGTCACCTGGTGTGGGACTGTGAAGGACTGAAGGACGCACGTGACAAACATCGCCCGTCATCTGTATCAACATACGAGGACTGGATCCGGCCAACACACGACCACAAGAGAATTCTACTCTCACTGTGGACATTTGCGTGTGAAGCCTCCATAGTGCGCCGCACGTAACCCCCTTCCCTTTTCCCCCTCCCACCG
This sequence comes from Haemaphysalis longicornis, assembly GCF_048455015.1. NCBI lineage: Eukaryota > Metazoa > Arthropoda > Arachnida > Ixodida > Ixodidae > Haemaphysalis > Haemaphysalis longicornis. Next base: position 51,369,202 of record NW_027526361.1, on the reverse strand, counting down.
CAACAGGCCTAGTGCCGTCCTATTCATAATAAATTTTACAACAACAACAACAGTACAAAAGGTTGCTCCCCCGCAAGAAGACTCTTGGGTGCAGGGGTGCACCCTTTACAGGCCGCTTGCTTCGATGAACTGGCGGCACTTATGTGACGGTTATGATGTCATTCAAATCTTGGTGTATACGGGAATAAAACACTTTCGTGTTTAAAGAAACTCATGGTCGTAGCCGAGTGGGTAAGACGACTAACTCTAACTCTGTTGATCTGCCAGACAGAGGTTCGAACTCTGCCGGTGCCGCTGATATTCTTTTTCTTTATACTGTTATGCTGAGTTTTGTGAAACACCGGAATCAACGAATTGCTCCACAGCTTCGGTGTTAAAATAAGAAAATTTAAAAATCAATAATCGACGTCGTTTCCGCAGTAACACGCAGCGCACGGTTCGCTGCAGATACAACATCGTTGAACTCGCGTTGTCCTTTCTGCGTCGTCGTAAACGGGGCCTACCCGAAGCGTTGCACGCGTGAGCCCGCGGCGCCGGGCAGACGCGTTGATGGTCGTAAAACTGACCTCCCTAAAACGCGAAGCAAGGGCATCGACGGCGAGAAGTTCGGCGTGGAAGCTTTGCGCCGGCAGGATGGATACACGAAGCGTCGACTGACCCCGTACGTTACAGCTATCCAATCTCGCTTTTTTTTTCCCCGCCGTCGAAGATTAACTTGCTAGTTTTCCCATCCTCTCGGCACCATGGTTATAAAATATTCACGCGAATACTACGTCAGCGGCCTGAAACAACGCTCTCCGGTTTCCGCGTTATAGCCGTCTCAATCCAGTAAATGGCTCGTATAGGCAGATGTCCTTCCAGATGAAATTTTTGGGTGTGTGCTCGCATACCGTATTGATGAAAGTTCCACACTTTAATTTGTCATAAAATTCAAGTATTCTTAGCTCAAGCTCGTTTGTGCTTTTCATTTCTTGCCGAGAGGTTAAATTTACACCGTTTTTACCCACATCGTTACCTGCTGGGTTTTTTTTTGTTTGTTTTGTTTGCTTTTGTTCTGTTTTTTTTTTTTCGAAGAAAGATGGCGTTTTTTAAACCAGGAAGTGCTACTTGGCTAGGTTGGCGGAAACGCGCAGATAGATTCGTTGAGCGACATCTGGGAAATGACGGCTCGTCAAAAAATTTATGAATCGTATTACATGAAAATTCCTGGTGTGTGGCCTTATGAACGTCATCTTCATTAATTTGTCATCTCCGTAGTTTAAATTATGGCCCAATATAAGCACTCGCCATGTCAATACGCAAGGCATTTTGGACGCTTGATGCGGTTCAGCTCTAGCAGCAAGGGCGATAACTTTTTTGGCGCCACCACGTTTTATCAAAAAAAAAAAAAAAAACCTGGAATACACATGAAGCATTCTGTCGTACCCAGCATTTTAAATGTTCAGTCAGTAATAGTGGCTGTGTTGGCGGGTACCATGCTTACAAATACAGTCCAGCCCGCTTTTAACGAACACATAGGGAAACGGAAATCACTTCGTTATATGCGTTTTTCGCTAAAATGTATGTGTACCAATGGTAACGGGAAACAAAGGTTTGTTCTTTATAGTCGGCATTTCATTAAAACCGGGTTTACTATAAGTGGGCTGTACTGTATATCTGGGCGGCTAATTCACCCAATGGCGGACCCTTGCTGACTGGAAGAACGGCTTTGGCACCACTGCCCCCCCCCCCCCCCCTTCCTCATATTCACATTTTGTGTCTCCGTGTGTGAAGCTAACATGCAACACCCCATTCTTCGCCGCTCCGTTTTTTATCCACATCGACACGACTAGCGTTTTTCAACATTCCGATATTGAAGCTCTGTGTAGGGACATTCTCGAACACCCTCAACATTTAGTCACATCAACCCGCTTCAGCGTATAGCTAACGGTCTGGTGGAACCTGAGGTCCCACACCGGCCATCTCAGGTTCTCCTCTTCCAAATAAAACAATTATCATACAATGAAGCGCCCAAAGTAATGTTCTAGGCACCAATTCACTCAGGTATTGCCTATGATGCGCGCAATAGTAAAAGGCTGAGGAGTAGCGTAGGCTGCGTGGGGACCTTCAAAAAGCGCCGCTATCTCGCACCTATAGGCTTTTTTTTTTTCTTTCGTGCGGAATCACTGTTATCTTATACTATCCGATTTCGCGGGTCATCGTGTGGCCGAAATCTCCTAGCTAAGCTGAACATCTCAGCTCCACTGTCCTCACCCAAGGAAATCGACTTGCTCGCTTACTTGCGGGGTTGCAACTACGTCTGCCCTTTACCCCGAAACATGCACCCTGTCTTCCCCGAAGAAAGATGTCGCGCTCGGGCCACGTCCTCGCACAAAATACGTGGCACTCACTCTACCCCTGACCTACTACGTCTTTAATGCGGCAAATGCCTACAAACCTGCCATGACCGCTGCATCAGTCCCCTCTGATGGCAGTTAGGCTACATTTGCATCCATACCCTCCTCCCACGCCGTGTACGGCGAAGAAACAGCCATTGCCCTGGCCGTTGCGACCACAACCGCCACAGTTAGCAAGTGTCTCCAAGTCTGCCCTTCCAAAGTTTGCCAAAGGTCGTGTATCTGGCTTTGCTGCTTGCATTCTTCAACCCGTCCTTCTGGTCGCTACGCAAGCACCGGTCTATAGTCTGGATGCTAGCGCATTCGCCACTGCCGGGAAATGAGCCCCCTCATGTCGCCGCCAGACGGCTGAGTTTTTGGGATGACATCGACTGCAATGCGCCCCCCCCCCCCCCCTCATCGGGATGACCCGCGATGTCATTTACTCGTATCGACACATCATCCATTACTTCCTTCTAAATTACCGACGCTCCCCTCCTCTCCACTCTGAATAAGCGCCAATCCAGCGCCTGGAGGCAACTGCAGGCCGATACTCATCCGAATCCCATACCCTGAAGTCGTATATACCCCAACACCTATAAGGATACGTGGAAACGGTGCCAGAACCATGCATCCTTCACTCACGTCATGCGGAAATTGTTCCTTTATATCACATGTCCAGATCCTCCCACTAGAACCCTGTGGGACATGCCTGCTCAGCTCCGATCCCGACCTTCAGAGAGCCCTCGTACAATTAGCATCGGACGCCGTCTGTGCTCACTGGCTGCGGGCCGCCGTCGGAAGGGGCGAGACGTTTCTGCGATATCCGACTCCCTGCCCCACTTTTCACAGATTTTAAACCAAAAAGATAACATGCTAGACGTTTGCTTAAGTCAATTTAAATTTACCGCGTTCCACTGCTCCAAGTCGGGTGCCTCGATGCCAGCGCTGTAGACGCGAGAAAATCGAGGCACCCAACTGCAACCTTTCCAGAATCACGTTTCCCTACTCCACGAGCGTGTCAAGCGGAACGTGGAACCTATCTAGTGGAACCTTTCGTTGCGCTTGCCGTTTGGTTTCTTAAATGCCGCCAGGCGCTATAGTAGCGCTGGCAACAGCAGGCGACGGTTTTCTGCAGTTGATGTAATATGTCATTTGCTATCGCAAAAACCAAGCATCCATAATTTTTTTAATCAAAGAACACTGCAAATGTCACTTATGTATTGATTTTCTGCCTTATATTTGCGCAATGTCATTTTCTTATCCAACGGTGTCGACAAGTATGAACATTGACACCGGACTTAGACATTTATATGAGTATATTGCGCAGCTTCTGCTTCGCTTTGGCCGGATGGCTGAATCGAGCCACAGACAGACAGACAGACAAACATACAGATATACAAACAGACCAAAATGTCTGCGTTTAGCCCAAGAAAGACTACCGTCTTTAATACAGTTCATTTCCATGGTCTCCTACATTGAGAAGACACATATATAGGACCCGTCATCGCTCGCCTTTGTGCTTTATTCAAAAACCGCACCTTTCTTTGTTCATCTGATCCCCTCTGCTGATCCTCATCACTATCTGACCATCAATCTTTATTGCTGTGGCAGAATAAACGCTTTCCAATACTGCCCCATCTTCAAGACAATTTTTTTTGTTTCCGTTCTGGACTTTAATTATGTGGCCGTTTAAAGTTTTTGAAGCTTCCGGTTCTTTTGTCAATGCCCCGTGTAGGTATGTGGATCCAAAGTAAAGAAGACAAACAAACAAACGGAACGCAATCCCTCCCGCACGCATTTTTTTGTCGCTCGGCCACCACCTCAACCCCTCCTGTTTGCCTCGCATAAGGGGCCACCCTGGTCAACCCCCCCAACTGTGTATGGGCCATTTTTGTTTGTGGCACCGACGCTGCCATTGCTGCTACTGAGCTTGTTCAACACCACGCGATCTGCTCCTTTTGAGCGTATGATGCCTGCCAGGATCATGAAATAAATGTGGGAAATCTCGTACAGTTCAAGGCCTCGCCTACGTGTGCAATACGAGTCAACATATGACGGGAAAAGATAATACATTGTAAATAATAAACAAGTTCGACAAACCGGTTCATTCTCGATCCCACCTGCACCTGCCCAGTCGAAAAACACAACAGGAATTTCTGTCGCACAACAGAACTTTCTGTCGCACGACAGAAATTTCTGTCGCACGACAGGGATTTCTGTTGGGACTACAGGATGGTCTGTCGTGGGACAGGAAGTTCTGTAGTACAACTACAGAAAATCTGTCGTACGACAGGCATTTCTGTCGCACGACAGGAATTTCTGTTCGGACTATAGGGTGGCCTGTCGTGCGACAGAAATTTCTGTAGTACAACTACAGAAAATCTGTCGTACGACAGGCATTTCTGTCGCACAACAGGAATTTCTGTTGGGAATGCAGGATGGTCTGTTGTGAGACAGGAATCTCTGCAGAATGATGACAGAATGTCTGTCGTACGACAGACATTTATGTAGTACAACAGACATATCTATCATGCGACCGACATTCTGCTGTCCCCACTACAAAAACCTTTGTAATAGAACTACAAAATTTCTGTCGCATGAGACCTTTCTGTATTGTGCAACACCCTGTAGGCACTACACAAACTTCTGTTGGCCCACAGACTGTCCTTCAGCCACTACATTCAGCATTCGGTAATTACCATTATTATCTGCCATGCGACATCATTTTGTAGTCCCTGCAGATTTTTATAGTGTGAAAGACAAGCTTAGATCAATTGCGAAAGTGTCACATGACAGACCGTTCAGTATTGCTACAAAATCTCTTGCTTACCCTGTCGGAAAACCCCTTGTTTTCCGGCATTAGGAGAGCGATGGAATAGCCCGGAAAGAACGGAATACACAGGAAAACGCCGCGCTGAACGACAGCAACGCGGGGAGGTTGCTGGAGAGCATCGAATAACATGGGGACATTGCCTTTGGAGACAGGGCTTCAGCCAATGCGAAGGGGATATCACGAACGGGATAGTCCGGGACGGTATGGTGCCGCTGCTTGGCTGGACACGGGAATGCCGCGCGCCGCGATCGACGCAGATGCTCCGAAACTTGGTGTTTGCGGCCCGTGCGGTGCCGCAAAATCCCACTTTTTTAGCGTGCGCTCCACGGAAACAATGCTGCGTGCGAGTGACGGTCATCTCGTTCAATTGCATTGCAAGCGTCTGTTGTAATGAACGTTTGTTGCATTGCGGCCATTAGCATTCCGGCCGTGTTGGAAAAACCCTTCGCTACAAATTTGCAATTAACAACACAACTTAGCACAAATCAGACTAATGTTGGAGCATCTAAGCGTACCCCATAATAAAAAAAAATGGATACATAGAGAACTTCGGAAATTCCTTGGGTTCTTTGAGTGAATTGAAATTGCGTATATTGTACTGTGGACAATGTTTGATAAAAGAATCAGGCAACAAGGGTAGCCCCTCGGCAAAACGGACGCATAAAAAACAAGTAAGATGTGCTTTTTGAAGACGTGGTGTAATAATTGCAGTGCACATTCTGACATGTATTTGTGGGTGTCTTTGAGAGCCCCATTGTTTCGATCTGCGTGCTGTTGTTTTATTTTTTTAGCGAGCAATTTGTTTATTTTAACGCGAAACATGTGTCCAATCAAGCCGAAATAGTTAAAATAAGATTTTAAAAACAGCGAACCAGTTGCCGCTACCTGTGTGAAAAAAAAAAAAAAAAAAAAAGAAACGGCGCCAGTGAACTCGCTGCATTACCGAGATGTGTTAAAAAAGTAAATGTAGAAAGAAAGAAAACGCGCGCCTTCCCTCTAGCCCGGCCCTTCGGAAGAAGTTCGGGGAAGCATCGTCACCACTGAAGGCATGTCGCGGCGCGGCAGAACTCGCGGGACGGGGAGACCACAATACGAAGAATCGAGAGGGGTGCGGAGGGGTCGCGAAGCAACTTCTCGTGATCGGCCGGTTCCCTCCTTACCCTTCCTTTGTTCCCTCCTGCTTTTCGTCTCCCGGTCAAAATTTGCGGTGGCTGCGTGGCCCAGTGGCTCGTTCACATTTCACATCGGCGCTTTGCCTAGTTGAAGTTAGGCTTAACTTTTTTGTAAAAACGTGCATCTTATGTCTCCGCGGAGTGTCAACAGCAACATTTGAAGCTTCGGAAGCTGTGGTAAAAGCAAGATCAGTGGTCCGGATTTCAAGCACCTCGATGTGAGGACTCCTCCAGCGACGACTAACCGGGGTGCTTGGGATAATTGGCACTTTAATGTGAGTGAATGCGACGAATCTCGCAGGCAGCGTGATTTGGAATACGTGCGATGTGCTTCGACAATCGACTGAACTTGCCACGATCCCTGAGTGACTTCGGCAGGTATCGTGCGTGCATACTCTTCAAGATAGTGCAGCACCACAGAGACGTGCGCTTTTCGCCACAGGATATCCTTCCACCCCTTGCTGTGCGAATGCAATGGAACAAGGTTCACAAAGGCAAGCATTCCAGCTAAAGATTGACTTTCCATTTTAATTTTCTCACGTTCTCTCACGTTTTGCAGTGTAAAAAAATATTTGTTCACTTGTGTTTTAATGGCCCTAACTAATATAAGGAACGAATTTTCGAATGGTTATTGTCGATGCTCGTTTAATAAAAATTATTTGTTTGGTGTAACAGCAACATAAGAGGGCAGTAAAAGCCTCTCCATGACAAAAAGTGAAGCCGCGGTAGTGCCCAGGAACAGTGTTGTAAAAAGAGGAAAATAAATAGGATAAGCACCGCAAACTGCTTTTTTTTTTGGTCTGTGATCAGGCATGTGCAGTCTGCGTAACATCAAACTTTTGTATTACATGCATGAATGTACCACTAGTTGCATTGCTTAAATGCCTTTTGGTTCAGCTTTCTGAGATCAGTTATTCACTGAAAACAATTTCAAGCTTGTACCAGAAAGGCAAGAATGACCCCAAATGCTTATGTTTGTTGGTCATATTTTTATGGAAATTGTTATTGAAATTTTGAAATTGAAATTGAATTAAATTTTATTGAAATCATGCATACTTCAGGTACTTAATAGAAAAAACATCACGGGAAGTAAATTTCTTATGCCAAACAAGTTGAAATTGGAGACACGACAGAATTTACTACGAAAACAGACATGACAGGATTTACTACAGACTACAGAACAGGATTTACTACAGACTACAGGGCAGGATTTACTACAGGCTACAGGACAGGATTTACGACAGACTACAGGACAGGATTAACTACAGACTACAGGACAGGATTTACTACAGAGCACAGGACAGGATTTACTACAGACTACAGGACAGGATTTACTACAGACTACAGGATAGGGTTTACTACAGACTACAGGATGTCCCATTCCCTCACAGGATCATTCTGTCGTATTTTTCTGTTGTGTTTTTCGACTGGGATGAGATGTTAGGGTCTGGCTATCTTACTTCAAGAGAAAAAAAGGAACAGCAAAAGCATCGGCATATTTTATTTCATTCCTTAAATGTGTTTCTTTAATTACTTTGTAATTTCTCTCTGTGAGCGCCCCTTTCCTGGCCAATCCCCCTGGGTGGGTTATGAGCCATATCTTTTGGCACCACCATCACCATCTTCCAGCGGTGCCCAAGAATGCATCGGTACCGGAAACGTATCCAGCTGCTTCGCTGCAGGTCCTTCTTCGCATTTCTCTGAACTTGGGCCAGGTTGTGCAGGAGGTTAATTGCGAAAATCAGTAGGCGGAGCCTATAAGGCTCAAAAATTGTACCAACAACACAAGCCGAAAGCCATTGAATGTCACGCTCAATAATAATCAAAAAGTGCTTCATTGGTAAGCAAGCAATTACGATAGATAAAGACTGAAGACGTCTATTCCCTTGCATAAGCTCCCCCCAGTCGAAAAACACAACAGGAATTTCTGTCGCACAACAGAAATTTCTGTCGCACGACAGGGATTTCTGTCGCACGACAGGGATTTCTGTCGCACGACAGGGATTTCTGTTGGACTACAGGATGGTCTGTCGTGCGACAGAAATTTCTGTAGTACAACTACAGAAAATCTGTCGTACCACAGGCATTTCTGTCGCACGACAGGGATTTCTGTTGGGACTACAGGACGGTCAGTCGTGCGACAGGAATTTCTGTAGTACAACTACAGAAAATCTGTCGTACGACAGGCATTTCTGTCGCACAACAGGAATTTCTTTTGGGAATGCAGGATGGTCTGTTGTAAGACAGGAATCCCTGTAGTAGGACGACAGAATGCCTGTCGTACGACAGAAATTTATGTAGTACAACACACATATCTATCATGCGACAGACATTGTGTAGCCCCACTACAAAAACCTTTGTAGTAGAACTACAAAATGTCTGTCGCATGAGACATTTCTTTTGTACTATAGAAACTTCTGTTGTGCAACACCCTGTAGGCACTACACAAATTTCTGTTGCACCACAGACTGTCATTCAGCCACTACGACTTGATTCCGTAATTACTATTATTATCTGCCATGCGACCGAACATTTTTAGTCCCTGCAGATTTTTACAGTCTGAAAGAGAATTTAGATTCATTGCAAAAGTGTCACACGACAGACCGTTCAGTATTGCTACAAAATCTCTTGCTTACCCTGTCGGCAAACCCCGCGTTTTCCAGCATTAGGAGAGCGATGGAATAGGCCGGAAAGAACGGAATACACTGGAAAAACGCAGAGCTGGACAACATCAACGCGGGGACCGCATTTTCCATCGAGAGAGTGATGTAATACGCTGGAGGACAACAGAAAACATTGGAAAACGCCGCGCTGAACGACAGCAACGCGGGGTGGTTGCTGGAGAGCATCGAATAACACGTGGCCATTGCCTCTGAGGACAGAGCTTCAGACAGGGCAAACGGGATAGCACGAACAGGATAGTTAGTGTGGTACCGCTGCTTGGCTGGACACGGGAATGCCGCTCGCCGCTTAAGGGGTGGACTGGTTGTATTCCAGTGCCGCGATCGACGCAGATGTTCCGAAACGTGGTGTTTTCGGCCTGTGCGGTGCCGCGAATTCCCACTTTTTTAGCGTGCGCTGCACGAAAACAATGGTGCGTGCGAGTGACGGTCATCTCGTTGAATTGCATCGCAAGCGTCTGTTGTAATGAACGTTTGTTGCATTACTGCCATTAGCATTCCGGCCGTGTTTGAAAAAACCTTCGCTACAAATTTGCAATTAACAACGCAACTTAGCACAAATCACTGTAATGTTGCAACATCTAAGCGTAGCCCCATAACCAAAGAAATGGATACATAAAGAACTTCGCAAATTCCTTTAATTCTTTGAGGGAATTGCAATTGCATATATTGTACTGTGGACAATCTTTGATAAAAGAATGAGGCAATAAGGGTAGCCCGTCGGCAAAGCGGACGCATAAAGGACAAGCAATGCTTTTTTGAAGACGTGGTGTAATAATTGCAGTGCACATTCTGACACGTATTTCTGGGTGTCTTCGAGAGCCCCATTATTTCAATCTGCGTGCTGTTGTTTTATTTTTTTAGCACGCAATTTGTTTATTTTAACGTGAAACATGTGTCCAATCAAGCCTAAATAGTTAAAATAAGATTTTAAAAACAGCGAACCAGTTGCCACTACCTTGTGAAAAAAAAAAAACGGCGCCAGTGAACTTGTTGCATTACCGAGATGTGTTAAAAAAATAAATGTAGAAAGAAAGAAAACGCACGCCTTCCCTCTAGCCCGGCCCTTCGGAAGAAGTTCGGGGAAGCATCGTCACCACTGAAGGCATGTCGCGGCGCGACAGCACTCGCGAGACGGGGAGACCACAATACGAAGAATCGAGAGGGGTCAGGAGGGGTTCGCGAAACAACTTCTCGTGATCGGCCGGTTCCCTCCTTTACCCTTCCTTTGTTCCCTCCTGCTTTTCGTCTTTCGGTCAAAATTTGGCGGTGGCAGCGTGGCCGAGTGGCTCGTTCACATTTAACATCGGCGCTTTGCCTAGCTGAAGTTACGCCTAACTTATTGTAAAAACGTGCATCTTATGTCTCCGTGAAGTATCAGCAGCAACATTTGAAGCTTCGGAAGCTGTGGTAAAAGCAAGATCAGTGGTCCGGATTTCGAGCATCTCGAAGTGAGGACTCCTCTAGCCACGACTAACCGTGGCGCTTGGGATTATCGGCACACTGATGCGAGTGAATACGACGAATTTCGCAGGCAGTGTGATCTCGAATACGTGCGATGTGCTTCAACAATCGACTGAACTTGCAATGACCCCTGCGTGACTTCGGCAGGTATCGGGCGTGCATACTCTTCGAGATAGTGCAGTCCACAGAGACGTGCGCTTTTCGCCACAGGATACCCCTCCACGTTTTGCTGTGCGAATGCATTGTCAACGGATCAAGGTTCACCAAGGCAAGTATTCCAGCTAAATATTGACTTTCCATTTTAATTCTCTCACGTTCTCTCGCGTTTTGCTGTTTAAATAAATCAGGTTCAAGAAATATTTGTTTGCTTGTGTTTTAATGGTCCTGACTAGTATAAGGAACGAATTTTCGAACGGGTATTGTCCATGGTCGTTTAATAGTTTTTTTTTTTCTATACGGGAGAATAAATTTGCTTTCATGAACAGATTGAGCGTCATTGACGGAACGCGATGATGGGACGCGATTTGGCCCTGCTTCAGAAGCACGGCCAAATCAGCTGAAAAGTGCCCAAATGAGTCTAGCTAAATTTTGTAGCGCTACTTAGGTGTCCCTGAAGGAAAGACTTCTGTATTTCTTCTTAACAGCTACGCGGGTTTGTAATTACACGCCCGTAAAGAAAAAAGGCGTAGCGCGAGCATCGGCCACGCTATTCGCTGGAGACCGCGTTGTCTCCGGCGTGTTCCAGCGTTACGTTCTGCGGCTGCCGGATCCACGAGTTTCCGCGACTGCGCATGCATCAGGCATGTGCAATCTGCGTAACATCAAAACTTTTGTAGTGCATGCATGAATGTACCACTTGTTGCATTGCTTACATTGCCTTTTGGTACAGCTTTCTGAAATCAGTTATTCACTGAAAACAATTTTAAGCTTGTTCCAGAAAGGCAAGAATTCCCCCAAATGCTTATGTTTGTTGGTCATATTTTTATTGAAATTGTTATGCATATCCTGCATAATTCAGGTACTTAATAGAAAAAACATCACAGGAAGTAAATTTCTTATGCAAAACAAGTTTAAATTCGAGACATGACAGGATTTACTACGAAAACAGACATGACAGGATTTACTACAGAACAGGATTTACTACAGACTACAGGACAGGATTTACTACAGACTACATGACAGGATTTACGACAAACTACAGGACAGGATTTACTACAGACTACAGGAACAGGATTTACTACAGAACTACAGGACAGGATTTACTACAGACTACAGGACAGGATTTACTACAGACTACAGGGACAGGGTTTACTACAGACTACAGGACAGGATTTACTACAGACTACAGAATGTCCCATTCCCTCACAGGATCATTCTGTCGTATTTTTCTGTTGTGTTTTTCGACTGGGCCTCCATTGCATTTGAGGGCTCGTGGGCCTGATAAGGTTACATGATTATTTATAGCAAGGGATACCCTTTTTGATTGATTGATTGATTGTGGGGTTTTACGCGCCGAACGCAACGCAGGCGATGAGGCGCGCCGTAGTGGAGGGCTCCGGATTAATTTTGACCACCTGGGGATCTTTAACGTGCGCCGAAATCTCGTACACACGGGCGTTTTTGCTTTCCGCCTCCATCAGAAAAGCGGCCGCCGCGGCCGGGAATCGAACCCGCGACCTTGTGCTCAGCAGCGCAACGCCTTAGCCACTGAGCCACCGCGGCGGGTGGATACCCTTTTTCGTATTCTTGTGCACCCTAATGTAAATTACCGCATCCAAGGTTCGTGCATCTTGAAAACCGAAGTAAAACGGCGATTTAGAACGAAGTTACAGCAAACTCCGTTCGCTCGTTCTGATTCCGCTAACGTATGCTCGATTCACGGTGGCCTCCAATGATACTGAGGATTACCGCATTCCCTGTAATGTTATTTCGGTCGACGGTAGAACAGACACGCGGTTCGATGAAGCGGTATTGGCAAAAATGACGCTGTTCTTGTTGTACTTTGCAGATCCGAGTAATGAGGATTCTCCTCGTGAGTGTACTTTAGATGGAGGTATACGCTTCCGTTAGATGTAGGTATGCCTCCTGCTCCACACTTCTTTTAATCTTCAATTTTTTTTCCGTGCGATCGGAGATAGCGGCAGCAGTTTGTTGTAGAGATAGTAGGACAGAAGAGACATACCCCCCCCCCCCCCCCTCCCCAACCCTCAACACACACTGCCCACTTTTTTTCAGTCAACCTTATCTCGCTAAAATTGAAGATTGAACGAGTTGGCGCATTTTAAAAGGAAATAAAACAGAGCAAAGCAACAAAACACGAGAAAGAAACGCGACGCCGCAAGTTCTCGCATTATATTTCTTGTGTTTTTGTTTTGTTGTTTTGCGGTGCTTATTCCTTTAAAACCTTATCTCGTCCCCGCCTACTTGAGGAAGCGAAAAAAATATTGGAACCAAGCTCCCAGGAACACATATCGAGGAAACGCATTTTGTCTCGAATCCAAAACCTCCTTGGTGTTCCGAGATCATGGGTGCTTTCTTCCCCCCCCCCCCCCCCCCTTCCCTCGCGACTATAAGGTATTTATTTCTTTCCTACAGAAACTGAAGAGGGAAAGAAACCGAGAATACGCGCACTTATTTTTTCCTCTCCCATCCCCACGACCATTTTGGCGCGTCCCACAACATAAAACTTTAATGGCGCTCCGGCCCTTCAAACTGGCGCTTTCCATTGGCACTTGTACTCTCGCACACAGTGCTGCCACAGGCTGTCCCGACGTTCGATGTCCTCCAACTCCTCTATAGTAGCAGCAGCGCTAGCACCATTCCCAACAACTGCTTCTGTCTTGCCCCCATTCTCGGTGTAATTTTTTTCCCTTCGATTCGTACGCCCACACTTCCGTACACACACACACGCACAGCCCGATCCACAAAGCAACGCTGCCGGCGAATCTGGTTTCCCTCAACTTTCTCGGTCGGCTTCGGCTAAGCAATGATCTGAGTCTGCCCAGCTTGCTCGGTGTTTGGTCGATGCTTAAAAACGTCATCGTTGGTGGCTCGGTAGGTCAGTTACCTGACTGAATGTGAGGGAGAGGAGGAGGCTCTCAAGCCTCCGCTTCAAGTAAGCGCCTCTGCTGGGGGATCTTCGTTTCATCATATCGAGCGCTGTGCAGCCGGGGTGGGACGGCCGTTCTCCTCATCCTCCGTCTCGAACTGAGTGCGGGATACGATGTAATGGTTTATGGAGCAGCGCACCGAGGACGATGCTCCCGACAGCCAGCCGCCTTCCGCGTTTCATCGGGGATGCAACCATGAATATTTGAAGCGCGGACGTTTCGGCTGCCGGGGAGCGCGCTGCGGGCTCTCTCCTCCGTCGACGGAAGTCCCCACGGCGCCTGTGCCACCCCTGTCGGCTGCCTCGCTTCGATCCCGCCGGTGCAGTCGTAAAGCGGGATTCCGTGCGTGCGCCTGTGCGCTAACCGTCGACGCTGGCCTTTGCTTTCCCGGCGCTGGGTTGTAACTTAATTTCTGTTCCGATGCGGAAGTGTAATCGAATAGGCGAACGGCGCAAGCCGTGGCAGTGACACCGGCTCTCTGTTTTCTTGTTCCCTTTTATCTCATTTCTCCTGCGGCTCTCACCACCAAAAGGTGAGGTCTGCGACCTCACTTTGATCGTTTACAGTCGTCCACCGTATTAGCTTGAGCAACGCCTTAACCACTTGTCGTCTCCTCCTGCATTAGCGAAAAGTTATGTAGTCACAACTGCTGCATTTCTCGGCAGTTCAAGGGGGCACCTAAGTCCCACACATTCGTTTGAACAATTTTCGTGTGAAATCTTTGATATATTCTACGCTAAAGACGAATCTGATGTTCCGGCTAAGCGTGTGGACGACCGTACATGCTTCCCACTGTGGCGAAACGGGACGGGCGCAGCTTCCGCGGCTGCGCGCCGCCTCGTTGTTTCTCAAGATGAGTGCCGCTGAAGAAAAGAACCCTCTCTTCAATCGAAGCTAAATAACGGTGTGCGCACCCCGAAAGTGGCGCAGTTGCTATAACTACCCGCCGCGGTGGCTCAGTGGCTAAGGCAGTGTGCTTCTGAGCCTGAGGACGCGGGTTCGATTCCCGGCCGCGGCAGCTTCTTTTCTGATGGAGGCGAAAAGCAAAAAATTCCCGTGTGTACGAGATTTCGGCGCAGGTTAAAGATCCCCAGGTGGTCAAAATATAATCAGGAGCCCTCCACTACGGCGTGCCTTATCGCCCGCGTTGCTTCGGCGCGCAAACCCTACAATCAATCAATCAAGTTGCTATAACGTGTTTTGGCTGGAAGCATTAAAGCTGTGCTTTCCTGCACCACTTTACTGACCGACGAGGTACTCTATACTCATTAAGCGC
>NW_027526361.1:50615441-50655578 GCF_048455015.1 Haemaphysalis longicornis | reverse complement strand
GTTGTATTGGCCGGTCGAGACGGGCCTCGCATGAGCGCAGTGAAGTCGACGAAGTTGGCGGGAAATTTCTCGCCTGCTTCGTCGTCGTCGCCTTGGCGCGCTGGCGCCCGTTTGAGGGATTGGGCGACCCGGCGCTCTGCGATTGGTAATTCTCTCGTTTGAGCGGCAACTTTGAAACGTTGTTTGACCTGGTATTTCGCCGTATGCGACATTTGTCATTAGATCCTGCAGTGCAGCATGCTCATGTCCATTGTTCTCAAACCGAGGTCTCGTTCCTTCTGCGCCGTCATCCTCACGGATCTCGTTTGGACGGCCAGGCGTGACGGCGCAGTTGTCAGGCGACGATTTGTATCCGTGTCTCAGCTCCCGCCCCTGCGTGGTTGGTGTTGATCTTCGGTGTACCTGCGTGGGCGGGTGTCAGCATAGGAAAACTGGGAGGAGGGGGAGGAAGTCTTTTCGTAGGAAGGAAGACTTCAGGGTCGATTGGGGGGGGGGGGGGGGGGGGGAGGGAGGGTTGAGGTTGAGGAGACGGCCGGTAGTCGCATTTATATGATTCCTCCAGGAGGTAGGGGGGCAAAATTGGCATGAGGAGCACCCTGAGCTTTCGACTGCTTGAAGACCGCTTTGATGCAGGAGTGGCGAGTGTGGTGGTGAGGACAGTACACGGGCTTATGATGGTTGATGGGTCATCTGTAGGAACTGAGAATACGCGGCAGTGAGCGAATTTCGGACATAACCAGGCGAGATGTTGGAGATCGGCTTCGGGGGCATTGAGGATGTGAGGGCACCTAGGTGTCGGCTGAGAGGCGTACCATCATCGGAAAGTTCTAGGAGCATAGCTGGCATTGGCGATGCGTTAATGCGAGAACACCCGTGCAGAGGAGGTTGTGTTCAGGAGGATTCGGGTGGGGTGGCCTTAACTCCCGCCGTGACCCGCCACTGGCCTCAATACCGAGGTTCTTTTACAAACCCTGGCTGCCCAGTGTGCCACCGCAGCGACGCGATTGCCGACCTTCACCACTTGCTGTGGTCCTGCCTCGCCTTGAGGCCGACGAGACTGCGGCACCTTGCGGCGACGGGCCTCCGCGCAGACGACGCCTCCGCATACGCCGCATGGATACATGGGCGCCATCATCGTTCACTCCTTGACTTCATCCGCGAAGCGAACATTTTCATTTTCATCTAATCACCATCACCTCATAATCCCATATATATGCCCTGTGGCAAAATAAACGTTCTTAAAAAAAAAAAAGTCAACTCAGTGGGTCTGAAATTGGGCGTCGCCGTGGCCGAGAGGTACACGAAAGGTACACGAAATGGTCATCGGGCTACCTGTGGTTAGTCGGGGACTGAAATTAACCGAGCGCCATTGTTTCCGACTGCGCGCAGGGAACGCATCACCAAACTCTTCCTGTACATGCGTTTGTTGAGAATAGCCGTAACCTCCACGTATACAGGGCACCGTCGATACCAAGCTGGCCGAAAACTTCACCAAAAGGCAGGTAATACTCTTAAGTTGTACGAAACAATCAGACGTCAGAAAGCAGATGAGCTGCCATTACTTTCGGCGATAAATGCGCAGTTTTCTCGTTTTTTTTAAACAGCGCATTACTTCCGTATGCGTTACAAACGTAGATGAAGTGTACCTGTGTATGTAGTTCTGCTTATGTCGTATGTAGTTCTGCTTTCAAAACAAAGCAAAAAAAAAAAGACAAACGAGGTCACCTAAGCAGTTTTTGGGTTGTGAATGCGAAAGCATGAATGTTCAGCTGAACGCTTGGTACGCTTTGTCTCGTCTTTGGTCGTCGAAAGGCTTTGCAATCTCGCCGTTGGAGGTGCTTTAGCTTGCAATCCGCCTTTATGCTTTCGAATGGCTTCGATCCGTCTCCGACGCGTTGCGCCGCTGCTAGTTAATGCGGCAGTGTAATGGGAGTGTCGGCGACGATGGTGAATTTCTCTACTTCTTCTTCCCCTCCCTTCACTTGAGGTTATATCCGCGGGCACGAATACCTGTCGCTGCTGCTGAATTTAGGCTGGCCCTGTAAAACGCTTTGTGAAGGCCCGTTTTTCTATCGAAGACCCCGATACCGAACACGGAACGGCGATACCGAAAACAAAACCCCGATAGCGAACTCCACGTACAAACCCAGCAAACACCTGGGAACGTCCCTATGACCTTCAAACAAGCGCCTCGTGCATTGAAGGTCAAGCAAGCGCCTCGTGCGGTTTCGCGACTTCAGCGGAAGCGCCACCGACCACGCTTCGGCCGCCGACCAAACCAATTCGAGGCGCCGATGGTTTCCTCAGTTGAAGTGGCTAATCGCTTGTTCATTTCAAGGGGACGGGTGCGGAGAGGGGGATAGGGGAAAGATTTTGGGCACGTGCCATCAGAAACTGATACACGAAGACGCTGGCTGCATCAAAGTTCAGTGCGCGTTCGCGCCAACAGCGGAACTGCGCCAATCTTCGCCTGTGTTTTGTCTTGGTGTGCAATTGTGTGCGTGTTCACTGCGCGCTCTAGCCAAAAAAACTGAGTTTTAGCTCAACAAATTTTGTTCAACCACATTCAACCACGGCAAAATTTATAACAACGGTTACATGTATGCCTTGTGTCCAAGACGCAATACTCCATCTTAGGAATGACCACCGCACACGCTCGGGAAAAGGAGGAGTGAACTTTATTTGAACTAGGCCATACTAGTATTCCTTGTTGCTCGTCTCCGGGTCATGCAAGGACTCCTCTCACTGGTGTGCGCCTGGCTCGCGTTTGAGCTATTCGTAAGGTTTTAAACCCAAACAAACAAACAATAAAAAAAAAGTACGTTACATGAGCGCGCGGCTCACTATTTAACAAGGCGGCCCACGCCGTCGCGGTGACGGATCATCAGGGCAACCAAATCACATCCGCTACCATCCTCACGCTCGGAAGAAATAAAATTTCCTCATATCTTTCGTTTAAATTCTATGTCACCTTAATGTCGTGCGCTAAAATCTTGGCGGGTCATCCGCCAATACAGAGTGGAATGGTGGTGGTGGAAAAACGTTTTTATTTGAGCGGACAAAAATAAATAAACGAAAGGTGGGTGGTCTCTTCTCAGTTCAGAAAGACGCGAGCGACTGCTGCTGCTCTAACCCTGGAGATCAGGTATTCCTGAGTCCCGAGCTGAGAGCTGGTGAGCCCGCACTCCCACTGCTCCGGGGTGGGGGAATGGAGGGCGTTCGGGTGGTCGGCGCATGCCCATACGAGATGGTAAGTAAGTCGTATTGGGTAGAGGGGGGGGGGGGGGGGGTATGTGATGAAGAATAGGGGTGTTAAAATATGTTTGCGTCTGGAGTCTGCGCCATATTCGGGCGTCGCCCACCCCATCATCCCTCCCTCAACGCCGGCGAATAAGAGTGGAATGGGTTCTAATATTTACAGCATATGTTTACCTCCCCCCCCCCCCCCCCCCCCCCCCCCTACTAGTTTTCATTCCGGTAAAGTCGCGTTACTCGGCGCCGCTCCGGCGTCCCTTTTCGCCTCCGCCAACCCCTCTTTCACAACTTTTATTTACCGGTGTGTTTTACGTTTAAGCACGCGCACATAAGCGGTTGCCGGTTTATCCGTGCACGTGCAAGGAGTACGGGGAGAAGGGGGGTGGGCGTGCACGCGAAGCTATAGGTTTTATGGCTGCACTGATGACATGTCCGTTGTGCTGGCGGGAGGCTTACACGTGGTCGTCAAACAGCCGAATGCGACCTGGTTGATGTCTTCCCTGGTCGAGCGGGTTGGGTTGTGTATTACACCGACAATAAGATGCCTATGACGCGGGAGGGATAAAGACAGCCCCGTCCGCTAGAATAAAGCTCGAGTCCTTCCAAGTTTCATTCAGCTGAATTGCTAGGAAGTATGCCCGATAGCAAATTACAGATGAACGTGGTTTCTTTCGTTCCCTCCGTCGACTGCGTCCAGATTCGCAGGTCATCCATGCATCTTGACAGAATGCCAGGACATTAATTTTTGTAGCTCAAGCTCGCGCCGTAGAATGAACGCCTCATGCAATAAAACGCCTCCGAAGGCGCCGTTTTACAATGAAGCTGTATATCTCCAATCCCCCCAGTTCTCGCTCCCGTGTAAATATAAAAAGGACCTTAGGACCTCCATATTTTGATATATGCCATAGTGCCCCTAAGAAAGGCTTCACAGCAATGAACTTGTGTTTGTAAGTAAAGCAGAGTTTAAGTATATCGGTGTGAGCCTTGGGTTTTGTAATGTGGCTTTCCCAGACTGGCTGTTGCGCCGTTAAGCGCGGCCATCTACGGATGGAGCATAATTACAGCTCCACTCCTCTCCACAGCCGCCCCCTCTTTCCCAAGCCGTATATAGTAACCAGGCTTCACGCGCTCACCGTTAACATACCTGACCTGCCGGGGTGGAATTTCAATGTGAACGTCTCACGGCCAGAGGCGACTTGACTGCTGTCTTCCGTGGTCGAGCAGTTTGGGGTGGGGTGTTACACACACAGTAGGATGCCTACGACGCAGGAGGGAAACAGAGAGCGCCATGTTTTCCCTTAGAGTAATACTGTAGTTCTAGTTCTTTCAGGATTGATACAGCGAAATCGCTAGAAAGTGTTATCAATCGCAAATTACAAACAATCGGGTTTTGTTTTGTGCGCTCCTTGCACTGCGCCCGTCTTCAATGGTCATTCTTCTTCACAGAGTGGAAGGGCAGAGAGAGAGAGAGAGAGAGAGAGAGAGAGAGAGAGATTATTGAAAAGGAGAAGAGGTCGGCCTGAGAAATTGCTTTTGGGCCTGCTACTTCCTTCTGGGGGGAGGGTACTGGGAACAAAAAGAGAAAGGAATGAATATGGGAGATATGGGAAATGGCAATGAAAGCGACCAATGAACCATGTACAAGCAGTAAAACCAATAAACGTCTCACATACAGCGGGGCGCTGAATCAGGTGACTACAGTTCACTTTGCAGCACATGACTATCGTCAATGAAAAAGAAAAAAAAAACTACTCAGACATTACACCGATTTTTTTAGTGGCCCATTGAGCCGCTTTTTCGCTTAATTGCCCACTTAAGGCTTTCACATTAAAAACTACCCTAAGTTATAGGTTGTATTCACTGGCGAGGCACGCATGCGGGCAACCGTGTGGGTGCGCCGTCACTGGTTACGTCGGGCTCCGCAGGATGGCGGTAATTGTCCGTACTAAGCACATGATTTGTGTTGGACGTTCCAAACTCCACCCAACCAAACGCAAAGAAATGTCTCAAGTACAATGTGAGTTTGATTAATAACATCTCTGTTGACACCGCCGTTGAGAATCGGGTTGAAACGGAGCAGACGACGCGCGCCGGTGTTTTTTTTTTTCAGCGTGCGGGCGCAGGGGCACAAGCCCCGCGCCATGCCCATGGCGCAGCGGCCATGTCCATGGCCGTATCCAGTGTTGCGAAGCGAAGAAATTGACAGCTAAATTTTTAAATGAATACCACCTATAGCTTTGTGGAGCTGCAAGTATAACGCGGCTATTGTATTCCGTATGCCAGTTTGCAGCGTGAGCGTGGTTTTCTACCCCGGTCTGTTTCCGACTAACGCAAACAGTGACGTACACATGCAGGAGGGTTAACCAGTGGCAGATCTTTTTAGGCTATAGACGCGGTGAGGGAGGTTGCCTTCCTTGCCGACCCCCTTCTCACCTAGCACGGTCAAGCCTGCAGAGTGTACGGCCTGTATATGGAACGCCCCTAGTCCACTTCATTGAAATCCCTTTTTCAAAAAAAAAAGAAACACTACTACGAATTTACCTCTGCGTGAAGGTCAGGACTCACCAGTGACCTCAAGCAGAAAGTCTAAGTGCTACGACGATGAGGTGGGTGGTGTGTTGCCGTATGAGAGATTGTAAGAACGCCTAGTATTGAAACAAACTGCGCCAGGAAAGGCGACTATTCCCATTACTGAAAACGGGGCGTGATACGATTTTTTTACTGGTAAAAAAGGGAAAACCGAAAAAAAAAAAGGAAAACAAGCCCAGATGAGAAGCGTGCTCCTGCGCTATAACGACGAACACGTTTTAAGAAACGAGCTCGGAGAAGGCGTGCGAGTAAATGGCCTTTTTTTTTGGAATTCGGTCGCAGGTAGACCTACAAAAGAATAAAAAAGGTGGTATGAAAGCCGCAAAAAAAAAAAAGAAAAAGAAAGATGTGGAAGGGCCCTCCAGCCAGTGCTGTGCTTTTGAAACACCGCTGGGCCGCGATGCTCGAAGCCGCCGTGTTCGCGTGGCCATGAAGAGCGCGCTGCTCGCCGCCAGCGGCCAAACATTTTCAATCCCGGCAAAAGGCCTCGGTAGACGTCCCTGCGGTGTATTTTGTTTTTCAACTTGATTTCACGTGTTATTCTCTACTTATTCCTGAAATCTTGGTTGGGTGCATACACTTGAGTGTACCCGTGCGTGCGAAATCGCGAAGGAACCTATATATATATATATATATATATATATATATATATATATATATATATATATATATATATATATATATATATATATATATATATATATATATATATATATATATATATATATATATATATATATATATATATATATATATATATATATATATATATATATATAGTTGTATGACGTAAAAACACCAACTAAAGGTAAGACGCGATAAAGGACAGGGTGCCCATACACACGCGTTTCTCGATGTTTAGCTGATTGAACAAAGCGGGGCTAGAACCCTGCGACAAGTAAAAAAAAGCAGAAAAAAACGGTTTCAGTAAGAAATCAAGCGAGGAAAAATGTAACAAAAAATTCTCACATCTTGTATCGACTCAGGCGACGCAGCAATGCGCAAGGCGAAGAGATACTTGTAGGAACCAGGGCATCTCTAAAAAAAAAAAGAAAGAAAAAGGCGATCGTTTTTATCTCTTCCTCTCTTTATTTCACGGCGCGTCCCTCCTCCCGGGCTGCTTTCCAGAGCGGCCTGGGACGGTGTTGGGCAGATAATAGCCGGCTGCTCGGATCAAAGGGGGGCACGCCTCGGTCAACCCTTGAAGGAGCCGTACACGTCGATGGAGCTAGTGGCCTCCCTCCCGATCGAGGACTTATAGGGACGCCCGGATGGGATGCGGGGAGCTTAGGTGGACGGCACGGGGCTTACGCTGACGTTGAAATGGCGCCGCCCGGAACACCGTGGCGGGCTCGATACATCGGCTTTGCGTCGGGGAATCCCCGCAAAACCGGATTACGTGAGCGATGATCTTGTCCCTCGCAGGAGTTTTAATCCCCGTCAAGGTAAACACTTGACCTCCCCACAATCCAAGCCTGCAGCGGAAGTGTGTGCTCTGCGGCTTAAGGCAGAAGAGGCGTGCAACGCAAGGGTCGACAAATTAGGGCACGCGCATAGGTAACCTATAGAAGAGCTTATATCGACGTTTTTCTTTGTTTCTACGCTTGGGCTGTGAGTGACAGCGAATTAGGTCTTTTATGGTAATCTATTGGAAGGCGATTAGCAGGACTAGAAGTTACAGCAAGAAATACACAAAATTTACGCTGTTTCTCAGGGGTGGGCACAGTGGGCTGCTTTAGCTGTGCAAAAGCAAGGCTTAATTTAATAATAAGTGTCAAAACTGAAGCTGATTTAGTTACTCTTCTTTCTGCAAAATGTTGCCATCGTTGTTTTTTTCCTCTGTCGTGAGTATGTGTGGGCACACAGTGCACTGAGTACCAAAATATGTTCAGCATCTGTATTTGAAAGACGATAGTCTTTCTCGGGCTACTTTAACCCGAAAAGTTTGGTTTGTCTGTCTGTCTGTCTGTTTATCCATCCGACCGAAAGTTAAACGAATTGTTGAACAAATTTATATGGGCAAAACCTTTTCGAACCACTAAATCTGAAAACAATACTTGATGCTTACCGAAATGGTTGAGCAAAAATAAAACATCACGCACATTTGAGGCAGAACACCAATACACAAGTGGTATTCGCAGTGTTCCTTTATCTCAAAATAAATGGGGCCTTGATATTTGCGACAGCAAATTAAAAAAAAAGAGCTTTGAAAACAATATTTCGAACCAAAAATACGAAAAGGGCTCGTGGACGTCGTGGAGGTGTTCCGAATTCAACAGAAACGAAAGCTTTCAGTAGATCTCTCAAGCCGTGGAACGGGGAAAAATTGAGCTGATTTTAGCGAACCTCTGTGTTTATTCGAGAGGAGCGAAAAGGGAGGGGAAGAGCGTGATAGGCTGGCGGGAAATAATAAAAAAAAAAACGTTTACGTTGCACGGGCGGCAGACATTTGCAGCAAAGTGAGCAGCTACGTTTTGTGTAGCACTGATGAGACAACGACAGAACACAAAAGCTAGTAACTCTTCAAGAGCTAACAACTCAAGGCAGGCAGTCATAAGATATCGATGAAAAAAGAAAAAAAAATGCGGATTTGGCGGAAGTAACATCTTTAATCATTATGACGGCGTAAGTGGAGGTAACTGGTCGGAAAGCATTTTGACAAACCAAAAAATAGGAAAATACAAGAAAATTTTACTAATGATCTCACAAAATAAAAAATCCCGCCCATCTCCACTAACGTGAAACCAGGGGAGGGGTGGAGTATGCAGTGTATAAGTGTATTCATGGCGCCTTGGTGTTTTTGCCAACGGAGATGAAACTGTTGGGGGTAGAGGTACACAGCTTTGCTGTAAAAGTATCTTGTCTTTGAAGCACGAGCCTCTCTAGCGCGAGGCGTAAACGAGTGTCCCGCTGTTCTAGGGCGCAGCACTTTAGCGACCGTCTCCGAATCAGCACCACGCTCCCGGGGATTCGCGGCAAGCGGTCAACACTAACCCAGTCTATTCATCAGGAGGTTGCTGCCCTGCTGATGGACTAGACGGCCGGCCTCCTGCAGCTCCACACAGGCGGCTCCGTGCAACCGTCCATGGGAAGAGCTGGAGTCGCCTGCACGGCAATGGAGCTTGGCACCAGTCGTGTGTGCTGCCTGCCCTTCCCCGCCTTCTCCACCAACGCCGAGCTGGCCGGGCTGCACCTTGCTGCAAACCTGTTCCTGGAGAAGGCCAACCAGATTCAGGGGGGCGTCATCTTCACCGAATCCCGGCCCGCTCTCTTGCGACTGCGAGGGGAGGACCAGCCATCGAGCTCCAGCGGCTACGTGGAGCGGTCGCTGGCGGCGAAGCTTCACCTGGTGGAGTTCCGCGGTTGTGACCTGCGGCTCCACTGGTTGCCATCGCATGTTGGAATCACCGGTAACAATTGGCTGACACCCTGGCCAGAAGTGCTGCTCGCCAGGATGGGGTCCCTGCCTCCAGCGACCTGAGGCCTTCAACGCCGCACAACCCATCCTGGCGCGAAAGGTGGAGTCGATGCGACCGGACCCCAGAGTCATCAGTAGCCAAGCTCCACACGTCCTGCCTGGCCGCATCAGCAGGGACACCCTCTCCATACTCCTCCGCATGCGGCTCGATTGCTGCAACGCTTGCATCGCTTGCACCGACAAGGCCGCCGGTCGTCGCCCACAAGCGCTGACTGCCCAGAACCCGAGAGCACCTGCTCTGCTCTTGCCGCCAGCACGATGTCCCGCGAGCAAAGCATCGGGCAGCACTCCAGCTTCTCGGGCTGCCCAGCCACACCCTGATGGACCTGCATTTTCTGACGGGCCCAACTCCATCCGGCGGGAAGCATTCAGACTTCCTTGAGGAGACCAACCTCATACAACGGCTGTAGCCCAATGCCTGCCGGCCAGCCTTACGCACTCCTGCTTTCTTTTTTTCTCTCTCTCCATCTTTCTCTGTCTCCATTTGTTCTCACCTATTTCCTTTCATTCCCCTTCTCCCCTTCCCCCAGACGTGGTTGTATGCTGGTAAACTCCCAAATGAGTTCAAAATATCCCGAGTCCACTTCTTTTCCACTTTCCACATCAATAAAGCACTCACTCACTCACTCACTCACTGGGCTGAGCCGGTTGTCGGCGTAACCGAGGGAACGATGGCCTGGACCGACGAGTGAAAGAAGAAGCGAACGATGAAAGAAAGCAAAGGAGGAGAGTGTCACGAAATTGGGAGGGGAGGGTGGTTCGCCGTTGCGGAACGAGCCAGTGCTCTCCGAAAGTATGCGGTGGGGGTGGGGAGGGGTCAGTATGCTGTACCGGTGCTCGACGGCGCGACGCTGGGGCGAAAACGCGAGGGGGGCTTGCGCGTGACTATGATGTGCGTTCGCTTAAGACGTAGTTCACGGTCCCTTCCTGAGACGCACTTCGCGCCGCCGCTGCAGAGGCTCACCAAGCTGCCATCTAGAGAACCCACGAGTGAGTGCTGCCTCAGCGCACTGCTGCTACGCCCCAATATCGCATTAGGGAGTATCGTAATCGCCAGCCATTTTTTTAAATACGCGTTACGAAGCGCTCCAGCGCGAGGCGTAAACGAGTTTCCCGGTGTTTTATTGCCGTGACTACGTGAGACAAACGACGATTACGACGACGACGACGACAGGAGACGCCAACAGCCCCAGCTCTTAAAGGGGGCCTGAGATGGATTTCAAAGTGTTTTTGTTTGTGTCAGAAATCTACTCTATAATTCTTGTAGAAACAAGTCCAAAAATAGTAATCATATTCGCTCACGCTAACAAAAGTTATTACCCCGACGAGACAGAACTATTTGTTGGCTCGGCGGCTTGCGATGACGACATAGTCCGACCTAGTCCGAGGCGAAGCACTCATTTCGTGGTTGGCCGCCGGAATGTCCGCGATTTTTGACGGCGGCGGTTTGGTTTAGAGCGTCGTCGTTACCATGGTTACTTCAGCGAGTGGGTCGCACATGAGACGACGACGTCCTTTTTTTTTTTTAAGCTACGTTTTCAGTCTTTACGGACTTTGAGCAGGAGATACTGGTGATTGCGGAAGTCGACCTTGCATGCGCGAGAGTTTCCGTGAACGATAACTTATTTTTGCCGTCGCTACATAGCGATACAGAGGCTAGAATTTCTACCGACTGTAGTAGCGAGCCCCCTGCGCCGGCGAAATGTACGCTCGCGTTTTGATTAGATTACCGGAAAGTTCCGAGTGAACGCCCTCCCCCGAAACATCGCCCACCCCCTTTTACGGGTGAAATATTCAATTTACTGAAAGACGCGCGCCCACCCCGTAAAATCCATGGCTATAGCGCCGATGAGTGAACAAAACAAACCCGAATCATCTCTTCATGTGTAGATGCGGTCACTTATTCGTCCTTTCCGCGCTTGACCCGAAATTTCGCCCATCTCGTATTTTTCACTTGATATCACTGTACTTAAATTTGGGTGGGCGTTCTTCCGGAACTTTACGGCACAGCAAATGCGCTGTGCTCTGCGCTTCATGCAAGCAATCTTAGTTGATGTTGTTTACTACATTCTTGCTAAATGATGATCAGGAGCACGATAAATGACAATTTTTTTTAGAATGAGCGAGCAAAATTTCCGCCCCTACTCCAGCTTCCCACGCTTCCAATGGTTCAGATGCCTTTATGAACTAGCATAGCTCTTTTATGCTTTCAAAATCGTCTTGGGCAAGGTAATATAGGTAACTGCGGAATCATTACAATATATCTTACTCATTTTATATCGAAATATTTAGCGGTGGCGTGAATTCTGGTTAATGCAATACTTGGTCCTAATTCTTCCCACTAGATGGCGGCGTCAACGTCATGTTTTCGATTTTTTAAGCTCTACAGTAGAAGTATACGGCTCTTTTAAAAAAAAATATTGTATTGTGAGAGTTCAATCTAAGAAGTCTAAGATTCAAGCCATTTCAAGCGTAAGCGAACAGTTCTGGGCAACCATGGAGCAATTGCTTTGCGACAAATTCGCCAGAGCCAGATGTCGCTACTCGGCAGAGCCGGTAGGCCGGAATGCAGAAACCGCAGAGTGCAATCCTTTCGTTTTCAGCGGCAAACGGCTACTCTTGCTTCATTTAACACGGTAAACGGTAAAGCGCGCTAAGGACACTAGGCAACAGGTTCATTCAGAAGGCCGGTGCAGCAAACCACACTTTCCTGCGATCATGACTTGATGGGAAGCAATGAAATGAAACTCTTTGGCAGTTGTCGTTACGGGATGAGCATGCTCTTGCCCTTGTCGCGACCGCCGCAGAGAATCAGCTGCGACAGCGTTTGGGCTTGAACTGATTTTAAGTGCGAATGCACTTTATAAGCGACCCCAAACCATCCACCGCCGGCGTCGGCGTCCGCAGTGCTCCTCTATATTTAAGAAAGAAACAGCATCCGGCGCCAGGTTTCGATCCGAGGACTTTGCGGCCGCAGCGCGACGCTCTACCGACCAAGCCACGGACGCGACGCTGATATCAGTGTTAGTGACGGCCTTATATCTTTAACGCATTCAAACTACGTCGTCAGCGGCGTGCGTTGGCGACTCAGCGGCGTTATAACGGCTTGATAACTGCGTGGTGTACACGTGATACTACAAACCCGATGGAAAAGATGGAAGAGAAGGCGGCGAGGCGGTGGGGTGCGGGGGCCGAGCGCAAGCGCCGCAAGCGGGCCGACAACCGTGCATTCGCACTTTCACATTCTCCCCCTCGGGGAAATGCGGGGGGAATTTATTCAGCCCGCGTGAGCGCACTTGAGCGTGCGCCTCGTGATCACGAGCAGTGGCCGGCGTCGTCCAAGCGCTGCGTGCGGAGCTCCTCCTTCGTCGGAGGCACGTGCTGACGCGTTCCACTTTGGGAAAGCTTCGCATGCGCTCCGTCATTTTTCACTGATTTCACTGGTTAATTGACCCGCAGCTTTATGAAAGGGCATCGACTAGATGTATGAAGTTGCATGGAGCACCGGAAACCCGAATTCCGAGGTAGGGGGACCATTTTTTCGGAAATTTGAGGACTTTTTTGTGCCCGCGAGCCGCTAGGCCTAACGACAACTTCGGCCCCGGCCGAGGGAAGCGGTAGGCCTAGGCCGAGCACCGGCGACGCCGAAAGCCGATCACCGATTCATCGGTTGCTACGCAAGCGCGCAACGACCCAAGATGTCTACCGCTATGCGAGTAGAAGTGGATGGCGTAGAAATTTCGCCGGATCAGTTCACTAGAGCGCAGGGGTGGAAAACCGCTGGCGAAAAAGTGAAGCAAGGCGGCGTAGGATTGCTAAGCCTAACGCCCGTACTCCAAGTGAGCCAAGATGGCGCCAAGGCCCCGACTGACGTCAACGGTCGGGGCAACGACCTCGGTGGCGCCACCGGCAACGATCTACGTCAGCAGAGGACGAAGAAACGAATAAACAAGGGCAAGCTGCTGAAGGGCGCGCGCATGCCAGACCTGCCGCGCGCAGATATGAAGATTGTCATGCGGCCACGAGGCGGGCTCCGCGTAAGCGAGGTGGCCCGCGTGGAAATAAGCCGAGCTGTAACGGCGGCGGCGCAAGTCGACGCAATTGCTGCTAGAGAAGATGTGATATGCCTAAACCACCAACAGAACATCATAGTCGTGAGTACCTCGAAGAGGGAGCACGCCGACAGATACGCCATGGTGGAGCGAATCGATATTCGAGGAACGTCCCACGAAGTCAGCGCGTACGAGTCGGCCCCTTACGGAACAGTGAAAGGAGTAATACGGGGCATCCCACTGGAGGACACCGCCCAAGAAATACAAGATTTAGTCGTGCACAAGCACAATCCCACGGCGTTGCAGGCGAACCGCATCGGCAAGACCAGGTCGGTGGTGATCGCCTTCGAGGGACACAAAGTGCCCAACTACGTCCGGTATGGGAACCTGCTAATTGAGTGCACCCTGCACAGGAAGCAGATTGACGTGTGCTACGCATGCGGCCGAGTGGGGCACAGGATGGACGTGTGCCCAAATCCTCAAGACAAGATTTGCCGGGGCTGCGGTGTCGCCAACCCCGGAGAAGACCACAAGTGCGTACCCAAGTGTGGCCTGTGCGGGGGGAAGCATCTCACCGCCGACAAGGCTTGCAAGGCAAGATTCAAAACGCCTTACGTCGTCCGTCGACGGCGCTGGGAACGGCGCCGGGCGGAAGAAGACAACGAGGACAAAAAGCAAGGCAAAAGAGGTCCTACAGGGCGACCCCAACGTAGCGCCTCTTCGCAACGGGGCCGGTCCCAGACGCCGGTCCGCAACAGCAACGGCGGCGGCCGCCAGAGCCGCTCTCGATCGAAGTCACGATCCAGGGGCGGCGGCGGCGGCGGCGGCAACCGCCGCCGGGAAACGGCGGGTCGAGGTTCGAGCGGAAGATCCAGGTCCCGGAACAAGTCCCGTTCGAGATCCAGGGCCGGTTCGAGATCCAGGGCCGGATCGAGACTCCGGGCCGAGTCTACCGGACGACGAGGGACAACCGCCGAGAAAAAGGTGGGCTGGACCGGCAGGTCTTCTGTCGCTCGGGTTAGCGAAACCGAATTCCCGCCCCTCACCCCTTCCCAACCCCTTAACCTAAGAGCTAGCCCGCAACGGGATTGCAATGAAGTAAAAGAGCTCAAGAAAATCATAGAGCGGCAGAACGCTCAGATACAAGAGCAGAACGCCCAAATTAGGGCCTCAATGGGCAAAATCGATGCGCTAGCTAGCGGCAGCTCAGCAAACGCGAGACCCCAGGGCGATAACAACACGGTGGAGAACGCCGGAGGAATGCGCAAGGTGCCGCGGAGGGACCCCCCGTCGCCCCGCTTAGGGCGGGATGCGGGGGTGGCACGGCCGGCGCAACAAGCGCCGAGCAACCAAGAAGCAATGGACTCCGAAGAAAGCACCGTCAACCGCGAGACGGCGACAGCGGCGGAGCAGATTCCAAAGGGAGGAGAGCTTGCAGCAATCCTAACGGCCATCACCCAAATCAACGAGAAACTGAGCGCGATAGACGCCAGATTCGAGGCCCTCGAAGGCCAAGTGCGGACGCTGTCGATCAAACACGAACGGCTAGCGACCAAAGTAGCAACCCTTACCGCAAGGAACCGCTTCGCGTCCCTGAAGAAAGAACGGGCGGAAAAAATCAAGGCATCGATCGCGTGTAGGCGCGGCCGCCTAGAAACATCCGAAGAAGATGAAGCAGGGACCAAATAAGAAAAAGAAGACCAACGGGGGGGACGTTACAGTAATTTATCAATGGAACTGCCGGGGGATCCGCAACAAGGAGGCGGAACTGTTACTCCACATTGACGGGCTCGAACACAAGCCCGATGTAATAGCACTACAAGAAACGAACAGCAAGCCCAGACTCCCGGGATACGTGACGTACACGGACCCGACGGAGGAAGGGACAGCGGTGCTCGTCCGCAGCAACGTGGCGGCTACTCAACACGTCACGGCGCAGGGCGGATGCGAGCACACGCTCGTCGAGATTCACGCAAGAACAATTGGCAACACGGGAAATCTATACGTCATGAGCGCGTACTGCCGCCCGTCACAGAGTCAGTACGACTTTGATCGAGTAGTGAGCCAGGCGAAAAGGTTGGCGGGGAGCAGGCCGCTCCTGATCCTCGGCGACTTCAACGCCCCTCACACAACGTGGGGGTACAAGTACCAATCGAAGAGGGGAAAAGCTCTAGCCAACACCATGGAGGACCATGAGATGGCCCTGTTAAACGAGCCAGACGTGGCCACCAGAAGGGGCAACAGTGCCAATAGGGACACAACTCCGGATCTGTCATGGCTATCGGGGGCACTGGACGTGTCCTGGAGAAACGAAGACGTGGACCTGGGCTCCGACCACAGCGTAATCGGCATTACCATCAAAGGACCCCAATACCGCGCCATGCTGGGGACGGCACGCGTAACGGACTGGGACAAGATGCGGAAATACACTCACGAAATCGAAGAGGCTTCGGAGAACGATAAAAAAGGCGACCGAAAGCAAACGTACGCCGAATGGGCGAGGGATCAGAAAAAGGCCCTCGAGAAATTCACGCAAGAAATAACGACGACGGCGCAGACACCTTTCGTGGACGCCAGGCTGGCTCACATGTGGGCTGCCCGGCACTCGCTAACGCGAAGGTGGAAGCGCCAGCGTCACAACAAGAAGCTGGTCAAACGTATCGCGGTCCTTAACAAACAGATCGCCGAATACGCAGCCAAGCTATGCCAAGAGAACTGGCTGAGCACTTGCGATGGCTTGCAGGGTAAGCTATCGGCACGGAAGACGTGGTGCTTACTCAGGCACCTAATCGACCCGATGAGCAGCAAGACCGCAACCAACCGCAACCTCACCAAGATCCTCAACACGTACAAGGGAGACGGCCGCAGGCTACTGGAAGACCTGAAGGCAAAATACCTCAAGACCGAGCGAGGCCAGTACCCGACGCCCGAGAGGTACGGAGGCCCTGAAAACGAAGAGATGGACAGACCGTTCACCATGACGGAACTCTGGTCGGCCATTGACGACAGCAACAGAAAGAGCGCCCCCGGCAGGGACGCGATCACGTACAAGTTGCTTGGAAACATGAGTGAAGCGGCGGCCCGCGGCCTCCTGGGGCACATCAACGAAACCTGGCAGAGCTCGCAGCTGCCGAAAGAATGGAAAGAGGCAGAGGTTCGATTCATCCCGAAACCCGGAAAAGCGCTGACGATTGACAACATGCGGCCCATCTCCCTTACGTCGTGCGTGGGGAAGGTGATGGAACGTATGGTCCTTCGCAGACTTCAAAAACACTTGGAAGAAACAAACCAAATGCCCGAGACCATGTATGGGTTCAGACAACACCTTGGCACCCAGGACGTCCTGATCCAACTGCAAGAACTCGTCGTCAAGAAGGCGACGGGGAACGCGGCGCGGGGGATACTCGCCCTAGACCTAAAAGGGGCCTTCGACAACGTGTCTCACGCGAGCGTGCTCCAAAATCTCAACGAAACGGGATGCGGTCGGAAGACCTTCGGCTACATCAAGGACTTCTTAAGGAGAAGAACCGCGACCATCAGGATAGGGGAAGAGAAGTCGGAACCCGTCGAGCTCGGCGAGATAGGCACCCCTCAGGGGTCAGTCTTGTCGCCCCTGCTCTTTAATCTGGCCCTCCTGCCCCTGCCCAGTCTACTCAAACAAATCGAAGGCGTGGACCACGCGCTGTACGCCGACGATATTACGGTGTGGACGAACCGATCCGGGTCCGATGCCTGGGCGGAGGAAGTCTTGCAGAGGGCGGCAACTACCGTGCACGAATATGCAAAGACCTGCGGGCTGAGCTGCGCTCCCCAGAAATCGGAGCTGCTCATGGTTCAGCCGGGACGACCCAAGAAGGAACTGCCGCCGAACGTGACCATCACCATTGACGGCACAGCCATTAAACCGGCGCAACAGATCAGAATCCTGGGTCTGCTGCTGCAAAGCGACGGACGAGCGTCCGCGGCCGTCACAAAGATCAAGACCACCTCGGAGCAGATATTAAGCATGATCCGAAGGGTCTCTAACCGTAACAGAGGCCTGAAGGAAGACGACGCAATGCGCCTAGTGCGGGCATTCGTCGTGTCGAGGGTGACCTACTCTGCCCCGTACCTCCAGCTAACGAAGGCAAACAGAGACACCCTGAACACGATGCTGCGTAAAGCAACCAAGCAGGCAATGGGCCTGCCGATCTACTCGTCCACGCAGAAACTATTGGACATGGGGGCCCACAACACGGTGGAGGAGCTGATCGAGGCTCACCTGTCCAACCAAAGGGTACGGCTAAGCCGAACGGAGCACGGCCAGGTCGTCCTGCGGAAAATAGGATGGCAGATAGAACCACTGCCAACCAAGGCAGCCCTTCCCGAGCAGTGGAAAGAGGCCATTCAAACCAAGCCACTCCCCAGGAACATGCAACCGGGGAAGAACGAAGGGAGGCGGACCGCGCGAGCCAAGGCCCTGGCTCGA
Organism: Haemaphysalis longicornis; assembly: GCF_048455015.1. Classification (NCBI taxonomy): domain Eukaryota; kingdom Metazoa; phylum Arthropoda; class Arachnida; order Ixodida; family Ixodidae; genus Haemaphysalis; species Haemaphysalis longicornis. The sequence goes on along the minus strand of NW_027526361.1, from coordinate 50,637,736 downwards.
CAGCTGGAGGAGAACCCTAGAGTACTCTACGCGGACGCCTCGCTCAGAAAACACGACGACCGAGCAACGGCGGTAGCCACGTCCATCGACAAGCTGATCGTTAGCGCGTCGCTGAGGACGACAGACCCAGTCGTTGCGGAAGAAGCAGCCGTGGCACTCGCACTCGTGCAACCGAGCGTGGACACCGTGGTCACAGATTCAAAGTCAGCCTACGGAAGCTTCCGAAGGGGAGTGATCTCTACCACGGCGCGAGCCATTCTCTCCAAGCACAAGCCTCCGGGACGAGCCATCGAGCTCGTGTGGGTACCGGCTCACTCGAAGGTGGAAGGCAACGCCCTCGCCGACCACCACGCCCGAGAACTGTCCATCCGGGCCGAGGACGAGCCGGCTGAGCTACCGCATCCCGTGACCAGCTTTAAAGAGATTACTCAGATGTATAGAAACGCGAGGTGCAAACTTCCCGAACCGCACCCACAGTTAATCAGGCAACAGCAAACGATCCTGCGGCGCATGCAGGCGGGATCGCTAGCGCATCCCGTTCTGTTACATCGAATGTACCCGAGGCAGCACGACACACTCTGCCCTTTCTGCAAAACGGAAAGAGGCACTCTGGCACACATCATAGCCGAGTGCAAAGACCTCAAGAACCCCCCACCACCCTTTCCCCCCAACACCCCCAATCCCCAACCCCCCGAGCGATGGGAGACCTTGTTGTCCAGCCCCGCCCTGCCAACTCAGCTAGCACTGACGGCCAGGGGCCAGGAGTTGCTGGATACATATGGGTCCCGTGAATAGGGAACCACCCCGTCTGGTGCCTGCGCGCACCATCGAATTTTCGAGCTCAGTAAAGTTGATTCTCTCTCTCTCTCCTCCTTCGTCATCGGCGCGGCGCTCCCTTGGCGCGCCGTTCGTTACCACCTCTGAAACAACGTCGAGGCTACGCTCGAAACACAGATGGTGCAAAGAATCTATTCGGGTACAGCGTCCAAGAAAGCAAATGCAAAGAAAACTGATGATACTCTAACACCAGACACGGAGGGCTGAGCGATCACGCTGGCTGCAAGCGTCGTTGCTCCTGCGCTCACTGTATCCTTCCACCGAGAACGGAGGAGCGTCAAGCCCGGTTTGGCCCGTTGTGTAAGTGCTTTACACTCCGGTATAAAACAAATATGTGTGACTATGTAAAAGCACCCACACACAAAATATGTTTTTTGTAGCTTTCTGATGTTTTTACGCTCGTAAAAAATTGATTAAATCAAGAGCGCACAAACACGTCACGATTAGTTCAAGAAATAGCCGTTGCGCTCCGATACCATCGACCCCCCAAAAAACCCCATCTCAGGGGCCCTTTAAGGGCTTCGCCCCTAAAAAAAAAGACAAAACACGATGGACGGAGGCAACGCCAAGACCCTTGTCAACCTTGACAAGGGAGACTTCCGTGAACGTCGCGCCGTTATGGCTCTCGGAAAACTAAGCTCCAGGCTCTGGTCTTACGACCACAGAAATGCCGCCTTGGCAGCAGATACCATCATACTCGCAGAATTGAAAGAAGGCAGCAAGACTGGGCCATGAGGAAGACAGACATTGCGGTGACTTGCGTAGCCAACGCCGAAATGTTTCTCTGACGAAAGATGTCTGGATGTCGGACGGCTTAAAGAAGATATATTATAATGACAAGGGATGAAAGATGTAAAGTTGCATGGCCTTGCACCTAGGTAGCGGCAACGTTACGCTGCTGCGTTTATCTCAAATGTGAAGCTATAAGTGTTCAGGAGGACGGGCTTGCTGCGGAATTTGCATCTGTTTATTGCGTGCAATGGCGCAGCTAACAAAAACGCCGAGAGGTAATTCGGTTTGAGGTGCGACCAAGCGATCTCGTTATCAGTTAATTAAACAAGTAAATATCCGGACACAGCCACGTGTAGAAATATTGCAAAAAAAGAGAATATAGATGTTTCAAATTTATTTATTACATTCGTGCGTACGCTTTGTTTTGCAACCAGCTTTCACTTACACCCCTTTCTGGATCAGGTCACCACATGACATCAGGAAGCAACTCCTCTGTAACGTCCATGAAACACAAATGTCGTCGTAAGCCATGTTCAACCAGACTGCCATCTTAGAGCTGGTTTTCTTACGTCAGGTCACTGCCTAACAAAAAGGTAGGTCTGTTATTTCTTAGCTTATTTCAAATTCGAAATAACTCGTATACGGACGTATACGGTCGAGCAACTTTGTCGACAATTTTATTTTTATGTTTTAGCTCTGCGAAGAGCTTCCACGTGGGTGATTTGCGTCTCCTATACTGCAATAAAGGCTGCTTAGCTGTCGTATTCTTCCTCCAATGAAAATATTGCCCAAAACAGCTTTTATTGTGCCTGTACCCCAAGGGGTGTTTCCACCGTCGATTGCATTTAGGGATATTTCACCCCCACTCCCTGTCTGCTTCGAAGAAGGCCGTTGGCCCGAACAGACACCGCAAGCGGGACGTATATTGTGCACTTTAATTGCTTATAGATAGTTGGGGAACTACATCGTTACGTGGCTGCAGAAGTGATGAGGTGATCCATGGTTGATTGGAAGTGGTCTATTTACAAAGAGATATAATGAACGTATTTACAGAATGTACAGCTGCCGTCACATCCTAACTAATTAGAACAAGGATCTGTGAATATCACATATTAGTTCTCTTACTGGCCTAATGACAGCCATTACCGGTTTACAAGAAACTTTTTCTATTAGGGAGGACTCTTTTAAACGCACACCAAGGCCACCAGGCAGTTCCCGGAAGAAGAAATTCCTGTAAATTTACGAGACCGTGCTCCAATTACTTTTTGCGGCACCTGTACGTGGCGGCCATAAGTTAGCGCGCGTAAGGACAAAGCAACTTCTTCGTCGTACTCATCGTCTTCTGTCTTGAGCCATGGCGGCATAGGACACATTGCCCGCCTATGTGTCCTGTGACATCACTGACGTCGCTTCAGGTCGAGGGCGACGTCGCGGTTGAAGCGACGGCGAGGTGACGATTGTGTTGCGGATGGGAAATGCGATGGAAATGTACGGCAAGGAATCGCTTGCGGCCACGGAGCATGGTGACAGGATTGGTCATGCCTGGTCCGCAGCACGGATGTCTTCAGCGGTGCCAAGCGTCGAAGGTTGTCGAAGCCACATCGGACAAGAGGGTTGGGGACACATCTGCGGTTTGTCTCGTCAAGGCTGGTCTCGCGGGCTAGGGGCACGGAGTGGGGTGTGGTCGCGGTGTGGAGCTTCCCGACATGGGCCAAGTACCATCGATGATCGTGTCCAGGCCGAGACGGCACGAAGCTGTGGCCAGGGATGCTATTCCAGAAGGCCCGAGATTGGGTGGAACTCGGAAGACGGGAGCTCTGGCGGCGCCCACGTATCGGGATGATAATATTTCGGGGCGGACTTCAAGCGCTTCAAAAATGCGATTCATCTGATTTGATGCTTATTGGAATAATGAAACCGGTCCAGGGCAGCGCGATCCAAGGAGGCACGACTAGGGCGTGGCGCATTTTTCACTGCGTTCTCTCGCTCCACTGCTGCACTGGTGGCTACTGTGGGAAAGCAAATCCAACTACTTTAAATTATCGCGCTTTTATTTTATTAATGTGTATTTCACTACAAAGTTCATTTTTTATTTTAGGCGCTAACATGAGCTTTTCATTTGAAATTAGTCCTAAGTAGCAGCTTGTGCCCATGTCTGTGGTTGGCAGCAGACAATGAAATCAGTGACTAAGGCTGACTGGCAAAAAAAAAAAAAAAAAGAAAGCGGGTGATGGAAACGCGCCACAGTTAAATTGCTGCTCGATGTTTTGAAACCCTCCGTTCATTTTTCTATACAAAATTTCCTAGGGGCACTGAAGTCTGCTTACGTGATTTGAAGGCGAAAGCTTGGCGATACTTATTAACAACTGGTACATTGAACTTCCTATACTTATTAACAAGTGATACATTGTACTTCCGATAATGCTTAAATGATATATTGCAGTTGCGTATTTTTCCTCGCTTTCATTTCTGTCTTCTGCATGAATTTTGGCATTACTTCGACCGGCTTCTTTTCTGCTATGTCGTGTTTGCATCAGTTTCTTCTCTTTAGGAGGAGGAGGGAGGAATGCCTTTAATGAATGAAGAGAAGTCAGCCTGGCAGCGAGCTTGGCTTGCTACTCCACATGAACATGAGATGTGCGAAAGTGAAGGGAAACGAAGACACAAAAACTCATACAGACACTACAAAAGCAAATAAGCACACAAACTGACAAATGCAGGATCACGCACACGGCGCACAAACAGAAGTGAAGTTAAGGCACACATTCACAGAGTTTCGTTCAGGCCGGAGTCACGGAGAAATGACACCAAAGCCCGTGTACTCCGTGTTGCCGCGGCAGTTGAGTGCCAAGGACCAATGGCGTCACAAAGCTTCAATGGTGCATTAGCACGCAGTCCCAAAGTTGTCTTCCAGGTTAGCCGCGGGGTGTCATAACGGGGACACACACACAGAACATGTTCTATGTCCTCATGGACACTGCATACTTGACAGTGAGGGAAGGCAACTCGGCGCGTCTTGTGCAAGTAGTGGCTGGTAAAAGCGACGTTGAGGCGAATGCGGTGAACGACTGCTTCGTCGCGCTTTCCCAGGCCACACGGCATTCGAAAAGTGCAGGCGGGATCAATTCTGTATAGTGGCTGATAATTTTTTGTCCCGTCCGTCCATATGGAGAGTTGTGACTGCCGCGCCACGGAGTACGCAAGTGTCGCGGCGTCACGTCTAGAGAAAGGAATCGGGATGATGACACTAGATTGGGTGTGGGCCGCCCAAGCTGTTTCGTCGGCCACCACATTCCCATTCACCCCACAATGTCCAGGTAGCCACTGTAACACTACCTCGTGAAGCATTCTTTAATTTAGTAGCGAACTCGTCTGCAACAAGACTGGCACACACCACAGCGTCTCTATAACCGGGGTTCTGCACGGCTGGTGTGCACCTGTCCTTCTTATGTGCCGTCACGTTCACGTGTCACGTGGCACGCGCTATTCTACAACTTTTACCTTTCCGATTCACAGCTTTGTGAATTTGAAAACCAGGCCCATTAGCTCCTCAAAGCTCCCAATGGCGGACAAGTCACACAAGTGGGCATGTGCTACGAAGAAACGAATAGCAACAACCACAGCTTTTTAAATTTCTTTCCTTTATTTCGCTTTGCTCTTCACAGCTCTTGTTCGACAAAGCGCTCTACAATGAGCTCGAAATTCCTCCTTTGCTAAAGAAAAAGATCTGTCGCGGTAGATACATGCCTGCCACGACCGCGAACAATTAACCGTGCGGCAGCAGCCCCCACCACGAGCGCCCCGAGTTCAACTCGGCCGTGTAATGTCAATCCCGAGTTTCCTACAAGTTGCCGTGTCAAACACACCCAGAATATTCGTGCGTGCGGCGTAGTGACCGAAGCCCCACCCAACCATGGCGTCCACGTCGCTGGCGGGGTAACGTTGCAGCCACGAAGTCACTTGCATTTGATGTTCCAGTGACAAAGCTTAGCATCAAACAATGACCGAAGGAGGTCCCCAGTCCATCGTCAGTCAAATGCTGCCCGAGTCGTGGGGGTGTTCAGCCCGAACGAAGGGTTCGCTCTAGTCCGAACAATAGGAGCGGCCAAATGACAAGATTTTCCCGCTGAAGGCTCGTTCATACACAGTGAAAACACAATCGATGACAGATGACACGATTTCTAACGTCTGAAACGCACTCGTCAATTTTTACGCACGCTCATCACACGCGGCATTGGGCTATTTCTGATACTACGACCACCGTCCGCACGTAAACAAAGCCGGTCACGTTTGACACAGTCGGGAGAAAGGCGCGTTTTTTAGATGCAGAGCATCTTATAGCGGGGGCCTGTCATGCGTCGAACGTGCGTCCGTCCGCACCGCTCCTCTTCACGCCAGCTGTGCGATAACGCGTGCTCGTACCCCTCCTCTCCCCTTCTCCTCTCCCCGCGCCGTCTGTGCGCCCGACGCGCGCTTCTCCCTCCCGCGTCTTCACCCACCAGCTGTGTGATAGCGCATGCGCGTCTCTCTCTCCTCCTCCTCTCCACGTCAGCTGCTACCGCGCGCTCGTAGCCTCCTCTCCCCTTCTCCTCTCCACGTCGTCTGTGCGCTGGCGCGCTTTCCCTCCGTGTCTCATCCGCAAGCTGTGTGATAAGCGCGCATGCGCGGCTCTCTCATCCTCCTCTCCACGGCAGTTGCTTTATATACCCCGTGCGTGCGCCGCTGGATCAGTTGCTTCTTCGGTTGATATGCGCAGCGCCGTCTCGATGCGCTGAAAATGGACGCCAACGAATCTGCTAACGAACTGTCTGGCGCACCTTCAAACAGCGCCAGTCAGTCCGTTATGCTCTGCATCCTCACAATCCCCCTCGGGGAGGTGCGGGTAATTTTTTTCGCTACAGTGAACTCCTTCGCTGATTTGGTTTGGGCTTGCGCTGAGCTGCACTGGAGCCACCCTCAAACCACGTAGCAAGCACAATTCAGCGGAAGAACAGAACACCGAGAAAATCTAAGCCGCCCCGCGCCGCTTTTAGAGGGCGGAGCTTTAAAAGAAGGCTGGGTTCAGGACGGAGTTTTAAAAGAAATAGCTGGGTTATCTACTTTACGCAACGGGGTGTATATTGCAACTCGATTCTAGAGAGCGCTGCTCGCGGATGTTCGCACAAGCCGTGCTCTTTCAACGTGAGCAGCCTCGACGGGGCGCGCTGATAATGCCAAGTCTGCCCCACGCGATAGCGCCGGTTTCGCTCGAGGTTTATAGGATGCTCTGCTATCCCTACTTTGTTAACTCTAGCAGCTGGAAACTCGGGAGCGAGCTATCGCGGGCCTTCTGGAATAGCGCCCCGGGTTGGGGATGGTCGACCGGTACACTCCACCAAATGTTACGGGAAAGCAGACTTATATGATGCTGGTGTATTTGAGGAAACCACAGAAGCCTTGGCAGACCGAAGCTCGCAATAGCCGATCAGGCTCCATTATCCTCTTCCTCCTCTTTTCCTTATGGAGCTCCGGACACGATGGCCATTCTCTTCGTCTTGACTGGCCGCCAGCTGTGTACATGACCCAGCAACTGGAGCGCATAGCCTACCTACATAGCCTCTCGCAACAGTCGTTATTATATTGCAGACTAATTCTGCTGCAGACCAACGTCACACCAGAAAAAGATTGTCAGGCTGAGGGCCTTAACTGTGCTGGTTGCGTAAAAGAACAAAAAGAAACATGTTGAGCGTTTGTTTAACGAGTCACGCAGAAAAATTCTGGGTTCTTTAACGACGAAAAGACAAATGTGTACGGAATCAGTGTAACAGCAAGGCATACCGCACTCCCTTAAACGATCGATCGTGCAATATCGGATTCCCTCGAGAAATTGGTACCTCTGAACTCGGCAAACGCATTTCTCAAGGGCGTTTCCTGTGACGTGAAGGCATCGATCGGTCGCTATTAACCTGTCACATACGTACGTGAATACCCCAGCCGTGGCGTTATTAATCGACTTGGTCATTGTACTGACTGCTACCTCTGGTATAAAGAACTTCCCACGCGTATGTATGTATGTATGTATGTATGTATGTATGTATGTATGTATGTATGTATGTATGTATGTATGTATGTATGTATGTATGTATGTATGTATGTATGTATGTATGTATGCATGTATGTATGTATGTATGTATGTATGTATGTGCAAATAAATAAATAAATAAATATGCAGGTTCAAATTTTGTCGAACTGCGTATTTTTATATGACAATTTTTTTAAAGCGTCACTCCTTTTTGACCATTTTCTCAACAAATTTGTCTGGAACAACACATTCTGTGCAAACGAAAACGATGCAGACGTCCTTTTACTTTCCCTTAAAAGTGGTCCAAACTGCAATAACCGAGCGTTTTAATGCCGTTTCTTGGTGCGAATTTTTTTCGCACACTAGTTGTGATATCCATAACTGGGCATACTTTTTCTCGGCTTCTGTCGTTTTCTTCGCCATTCTCCTTGGCTTTGATTCCTGCTTTGATTCCCGACGCCCCCTTCACCGGCGTGTCCCTAATCCTTGCCTTTTCTTGAAGAAATATCGCTGTACACAGCACAAGGGAAGAAAGAAATAACTTGAGACAAACCATTCGTACCGAACAGCGCGAAGGCATTAAAAAAATGAAACAGTTTATCTGCCCTTGCTGCCGTCATCTTTTGGAAAAGCGAAGCAGGCGTGCCCATTGTCGACCCGAAACGCCGTTCAGGAAACGATTGCTTTCTGTCACGACACAAGGACCTCGTCGCAACTTGTTGCTTCGGTCTGCCTGTCGTTGCTTCGGCCTACTCACTCAGATGCGTTGCTTAGAACGATGCCTTTTTTAAAACTATGCACTTCAGCCCGTCGAAGTTCCAGGAACTTCTTTGCTTACCATGCCTGAATTGCGGCTCAGTGCGGAACTCGGCTCCTTAAAACTATTCTGTTGCCGCCTGACATGCGCGCATTCCCGTCCCCTGCCTCCCTCCTTTCCGCTCGCCTTGCAGAAAGGACAGATTGTGACGCCACTACAGTGGATGAAAAAGGAAGGTAAAAGGACAAAACAAGGGGCGGAAAAGGGAAGCGTTCCATTACCTCTAACGCTGTTGTCAGCCGTCGACAGAAGCTTCAACGGGGGACGTCGGAAAACCCTCGTCTTCACAACAATCATTGACTTCATCGTGAAACGTGCGTCCAGGACATCGCTGCTCCATCGAGCCTTGTCAAGGAGGCTCCACGGAGCAGCGATGCAGGCGTTCCGAAGAACACGGCGTCGAGGCGGTGCGGGGAAGAACCCAGCCCTATTAATATCAGAGCCCTGTCAGAAGCACCCCTGGTCTGCCAAGCTCAGCCTGCGTTCAACAATAAACAGGGGACACACGGCGGTGCTGTTCCCCGCTGTGCAATCTTGTTTGAGAAGCGTAGGATGCCAGCATTGCCCGCAAGAGGCTTTTTTTATAAGGATGATGACATGGCTCATCGTGTTTTACCAGGACAGAACAGATGCCCGCGGAAAATTTTGCAGCATAGATGAATTGATGAGCGCTTTGCGTTAGCTTACGTGAGCATTGAATAAATACGAGCGGCCTGGATAGAAACAGCCCGCCCGAATTAGCCTTTGCTAGCACTGATATAGCTTGTACACGAGTTAGGTGCATAATTTTTCATTTGAGCAAGCGTTATTAGTGACCCTTGATATTAAAGAAAAAGAAGCAACTGCTCAGACAAAATGACCACAACAAGAGGGCCAGGTCGCAGACAAAAACGCAGACGAAGCGTTCAAAACAGACTGCATCACGTGACAAATCATAATTCCTTTGGAAAATGAGCGACTCAGAGAAACATTCCGTGTGAGGATGGATACACTGCGGCTGCGAGAATTTCAAATCTATTATTTCGAAGCTTCGGCGGATTCAGAGAGGTGCGCAGGCTTTCTTGAGTTTCTTCAGCCGTGTTTACGCAGCGTGTTTTTGTAATCGCCTTCTCTCAGATGGGGTTCTAAGCAAGAGGAAACCTTCGACTCTCTTGGAGTATAGATTACAGGGGTTCAAGGTAACAAGCTGTCGATCGTTTTTATGGTAATAATTTATCTTTGAACGGCATAAATTACTCTGCATTTACCCAGAATACTTCAATTGATTGGCGCGTCATGGGTGGGCGCCAATTATCGATGAGCGAAAGCAGCAAAAAATTCACTTATTCTTTAAGAAACACACTGGCCTTGCTAGTTGCTTCTGGAAGAAGAACAAGGTTAAATTCATCTAACTAAAAACAGGGATGGAGAAACAAACGCTAAAGCTGCATGCACCACCGAAATATAAACCAGCTAGAAATGAATGGGAGTAATAATGGCGTCTTGTGGAGGGGAGAAGAGGTAGGCAAATTATAGTAGCAATAACCATGATGCCTACTGCATAAGGGTTGCTCGGCATACGAAGAAAAAAAAACGATCAAACGGTGAACGTCCTTACGTAAGCAAAAAAACTCTAACAGTCCGCATTTCTTTCTGCTTTTTTAATCGCTTGTTTACACGGAAGTGAAAAGTGGTGCTTTCATCAGCGCCTAAAAGAAGACAGGCTTTCAGCAACGCACAGAGCACAGAACTCCGAACTTCGTTTACCGAACACAGGCGCAGACTTCATCGTTCTTTCACTTTTTTTTCCCGGGATAACGCGAGGTTACGTTCAATCGCTGACCAGAGCCGCAGGGTCTGGAGTCGACGAAAGGAGACATCGCGAACAGTGTACTGGCGAAGGGCCGCAAAGAGAGTCCATAACGAAGCGCCCAGAGGTGTAGTAGAAAAAGTGTGGTCAGGATATAAAAGCGAAATCGCGCCTTTTAGTCTCTCGCTCTAAGCCGCAGCTGCTCACCGTTATTGCTGCCTCGCTGCCCAGAGAGCCTTTTTTAGCATGCTTTTTACTGCCCGCCTTCCTTACTCAACCTTTTTGTTTCCTTTCCGCAGTAATATCAGCAGTGCTATTCCTGGGAGGCATGGAATCATGCGCGGTGGTTCTGTTTCGTGTTCCCAAAGCGCTGGGTCATGCCTACGAAGCCTTTAGGGAGACAGGAAAAAGAAGGTGAAACTGGGGCCGGTACCAATGGCCGTAATCGAAAACGAGGGATGAAAGTAATATTGGGGCTGCGAAGTCAAGCCGCGCTGTATATCGAGCCAGGATAGGTTTTTGGGCTCGGCGCGCTGCAGAAGTAGGGTTGTAATAAAACGGGCGCCGCGAAAGTAATCGGATAGGACGACATGCTCTCCGCGAGAAAGAAATGCAAATCAGGAAGCAACACGTCGCCGCGCCGGCGGGCATTTCCGGGCACCGGAATACGGGAGTGACGTGTATATTACTTTACCGCGAAAGAGCCCCGAAACAGGAGTTGAAAAAAAAAAAAGAAAGAAAAAAAAATCAGAGGGGAAATTTTTCAGGCGTTTAGTTCTTTGGGTGATGTAAGAATTAAAAGCGGTAGCTCTGGCGGCACGTTCATCGCAATCTTTCCGAGGTATTCGACGTTATTAACGAGCTTAGCTGGTCTCAAATATTCTGATGAAACCTTTTGCTTTCTTACACTATCCGAGATAATCTTGTTCTGAAGCAAAACATTCTTCGCACGTACTTATGCAAGTACATTCCGATTTCTAAACGACGCTGACTACAGCTATGTCTCAAAAACTGCAGTGCGGAACATCAAGTCCTGAGCGTCGGCATTATGTTCTACTGCGGAAAGCTAGCAAAATCATTTTTCTTTGTTGTAGAGTACACTTGGGGAAGCAGGAGCGTATAGCAAGCAGGTTCTGCGGAAATTTTCGAACCAAACTAATTAGAAAAGTGGCCTAGAAACTTTTGTCAGACGCTGTGCATACATTGGTCGCTCTTAATCGCTATCGTCACCATCATCATCACGACCCGCTGCTCCCATTAGCCAGGAGCTGAATAAGGTTCAGGGCCTCGATCCCTTCCCCATAAGGGACATTGGACAAAGAACAGACAATGGAGTGAAATGGCGCGATTAGTGTCTTCTTGAAGGGCGGGGGTATTATCTCTTTCTCCAAGAGGGACGGTTATGTGTCGTCCAGTGAACTGGGGGGGGGGGGGGGGGGGGGTGCGGAATCGTACTCCGTATCCGTAGGAAAGGAAACAAGGAGTCTCCTAGTGCAGCTTTGGGTAGGGCGTTCGTGTTTGAGTGCGTATGAATAGACCCACCGTATGTTTAGGGTTGTTCGTTTTCAGGTAAAATCTGATTTTACCCGACTCTTACGCCCCGAAGATATTTCCAGAGAATCGGGTTAAACCCAATTTCTCACTGATTGCATCGTTTCTGCACAATTGTGGGCTGAGGGTCCGCCGTTCGCAACCAGTACTTGCTGTAAGCAATCCCTACAAACACAGCTTTCGAACTCATTGAGTATTGGCATGACTCTACCGCTCACTACCCCAGCCTGCCAAATGCGGGACTGAAATTGCTGTGCCTAGCTAACGGAAGCTGTGGTGTCGAGAGAGCTTTCTCGCAGCTGAGGTGCGTCCCGATCGGGCAGGTCTCGAACGGAGGCCGACATGTTGCGATTGCAGACGATAATGTATGCAAACAAGGATGTGAAAAACATCGATGACCAGCTTTTCGTGAGTAAATTGTTTCATTTCTTACAAGTTATCAATGTTCCTTACTCTAATCATTACTGATTCATTTCCGAACAAACACCAAATTTCTGAGAGTATTTGCTATATTCGGTGACAACTTAAGAACGGCACCGGAAGTTTGCCGCTGTTCCTTATCACCGTAGCCGGATGTTTCTCCGCGCGGCGAAAGTAGGGCGTTACAGGGAATATTTTGAACATGGCGTGAGCCGTTCCCGTGATTTTTTGGACTTAATATGCTTATAAACGACTCCAGTGACGACAAACAAACTGCGTGAGACAGGGCAGACGATATCACGCATTCATAGCAAAACCCTTTCAAAACGCGCGCGCACTGACGTCACAAGTCCGGCGCTTTGGCGGAGTGATACACTACATGAGGTGGTGCCGTTCTTGAGTTGTAACCGAGTATAAAAAACCCTGACGTCCCCCCGATTACCAACTTGAAACAAACACAATATTTAAAAGCTCGTGACACCTTTCGATAAAATAAACTCAGCTTATTACATAGCACGTCTGTAGACGTAACACGAAAAAAAAAACGGAATTTGGGAATGATTTTACAAAAAACCCTGATTTATTTCTGATTATCAGTTTGAAAAATACCACCTGATTTTCACTCCCCGATTAAAAAAAATCAAACCCGAAATCAAACAACCCTACGTATATTCCATTGTCTCTACATACATGCTTCCACCGATTCCTCCAAAGAGCAAGTTAACTGTGATTTTTAACATTTCATTTTATGACGTAATGTTGTTAGGCAAAGAATTTATGTTTGCCCAATGCAGGATAAACAATAGTGTAATTAAAAAAAATTATTTCGTGATATCGAGAAAGGGGAAAGAGTTAACACATTGATAACTATGTCTTAGTTCTGACCCATATTATGCCACTCCTGCCCGTATTACGTCCCTGCAGCGCGGAATTAGAAAAAAAATTTCAATTTTCTCGCGTTATTTTTCGCTTAATAAACATTTTTCGCAGCCGGAGTGGCACTCAGTAAGTTACCGAAGGCTAGTTGTTTCAAACTAAGCGAAGTTTTATTTGGTCGTTACGACTGACCCCTTTAACGTCGTTAGACACCAAAGCACAAAGCGTTGGCCTATACACGTTTACGCATATCATATGTGATGCTTAATGGGTATGCAACACTATGGAAGTTTTCGCGAACACACAGAACCCAAAGACTACTCGACCAACCAGAAGCTAAAGCAAGTAAAAATAGTCGACGGCTTGTGTCGCACGCCTTCTTAAAATTCCGCTGCCTCTAGGCGAAGTTTTTTTACAGATGGCTTGATCATTACAGCCTTTTATGTTTCGTGTTGTAGTAGCGCTCCGAGCGTGTCGACAAAAAGTTACAACGATTCACCGGGTTGTGGTCGGGAGCATGATACGGGCACTTTTCTTTCTCCGTCGCCGTCAGCAGTCTACCAAACGCACCGCGTGGAAAAGCTCTCAAACAAAAGGCAGTGGCTCCAAAAACTCGACTCAAAGAAAGAAAAAAAGAAAAAGAAAAACGAAACGATGTTCGGCACTCAATTTACCCTTCCCAGCGTATACGCTAAGTCGTCAGAACACCCAACAGGAAAAGAAACTAGACAACTGACGAAGAACAAGCCCCAGGGAAACTAAGGCAGCAGAGAAGTAAAGCTTCAGACAGCGATCACGCCGAAGCAAAAACGATGAGAGGGAAATAATTGCCCCGAATTGTTGGAGGCAACGCATCGCAGCGCATCGGACGAGGAGAAAAGAGAATGCACCCGTTGCTTCCTAAAGCGGATTCTTGCGTCTAATCTATTTTTGGACTCGGCTGGAACAAAATTTCCCCATCGAGCAGCAGCATTGTGTATTTGCACTCCACGTGCCTTTATTCTTCTCTTTCCCCAGTGGAGGTTTATTCCTGCACGCTGAGTTTCTTCTTCCTACGGTGGCGCTTTCGCTCCTTGTCCGCGTTCCTCCTATCACAGAGCCCTTTGAAATGAACTCGCTTGAGAGACGTAAGTAAACTCGCAGCCTCGAGCAGTGCGACGTGTTTCGGGCTTTCCGTGGGGAAAACTAACGTGCGCTTCCTCCGCCAGTTTATTGACTTTCCTTGTTTTTCGCTTTCTTGTTTTTTGCAAAAGTTTCGCTTCTTACAGCCTAGAGGGAGTACAATGCCGAAATAAGAGCCCCGAGAAATGAAGATGTCAAGTGAGTTGGAAGGCAGAAATGTCCCCACGCATGCCGCGCTAGTTTCTTGAAGACTTGATACCTACTATATACATCCTGACAAGTGTTTTAATAACAGGATACGAAAATAATAATTTGTCTAAAGAACTGTTTTCAATGCATTGGGGTCTGTCTGCTTTTGCTAGTAGCACCGTATATAGCATTAAAAAGGATGGTAGGTTGTGTGTGTTGGTACGAATTTACTGTCAGAGGCTGATTCCACCATTTTTTTGCGTCGGTCGAATGAGAAAGGCCGCTCTCCTCATTTAAGCCTACCCTCTCCCTTCGGCCACCCGTATGCCTCCGGCGCTTCCCGTTTTGATACGAGGTGAAGTAAGAAGACCACTGACGAAGATCGGGCCGCGAACTCCAAGCGTAAGCACGATGCCCGTCGGGACCCTGTATTGAGCGAGCGAGAGAGAGAAAACACTTTATTGGCTGAGGAAGCGAGGCGGAAAACGCAAGACGTCGGCGTGGATACAATCCCGCTTACGCTTCTCCGACGCGACGGCACGGTTTGAGAGAAAGTTTGCGGTTAGCAGACCACCTTCAAACAGATACGCTGGTCATCCATCTTCACAGAGTAGAATGACACTGAATTTTTGGTTCAACAACGCAATTTGTACGAGCACCCATCTCGTCTTCTTTGTTTTTCTTCGTCTAAGTTGGTCTGTTAAAGAAAAAAAAAAGAACGTCGTATATTGTGGTCACGAGACTACGGAGGTCAAGGGAGGAAGGATGTAGAAGGAAGGCAGGAACGGTAACCTGGCTAGAGCCTAGTTTGCAATCCTGCACGTGGGAAAGGGAACGTAGGCAAAAAAGAGAAAGGAGAGAACAAAGAAAAGTTGGATCAGACAGGTATGGCCAGCGGTGAAGCACTAAACGTTCAAGTTCAGTGAATGCCACTGAAGGCTTTCAGTCTATAGTCTGGTGTTTAAGTTCGTCGCCCTTGGAAAACGTAAGGGTTCCTTAGTCGCCTTCTGAGGGGATGGCAGAGAAGGCCAGTGACACAGAATCTTCTCCTCCGAAAATGACCGTCGAGAGTCCAGGTTCCTCACTGCTGACGACCGCTTCTTTCTTTCAGGCGATTAGCCCGGGCACTCGCATAAAACGTGGCGTATCGTCTCCGGCGTGCCGCACGTTTCGCCCTCCTCACTTGCTGTCATTACTATTAAGTATGAGTAAGCATTTGTGAATGCCACCCCCAGCCAGAGACAGCACAGAAGAGTTGAGTCACAACATGGGCGGCTGGGTGAAAGGGGACGTTGCAGGTGCGGGTCAAGGGCTCCAATACGTGCAACAGAGGAATTCACACGGAGGCCAAAGGGCGCATGAATCTAATAGGGAAGTATTCCGGGGGTAACTACAATGTTTTAAATGCGGAGCGTCTTATGCTCGGGGGTATGTCCCGCGGCGTCGGCGGTGGTCCGGCGTCCGCACACCACCTTTTCTTGGCCAATCCCCCACGTGGGTACGGGCTATAGTAGAGGAACAACAACAACAACAACAACAACAACAACAACAACTCCGGTTGTGCTTGCGCTTGACTCCGTGATTCTTCAGATGAAGTAGGATGGAAGCAACAGCCCCGCCAGTGAGTGTGCTGACGCAATTAAGTGAGATCATCAGCGCAAACACTAACAGCAATTACACCCAACTGCAATCCACGGAACGTGTATCGATCTCGTCTTTACCAACTGCAACGGCGACGACTACATACAACCGCTGCTACGAGATCCACTGACTGTGCACTACAGCGACCATAAGGCCGTCATACTCAAAGTAAGAAGACGTGCAAGCCTAAATAAAGACCTTTAGATACCACTTCAATCTCGCCTCACTCGCGTATATACGCATACAATAAGGAAAATTACACCCATCTCCCCGAAGGGAACCATGAGTAGGATATATGAGCATTACGGGGTTCACTACATTTCCACCAAATTTGGCTAACAAACATAATGAAAAAGCAAATGGAACCCCCATG
This sequence comes from Haemaphysalis longicornis, assembly GCF_048455015.1. Classification (NCBI taxonomy): domain Eukaryota; kingdom Metazoa; phylum Arthropoda; class Arachnida; order Ixodida; family Ixodidae; genus Haemaphysalis; species Haemaphysalis longicornis. The sequence continues at coordinate 50,621,328 of NW_027526361.1, read as the reverse complement.
ACGCTCCGCATCCTACTCATGGTTCCCTTCGGGGAGATGGGTGTAATTTTTTTTGTTTGCAGTAGAAATACATTGAGTGATGCGCAAAGAACAATAGATATGGGAAAATTAAAATCAGCGTATCGCATTGATAAAACTCACTAACGCTCTCCAGACAGACCAGGCCGGCATCTGATCACAACACCCTCAGTAGATGTGTGCCGACACAGCTACCAGCCGGCTGGCCCCCTGAGCAGAACACAGTTCTCCCACTGTCTCGACAAAACAAACTACAGTAGTCACGGGAATGCTCGATTACTCGTTCTATCTGTATAAAGTTCGTGTACGTTACGCTTTTCTCAGAACTACGGCTCCTATTAAACTCTTTTTTCCTATTCATTCTTTTTTCTTCGTCGTGGCTCCGTCCGTCCGACTTGCTGCCCCGGCTTCTCATTTCCCGCGTCCGTTAGCTGTAATGATTTCTCTCCGGAAAGCCAGCTTATCCCGCTCTCCATCCGAATCTCTCCCGTTCTCCCGCCTGTTCCCCTTGTTTTATCACTCAGTTCTGCTGCGGCCCGCTTCCTACCTCTGTTCCCGTTTATACGTCCTCAAACCGCGTTCCCTCCTGTCCGCGAGGCTGTACCCCTCATAAAAAATCCTGTGGTGTTTTTGATGTATTTCTGTAGAGTTTTGTCTTCCTCTTGTGTAGAGATTTTGTAGAGTTTGTGAAGAATTTTTTTGACGAGCTCTTGACGTGTTTCAACAAGTATTTGGCCACGGAGTTTCTGTAGAGAGTTTGACGAGTGATTTTCTGTAGAACTTCTGATGTATTTTTGCAGCCTTTTTACATACATTCATGCGTACTTCTTGATGCACTTCTCATGGAGTTTCTGTAGAGAGTTTGACGAGTGATTTTCTGTAGAACTTCTGATGTATTTTTGCAGCCTTTTTAAGTAGATTTATGTGTACTTCTTGATGCACTTCTATGGCTTTTATGATGACATCTTATGTACTTCATGACGTATTCTTACGGAGCTTCTTCATTTATTTCTGCGTACTTCCTGACGTGTTCTTGCCATTTTTGTAATGGGTTTCCTGAACTACATGAATATTTTAGGTCGACAAATTGATACATAATTACACATTTTACGCTTTGCTGCAAGTAAGTGTTATTGGGCAAAATAGGGGCATTTTTGGCAGTCACAAGATGTAAATCGGTAGCATTGATAGTCACACATAAATTTAGTCAGACAGCGACAGCTAGCTGAAAGGCCAGCCAGTCAAAGCTGCTGAAATATACAAGCAGAGACAAAACTCAGCGACTCACGATCGATTTAATTCTGAGACAGAACTATGCAGCTGACTGACCGACAGCCTTGATTTTCCGTAACACTACGGACAGGAGGGTCGCCTTGATTAGCTGCTGGGGCACGGCAAACTTGGCACATGTGCAGGCTGGAAAGAAAGAAAAAGCAAGCTGATATCAGAATACAACATATCAAAAGTAACATTTTTTTTTAAATATCCTTTTTTTGCTGAAGTTCTGTTTTAGTTTGACTCTCTTCGATGCTGATATTTAGCCCATTTTTAATTTCCTTAAATGCTAATTTGATGATAAATTCTTAGCAAGAATACACTAATTCTCATTTGAATACTTGTGTCATAGCTTGAATTTTTTAAGGTTCCATGTGTGCTAAATTATTTTTACATGAACCGTACCAGCAGTGGTAGTAATTCAAAAGATTTTGCTCACATATACATGATCTCTCAGTATAAAAAGCCACCTCATGTCACCAGACGTTCGGCACCAGCAAAAATGACTGAAGGCTAATAAAGTTTTATCTGAATCCCCAGAATGACAGGTTACCTGCCAAAAAAAGCTATCCAATAAAAGCACCAATGACTTGGGTTCACTTACGAATAATGTTTGGACACCTAAATAGCTTGTGCGCCTGTATACACAGGACACCTATGCGGTTGTCATTCTCATTCTCTGTATATGTCCGTTGTTATGTCTTGTGCAGTTGTAAGTAGCTGGCACACATGAGAAGCCCAACAATTTGTTTTAGGCAATATAGATGTCCACAGGACCACTGCTGTACAAGGAAAGCTCACTAAGTGTAAAAAGTACTGCTTATTATTTTGTTGTAAGCAGCTATTATGCAGCTTCGATGTCTGCTCTCTATCAATTATCATCAGCTATTCTGCAATGCCTTGACGTTATTTTAGCTTTCGAATTCATTCATTGCTGAGACGTGCGAAGGAAAGTTTGATCCCCCGCTTAAGCGGGCGAACATGTGGATCCCCCGCTTTGATAGAGGAGAAATATCCCAAATACTATCCACATTAAAAACCACTGTTCTGAACGATGCGCAGGAAACAAGTTGCCGTAATTTATGGACAATTTATGCTCAGATGTCAGCTATTTTGAACGCATAGTATTCTATAGCTAGCAACACGTAGTGTTGTACGGCTTCGAGCAAATTTTCATTCATGGTTTTTTACCACGGTAGCTTTTTCCCATGCGAAAAACCACTAATGACATGATGGACATTCCATAATAGCCAGCCTGAAGACGAAATACATATATGCAAAACTCTTCCAACCTACTACCATTGGTAGCGTGGTTCATGTCAACACTGCTTAGTATGCTGGCAAGGGGGCCTTGGGCAGACATAAGGAAAAACACAAATTCACAAATAAAAGTTACAGAGCTTCCTTAAATATATTCGGTTCGTTTCAACGAAAAAATTAATGCAGGTTAAAAAACTGTTGAAAGGAGGAGACTAAGCGGCACAGAAAACGACCTGCCTTGTGCTGCCATAAAGGGTGCCAAATAGAACAAAAATAAAACAAAGGGTGCTGTCCGTGTGGGGAGACGTGAGCCAAAGCAGAGCAAAAATAAGCAATGGGGTGAACTATTTTGTCATGAGCAGCGCCAACAAACCAAAATGTACAACTGTAGTAATGTTGGTAAATAATCAGCTCCACAGTGCAAAACATACAGAACAAAGGGACAAGAAAACACAGGACAGGCTCTGAAGTTAAACAAAAATATGCCACCAATAGATGCACAAAAACAAAATTTAACCCAATGAAAGCCTCGGGCATTATTGGGTTAAGTTTCTCTCATTTTTTGTATGCATGCTGAGTATACATTTTTGTGCAACTCCAATAAGTTTATTTTAGTTGACATTCAGAGCGTGTCCCATGTTTTCTTTTCCCTCTGTCCTGTCGGTTTTGTGCTGAGGATATAGACAGGCACAATTGCAAGAAACGCAATGAAGACGAATAAACTACAATTGCTACACACTACGTGAAAGTCCCTAACAAGGATTTCTGTCCAAAAATTTTTAAGTAAGCATTGAACCAAATATTTCAAAGCTGGAGCTATACTAAAAGCTTACTGTGTATGAAGAGATCTGTGAAGGAAGTTTGAACAGCCACAGGTACGGATAATGCATGTTGTCATATTTATAGCTTTAATAGCAGCAAAAAAGACAACAGAAATTTTTTGAGTAATTTTTAAGTTTCAAATGTCCCTATCAACGTGCACAGCTACGGATAAGTCGTCACCTGACAATTATAACCAACCAAACTTCGCACGCCCACAGAATAGTCATCAGGCACAAATATGTATGTGAAATATTTCCTTTTCTTTACTGTTCATGCTTTTATTGGGGCAGCCAAACGTACACTGGCACTAAATATTGAGTAGAAAGTGTTCACAATTTACATTAAATACAGTAGTCAAATCCCGTCAACCCTAATAAACAGAGCAATAAATCCTTCAAGTAAATTTTGCAAAAAGCCATAACTTGCTTGATGCTTGAAAAAGTTTTCTAGCAAAAGAATATGTTACCAGGCAAATTGCCGCTTGTAAAACATGAAAAAAAAAAACAGCATGAAAATTGGACCTAAGCTCACAATTGCAAAAACACAGGACAAGAACAAGTGCTATTTTTCAGCTGTTCATCAACACAAAGAATGTATATATGCACCGAAATATCGCGCTGGTGCCCAAATGCTTCAATAATGCCAGGCGTTTCGAACAGGCCGAACTTCCCGACATCCCTATGTGCATCCAAAAGAAAAAATTGTGTGTAAGGTGTTGAACCAAGATTTATTTTTCTCTCTTTGCGTCACACAATGCATTAATGATTTAGCAAGGAAATGGGCACTGACCACTTGCGACAGGTAAAATTGCGATTTGGACCACTTGCCCACCATTTCCTCCCCATTGTGGGGCGTGCAATCGTGACCAGCAATTCAGTGGGGCTAGGATTTTAGGGCAAAGCAGATACCAACCAGCCCACAAGGTCATAAAAGCTTTTATGAAGGGATGCTCAGCAGGGCACTACTGTTAAGTTGAATCGGTCTGAAGTTTTTTCATGCATATTTAAGTTTTTTTTTATCATTACGCGCACTGCTTCGGTTGACGAGAGGGATGATCTGCCTTTATAAATCCAACTTGGGGGTTCTACGCGCTGAAGCTATATCTGGTCTTGAGGGTGCAGTAGTGAAGTGCCGGCACTTCGTTTTTTTTTCTTTGATTCCAAAATTGGCTGCCGTGGCCGAAAGAACCTCTTGAAATGGTTGGCATCATTCGAGATACAGCAGCACATCTGCGTCTCCACAAAAGTTCAGTATATACATACATTTAGTGTGCAATAAACAAATGATAGCCAGCTCGTACCTTGTGTTGTTTAGATTGTAAATCTACATCAAGCATTCGCAGTGCTACGTTGTGTCGGAAAAAATCTAATCTGCACAAATAATCACCAAAACCGCACTGGTGTAAGATTGCTTAAACACCTTCAAAGAGTCCCTAGTGAAAAAATGACGACTTCAGATCACTGAAATTCCGTTGTGCATGTAACAGGAAGACGAGGTCTGTAAAAACCATAAAAGAAACGTGTTCACCCACTTTTGCATAGACTGCCAAACAGTCGGCGGCGCCCGATGAGGAAACAGCCTCGGTCCTTGAAATAGGCCGCACCAAGAAGTCATTTTGAATGCAAGTTGCACCAGTCAGCAGCCTGCAACATGTAAGTTATTAGCAAACGACAGGCCAGACACCAGAATCATACTCTGCCTTAAACCTGCGAAATCCCAAATGCTGCGTTACTCTGATCACCAAGGTGTGTTGCACACTAAAATTCATTAAGCTGGAAATTCCGTAAGTGACCCAAATTGAACAGCCATTCTTGAATATTTTTACTTGGTTCTGAATGGTTAATTTACGTTTGCGATGCTACAGTAACAGTACGAAGCGCAACCAGCGCTACTCATACTACTGTACCAGTTACGACATGCGTGTAGTTCTGACGCTACAAATAAATTCGGGTTCCATACACTTTGTTCATTCCAACATATCACGACCAAACTGAGCGTTCAAAAAGATTAATTATTCAATCGAAACGCGAAAAAAACATCCAGATGGCATTCTAATCTAATGCTGTACGCTCGGAAATCATTCGGTTTATTATTTTATTCTAATGCTACACGCACGGCAATAATTCAATTTATTGTGCACGTTTTTTAACTGAAAACTATTATGACGGGAAAAAAAAACGGCATCTGCAAAACGAAACAAAAACCAAGAGTGCAGATCATGCTAAAAGTACACGATTTGCGTTTAATGCATACACACTTATATCGTACCCGCACTCATATTCTCATATTCGCACTCTCCAGCTTCCCTTATTTCATTTCATATCAAAACATTCGGCTAGCAAAACAGAACAGGACACACACACACTTCACCAAACACAGTGCTAGAAATCGCGTGAGAATTGATTATGTTTACACACGCAACGGCCAGGTACAAAGGTCTACCGACAGATCTGCGCAACGCACAAAGCGAGTCAGTGAAATCGTTAGGACTAACCGCTTACGCGGACCGCAG
>NW_027526361.1:50544786-50615341 GCF_048455015.1 Haemaphysalis longicornis | reverse complement strand
CCGGCAGCCTTCCGTCTGGCCGGTCGTGTTTCTCGGACCTCTCTACAAACGTCAAACCGAGGGTGGGAGTTTTTCGCACGGCTTAGCCTCCAATAAAAAAAGAGCTGACACGTCTCTTCGGGGTCGCGCCTCTTGCTTTCGCGGCTCTTCCAGCATCCCCCCTGTAATGATGACAGCGCCGATGACCCCCGTCTTGACGATGACCCCCCTCCCCTCCCTTCTCGTGGCCTTGCTGGGTCTCCTCATCCGGTGGCGGAATGTTGGGGCGGCCTCCGCCGACGCCAGCGAGTCGCAACCCTTTGTTGGGCCTCGCCGGCGGCTTTTATGCGGCGTCGGGGGAGGCTTTCCTTTCATCTTGGCCTTCGGGGACGGCTAGGGGGGGAGCGGAGGTAAAAACCCTTATTGGCATGTGTGCTGCTGTGGGGGAGGCGGCATTGCTCGCGCCCTGCTCGCGCATGCTTCGACGAGTTGGTCGAGAGCTGCGACTGCAAGCGGTCGCACGAAGACTCGCTTCCGTGGCGGTTTCTGGGCGCCAGAACCCCACGAATCTTTCCAGCCAACCGTGCGGCGGTTTGGCACCTTTTTGGCCTCCGGGCCCCCACCAGGGATCGCGCCGCGACACCCCCTTGCGCGCTGCGGCGCCTTTTAATTTTAATCCAGTTTTCATTGTCTTATGTTATGCTTCATCGTCTGCTCTGTAAATAAGTGTAAATAGACTTTTTCTTCATCATCTACCTCCTGCGTCAGCGTCACCGGCTACTTTCACCCATCCACGGCGACAACAACCACCTTCTTCAACGAACCAAACTTTACTCCCCCGCTTCCGGGGCGATGCTGCCGTGCTCGCTAACTGCACTGTGCTATCAAAATCAGAACTTACTCTGAAATAACAGAAACCTGTGCGAAGGTCGACGTGTCTGTGGAACGAAGCGATGGCTGTTACGAAGCCAGGACGACGATGATGGTGATGATACGTTCAGATGAGGATGATACGATGATGATAATGAAACGTACCCACACGGGGAGATTGACCAGGGTTAAAGAGTTGACGTGCTCCTGTTTGAGCTTGTGATCTAATTTATTTTCCGGAGTACAAAATATTGGCACTAAACAAAATTAATTTCACTGCAATGAAACCCCGAATCACCCAATAGTTGCTGCTTTCCACCAACTTAAGGGACCTGTCGTAAAAACTCACGTTTGTATAAAACTGTGAATCTCGCTCTTCACGTAAGCCGAATTTCCGTCCCAAAAGAACAGAATGAGTAACGTTCAGCGTCAAACCCATACGGTTAATCAACTTCTGCAAAATTAACCTCCTAGCTGCCGATATGGTGGCTACCGCATGGCCAAGAGGCGGCGGCAATGTGAAGAGGGTATACATCCTATTTACACGATGATGATAATGAGGGACTAAAACACTCAAAAAGGAACAAAAACAAGATAAGGCACCATAAGCCCCTTTCTGGCATCCCCAACACGCCCCAACCTCGAGCTTTTTAATAAAGACGGCGATAATTTTAAGATGCAGGGGAAACGGGAGACTTCATCTTTCTCCACAGTATAGCTATCATCGTCATTGTCACTACCGTTTTTTAAAAACGCGATCGCTAACCTTGAAAGGCTGTTCCAACGTAACCTAACCTAACCTAATTTAAGCTTACCTAGCCTGATCCCACCCTAATTCAAACCTAAGCCTTTTTAACAGCGGCGCTGTTTAGGCCTAGCAATATCCGCCCATCACACCTAAAAATGTCGAAGTGGGATGGAAAGTTGTGAGGAGACAAGGAGCCAAGGCGCAAGTGTAGGGAATGCGCGCTTAAAAAAAAAAAAAAAGTGGTTAGGGAGGTCCCGGGAGTCGAAAGCGGTACATTCACGCCGTGTAACCGTCAACCTAACAGCTGGGCCACCCCAACCCCAAAGGCCCGACGGGTACGGGGTTATCAGCGGCGGGGAAAAACATGTGCATCCACTTAAAAAAAAAAAAAAAAGAAAGAAAAGAAAAACGCTCCCCGTGGTCGAAATCGAACCTGGGTCGACTCGCGTTATGAAACCGGCGTCTATCCGATTGAGCTATCATCGCATTTCGGGTGCACAGCATTTCCTTTGGGTTCGTAGCGCGGGCGTTTGCTTTGGACTTGACCGCGTGTTCGGGTGTATGCTATAGGGCGGTCCACTTTGGGAGAGATGTGAAAGCCTGCGGACGAAACGGTGCGAGCCTGTCAGTCATGGATAACTTGCAGCGGCAAGTTCGAAATTCCGTATGAGATGCAACAGCCGGGTCTCCGAACGAAAACAGAGGGGCCGCCAGCTCTGCCGTTTCTCCACCCTTGCACAACTAGCGCTAGCTGCGACAATTTTGTTCTCTCTTTGATTTCACTCAAAACAGCGTGATGTGGTGGAAAGACCAGCAAAAAGGCTCCCCCTTTTAAAACACCCAGTGATTGGTGGGCAAACATTCCTTAATGCCTGTCCGAAAAAAAAAAGCGATGAGAATGTCGGTCTTGAACCTTGGGTGCAGTTCGTGCCTGCGTTGCATAGTGGCACGGACAGCACCCTTTAGACATTACCTTATGCCCAGCAGGAATATGGAAATAACGCTGCTCTAACAAACCGGCAAGTACGCCTTTTAGGGGATCTTGTAATTCGTGTGGTTAATTTGCTCTATTTCGTTTCCATCAGCTTTGGGTGCATGTCACTGTTGGAAGCGGAATGATGTTTGTGCGAAGCTTCGAAGCGGCTGCAGTTCTTTATTTTGTCGAGGTACGAAAAGGACCGCATTATAACACTACTTTATCTTCTGCACAATCTGTTAGATAAGAACGTTAGTCCCTGCTAATCTTATAGTTCTGCTAACTTCGTGTTTTATTATTTCTATCCGAAAACAATGATCGCGTCGATTGACCAAAACCATAAAATTGGTGATTGATTGTAGGGTTTAACGCACCGACGCAACGCAGGCGATGAGGCGCGCCGCAGTGGAGGGCTCCGGATTAATTTTGACCACCCGGTAATCTTTAACGTGCGCCGAAATCTCGTACACACAGGCGTTTTTGATTTCGTACACACAGGCGTTTTCGACTCCATAAAAAAAACCCATAAAAGTGAAGGGGTGTTTTAAATACTATATAGGCGCACTTATATTTTCGAAGCAGTGGTCACACAAAAATTAACAAAAAATAATCTAGTTAAGCTTCTGCACCAAAGCGTGCAATTAGTGTCCTCGCGTTATCAGTCGAGCACCATTCGGATACTTTGGCCTCCATTGTTATTAGACGGGTATTCCCGACCTCGCGGACAAAGCCCCTTTTGTGCTAATACTTTTCAACAATCCCTTCATGAAGTACACTACTTTGGCTTTATTATGCGCACAGCTTCACCGGTTTGTTGTATCGCAAAGCGAGCGCCTGGAGAGAAGTTTTATGAATGTGTTCATGCCAGCCAAGGTATTCAAGCAGGCCGATTCTAATGAAATCAAAAGTACTCGTCAAAAGTACTCAAATGAAATCAAAAGTAGTCGAGCGATAAACGACCTAGCTCGCGAATTTCTTTAGAGATTAGTCGCTATTGCAAAATTTGTAAATTTCTTTCGGGTACAAAATAGCAAGAAAAGCATTCGAACTCCGAACCACAAAATAACTGCGATAAAACTTCGGGAATAAAAAGATATATCACCTTTGGAAGCCTACAGCGCCTGGCTGTCTACATAAACATTCGCCGACGAAATTTTGTTTCAAACAGTCTACGGCGTAAATTACACCGGTGCATTTAGATTCGAGAAGAAAGCCCGTCCACAACGCAGCCAATTCGTTGCCTTCGAATACCTAAATTTAGTCGAATTAGGAAGCTTGTAGGAGCTCGCAGAGGTTAACTAACAGCCCGCGGTACCTCTCCGGTAGCAACCGCTGTGCGGTCGTTTTGGTTTTTCGTTCGCCGAGCGCGTGAAGGTAGGAAACACAGTGCTGCTCGAATGAGTTTGGCGAGCAGCGAAGCCGCTGGCGACGGTGGCCCGAGCCAGCACGCCTCGTCGCTTGCGCCTGGGAGTGAGCGATTAGGCTTCTTGCGCCGCCTGCAGGTTTAGGCGAAAGAGCAAGCACTGCCGCCAGGAAAGTACCGGGCCGACAGCACCCTGTAATTACCCGTTCCTTAGTGAAAATGTCGAACTAACCGCCGCGGTTGCGTTTGTGAAAGTGCGTGCGGAGTTTTCTTCCTTTATGCTCGAATAGATGAAATTTCTCCGCGTGTCGCCTGACAGACTTCCTCGCAGTGGTCGCACCTGGTCCCTGTGCGCGGTTCCTTCCAACTTTGTTGGTGCAGCTCTTAGACAGCTGCGATCTAAGTGAGTTTCGACACAGTTTGTAAGTTAGCTGGAGGAGCGTACTGTTATTTCATTTATTGAAAACAAAATTGAGGTCTTGCGGGACGAAGTGCACCCGTCGGGCATGAGAAGCGCCGTAGTGGCGGAGATTCATCCCGTGGAGGTATTAGACATGTGCCGAGATGTCGACATACGGTTTTTTTTTTTTCTTTTTTGCCTCCACCACAAGAACGACCATCACAGCCAAAAAGTGTTAGGCCCCGTGTGTTAAGCAGGAAAGGGACTCTGAGGCAGGGTATTTTAGTTTTTGTAGGAACATACCGTACTTACACGATTCTAACGGGCACTCTTTCTCGCTAAAACTTGCCTTAAAATTTGTTTGTGTGTGTGTTACAATCGGGCCCAAAGCCGAATTCGGCTTCAAAGCGGCCAGCAGCATTTCGACGGACTGAGTGATGAGCCATCAGCCCATCACTCAGCTCCATTCTAGCTACGAAAGACGTTCTGAAACAAAAGAAACGCGAAACGTTCCCCCCAAAATTCAAATGTCGGCTACAGCTGACGTAATATGGGCATAAGTGACGTAATATGAGCTAGCACTAAACATAATTATCGGTGTGTTAACTGAACGTTCGCATTCAGGTGATATGATCAAACAGGACTAAAGCCTTACCCCCCTCCCCTCCCCCCGCCCCCCCCACACACACGCACACAGACACACAATTACGCAGTGATGTTTTTTGGCGATGGTTTATGTCGTTTATGAATTGTACGCGTGTTGGTACTCCCCTATGTCCATTTCTATGTTTTGAATGGGTCCATAACTATATAGCCTAAGGCTAAAGACCCAGACACTGCTGTTTGTATTTTGTACATGTGAAAGCTGCAAAATAATGAACAACAACTACTCTCGATCGAACAAACATGATTTTGTGACGTCATAGAAAAGTCGCTGGAAACAGGCTGGGGAGTGGCCACTGCTTCACGTGGTTTAATATTTCCGATGCTTGTTTGAAGTTTGCGATAAAATTGGTATCATTCTTATCAAGACAAAGCAGTCTTTTTAATGAATTACTCGTATTTTGTCTTCATGGACCCTGAAAAAAATGCCCAGAGCACTAGGCAACATTGACCTGTATGAACCGTGCAACCAGTGGTTGTGGCGCAGAAAGGTTTTGTGGTATTCATTGAAACGTTTAGCGGGCGATTTCTTCGCTTGGCAACACTGAAAACCGCCATTTCCGTGGCCACTGTGCTAGCGCATGCGCTTTGCGCCCGCATCTCGCAGAAAAAAACAAAACAAAAACAGCAACACACACACACCGGCGTTCATCGTCCGCTGCGTTTCAATCCGATTAGCGGCAGTGGCGTCAACAGATATATTATTAATCACACTCACATTATGCGATGGCGCTCGACCTGCCCTCGAGCACTGCGTATCACCGGAGGATGAAACCGCGGCTGCGAACGGCGCGCACAAGTCCGACGCTGCAGTTGGCTGCCGCCCCGGATGTCGACGCAAGTGCACCCGCACCGTATCCACGACTTTACGTCATTAAAGGGACCCTGCAACACTTGCCATCGACTACTAGTAATGTATTTCGGGATAAAGTCTATTGTCCCAGAAATATCCTCCCGCAAGAATCATGAAAATCCGTTCACAATTAACGAAACTACGCGCGATGAGAAATCGCCCATAATCGTTCCCTCTCAACTCGACCGCGGGCAACGCGACGAAAGCTGCGCGCTCTCTCCCGGAGAGGGGGGCGGCTCGCGGCGTTCTCTTCAGCGGCCTTCGATATATCACATGCCGGGTAGTTTTCTCCTTTTCTCCGCAACGCGGAGGGGCCTATTTCCGGTCTGGTGCCACAAAAAAGCAGGCATGGGTGCCTGCTCGCAAGTGCGCGCTCGGGCTCGTAGGGCGTTTTTGAAGCAATAAACGTTTGTAGTCGAGTAGTCCCGTTGAAAGGGAAGTATTGAGCTCATCACTCAAACTCCGCGCGCACTCAAAACACAAAAGAAACGGCAAAACTGTGCCTACAGGTTCAGGCATAGAAGAGGTTCGTACACAGCGATGACGACGACGGAAATGGGAGAATCTAGCCGCGAAGTTGACCAGTGACAGCCGATCGGGCAGCCATGGCCTATGTGACGTCCCTCAGGCCATGCATAATGAGGACAACTGAAGAGAGAGCGGTTTGTTTTTCCGCGTCTTTCTCATCGATTTGCGCGCTCACCGCTTCACGGGCACGTGTAATATTTGGCTCAGGTATTCCTGGCAGTGTAATCTAAACGTCGCGCAGGTTTACTTGCACTGCTCAAAGAGTGTTGCAGGGTCCCTTTAAGTTCCCTCTAGCACGTGCTTGAGTACCCGAATAATTTCTTTGGAGAAATGTTTCACGATTACGCCGATTTAGCGCTGGCTTTCTCGCGCGCTAAGTGTTTCACACTCAGCAAATCAGCTCAGCTCACCTTTGACATTAGAGCGCTGCGGCTGGCAATCAGCTGATCTTCGGCGGCGACTTCATACGCGGCTGGCGATAGGTAGATTGTACTGTGCTGCACTCAACAGTACTTGGCGTCGAGGTAAAGCGACGCTAACTGTCTCTCTTCTCTCCATTTTCGACCGCAATAGATAGATAGATAGATATATTGATTGATTGATTGATTGATTGATTGATTGATTGATTGATTGATTGATTGATTGATTGATTGATTGATTGATTGACTGATTGATTGATTGTGGGGTTTAACGCGTCGACGCTACACAGGCGATGAGGTGCACCATAATGGAGAGCTCCGGATTAATTCTGACCACCTGGGGGTCTTTAACGTGCCCCTAAATCTCGAACACACGGGCGTTTTTGCTTTCCGCCTCCATCAGAAAAGCGGCCGCCGCGGCCGGGAATCGAACCCGCGTCCTTGGGCTCAGCAGCACAACGCCATGGCCACTGAGCCATGGCGGCGGGTTCGACTGCAATAGCAGCGAAGCAAGCTGATCCACTGCCAGTTATTTGACCAATCGCACTGCGACGCAACGCGAAGCTATTGGACTCACTTCGCAATAATGCCGTACACTGCCGACAGGCAGCTCAATGTTCAACGCGCCCCAACGTACCTGCTGCAGGAGCTGCTCTTTGATGGTGAACTCGTCCTTGGTGCAGAAGCGCTGGAGACTGGCTAGGTCGCCCTTGATGTACTGGTCCAACATAAGGATGGTGCGCTCGCGGCAGCGCCGAGAGCTGATGTCCAGTACGCTCTCCAGGTTGCGCGATATCGAGGCCCAGGCCGTCGTCGGCGGGGTGTCTTTGAACGGGTTCAAGCTGATCACCTACGTTCAGAGCCATTGCGCGCACCGCGGCGAATCGGCGTGTAAGAATTCACTGTGTAGTACCTTAGTGAACCTCAATTTAAGAAAATTCACCTCACATTTTTTTTTGTGGTGCGAAAATCAGTTCAGTTCAAAAATGAAAACCTTAGTGCAAAAGAAAACAATTCCGGGCCATCTCCACAAACATGAAACTTGGGGAGGGGCGAATCATGCATGTATAAGTGTATTCTTGGCGCCTTGGCATTTGGGTGGTGCACGAAAGCCCACTATTTCAAAAGCCCCGTCTCATTTGTCCCGCGCCGGAAGCCCCCTGGCTTTTGTCCCGTTCTCATTAGCCCCGAAATCATTAGCCCCATACACATTTGACCCGTATCGTTTGTCCCTTCTCATTTGCCCCGTGACGATTGCCCAGCGCTGAAAAACCCGCTTCTTTAAGCGCCGTATAGTCATAATCTAAGCCCACGCTATTCTACGTATGTTTTTTTTTTCTTGGTAGTTTTTCTGTGTGGACAACGAAAGGAGACGTAAAGACGGGAGAAGAAAACTAAAGACACGAAAACGTTGACCGAAGTATCTGGCTCGTCTGGTGGTGAAGCCTTTAGTCATCCGAGTCCGTGTCTTGTAAATATCAATTTAATTAAATAATTAAATTAAATTATTAATTATACCCGTTGTGGCCCCGCCGAGGTGCCGCCTACAGAGTCCACGGCGATGATTCGTATGTTCTGGTAGGCACTGCACGGTCACTACTTTTTTTAAGCAACGGGGTACAGCGAATGGGGAGGGGGGGCGGGTAGCGGTCACCACCATCGTACTTTGAACACGCATCTAAATTAGCGCAGCCAAAGGAAGAAGGGATAACGTCCCAGTGCTACTCCCGAAAAGCGGAAGACGCAATCATTTTCTTGAGAAGATCGTCAAACGTTACTTTACTCTAATTTTTTTTTTAAATTAGGCACTGAAAAGAAAATGATGCGCCATAATATCGCCGCGGGAAAATGGTTCGGGGAAACTGGCGGGGATTATGCCGCGGGGCAATGCTCGCGGGGAATTTGAGACACGGGGCTAACGTCGCGGGGATTTTGCGATGGGACTTGTGCGCGCGGGGCAATCGTGATACGCCTTTTTTGGCGCCTTGGCATTTTTGCAACGGAGATGAAACAGTTGGGGGTAGACGTAAACAGCTTTGCCGTCAAAGTCTCTTGTCTTTGAAGCACGAAGCTCTCTAGCGCGATGCGAAAACGAGTGTCCCGGTGTTTTTTTAGTGCGCGTTACGTCCTAGCGTGAGGCGTAAGCGAGTTTCCCGGTGTTTTAGTACCGTGACTACATAAGATGAACTACGGTTACGACGATGACGACGACCACAGGAGATTCCAACAGCCCCAACCCCCAAGGGGCTTCGCTCCCAAAAAGGTGTGTGAGCGAATTAACGTCCCTTGCGCCTGTAAGACTTCGTTCATTGGAATGAAAGCAACAGCGTGTCAGGCGAGACAAGAGGATGAGGTAAACATCTGGGCTTACTAGCAATCAAATGATTTTGTTGGATTGAGGAGCCAGTTTTGAATAGGCGGGGTGAACCCAACACAACAAGAAGGGGAAACCGAACAGGGGAAAGGGTCGCCTCGCTCTGTTGCTTTAATTCCAAGTTATGAACCATCCAGTCAAAGTTTCACCGTATGTGAGCTTCGTTGCATTGAAGCTCAACTGACAGAAAACTAAAGAGCGACGCACCAACAGGTAGTTTGGCCGCGCGGCAGCGGCTATGCTACCTTGCCGGAGGAAGGTCAGAGAGCAGTAGCTTAAAACGCGCGTAATTGCCCAGCTTTCGATTCGGAATGCGGAGAGCTTTTCAATCAAGCTCCCTACCCTGCTTTTGCCGGAGAAGGCGTTTGAACCGCTCTTTGAACAGTTTTTACTAGTGTTATGCCGGAGGTTATTATCAGGGAGGCGGGTATTCTGTACAATTAAAATAAAAAAAAAACTTCAGCATCGCCTAATGTTGGTTTTAATATCGAGTGTTTTTTCGCAAAGGCTACTAACCTGCCGCTAAATGTGGCATTTTTTTTTTAGAAATAGGCGTCACGCGTTCCCTTTTGCATACCCCAGGTGGCGTCGCTGTTCCAGGTCAGTCATAACGTTTAACATGGCAGCCTCTCTCCCTTACGCGAAAATTGTTATTGATTTCCCTGCTTACTTTCCTGCTTACCTGCTTAATTGGAAAATCGTTACTGATTTTCCAATTGGGCAGGTATGTGTCGTCCTTGCTATCGGTGGTAAACGAAATGGACCACAAATGCGACCTTTGTGTAATGTTTGAGCGCGAACGGAGAAGTGGTTCGCTTAGGCAAAATTTTTAAAAGACGCTAACTTATCGTCGTAACGCCCTGTATACAAATACCCGCATTAAGAGCCAATCACACTTCCGCCGCGCTTCCCCACTGCGCTTGAGCGGCGCGGGGTGAACACCGCTGCACAATCGTTCGTTTTTCTGCATTTTTTGTAGCGTGAGCTACACTGTCCGAGGTTGAGCAGTTTCGCGTGGCTCCTGGAGAGCGGTGCTGCGCATGCGCGAGGAGCAGTGACGTCTCACGGTGCACAGCTGGCGCGCCGAAGCCGCCGCCGCCGCCGCGACTGGATTGGAAATCGTTTTAGCAGCAGTAAGCATGATAATCAGCTAATCCTACACAACCAGGAAACCCAAGAATAACCAGCTGAACCTTAGGTCACGCTACGTATATCCTGGCATAGCCGAGCTAAGCCACTGCTAATTTTTTTCATCACGCTTCAAAGCCCACGCACACGCTTCAGACGCTTTTGAGGCTTCACACAAGGGCACAGATTTCTCGTGGTCGACTCCTCGTGTTTGCGCATGCATGTACAGAGGTCAGCTGACGATAAACCGCAGATTCACGAAACTCCAGAGGCGATTCAACTGCATTGATGACCGAGAGCGAGTGGGAAACTCCTGCTAAGTTTTTGGTTTATAAACAAACTAAACAAAAAAGTAAACGAAGTGAATAAAATTATGAACAAAGAATGAGGTAAGCAAATAAAAGTAAATAGGTAAAGCCTGGGTATTTTTGTTCGGGTATTTCTATACCATCATACGAAAAGATTATGAACGCATTCGGTTACAAAACTGAGCTGGTACATAGCGGTGGTCAGGCGAGATATGCTTATTTAATGAGGTAATTTGACAAAACTCAGGCTATATGAACAGGGAAAAAAGTTTGGTTTAGCTAAAACCAGCCTGGAGCAGTTTTATTTTGTTTTCTTTTACTAGCCAGCTAGGCCACTCTTAAGTACAACTGCTGCCTGCATGACGGCAGACACCAACGGATGCAAAAAAAAAAAAAAGTGCGTCACCTCTTGCAGCAGTTGGATGTCCTGCTGGCCGGAGAAGCGCAGAGGACGCTTTCGCTTGTCGGTCGGTTCATCAGAGCTGCAAAGAAACGAAGAGTACACGAGGGCGGTCAAAGCGAAAGGTTCAGTTCCTGTCTCTATCACAGCCATGCAGCGATTTTTGAAGCGAAAGCTTTAAAATGGACCGTTGAGCAGACTAGTGGGCGTCGGCGGCGTCGAGCTCGTGTCGCGGCAAAATTCAACTTTGTTTAATTTTAAAGAGCTAGCAGCCTTTGATAATTTACTCAGCTCCCTTCCAAACCCGAAATACCCTTTTTTACCTAAAAAACTGAGAGTATTCGAAAATCTTCAAATTACGCGCCACAGAACAGAAATATGGGCTCGAGTCACTCAATAAAGGCGAGCACTAAGAACACGGTTATTTGTGTGTAAACTGCACGTTAGGCTATGTTCAGACTGCCGACGCAAAAGCCATATCGTGATCTATGGACGCAAAGAACGGCACGTCGCGCAGTTCGGTTGGATGAAACGAAAAATGACGTCATTCAAAGATTCAAAGTTGTTATTTCCTCAGAAGTACGTGGAGGCAGGCTGGGACTAAAAAGGCTACAAAGCCTGACAGAGGCCCAGCCCCCTTTGGTACAGTACAATGATGAGGCAAAATCAAACAAGCTAGAAATTCTAATGTGAGTTACAAAAATACAAGCTTTAAAGTTATTACGTCAGTTGCGGCAACAGTCTGAACCCGGCCTTAGCGTTCAAGTGATGCGACCAAACTGAACCCGGAGCCACATCCCTACGGCGCAGTCGAGTTTCTTAGGGGCGGCTTAAAATCGGCGGCCGCCAATCGCACAAACAAGATTCTGTGACGTCATAGCGACGTCACCGGAAACTTCCTGGGGAATCGCCACTGCTTCATCTGTTTTCATCAATATCTTGATTATTTGCTCGAAGTTTGGGATAAAATTGGTACCATCGTTAACGGGGCAAAACATTTGTTTCAATAAACCAAACTTGTATTTTTGCTGCATGGTCCCTTAAACCCATGCACACGGGCTGCGACGCGTTCCACAACGCGTGCTTCGAATTGGTAAAATATAAAGAAAGGCAACGCCTGCGCATGCGCAGAGAGTGCTACGGTTGCCGTTCAGTGTCAGGTGGCAGCCACACGCGGCTGCCTACTTCCTAGGCTGTCGAGGTTAGTGTGTACGCGCACGCACGCAAAGGCAATTATGCAGATCCTGGAGAAAAGGGCCCCTGATTGATCTCCTGAACAATGGTATTGAGCAATGGAGCGGAAGATAGGTGTAACATTGAGGGACAAGAAGAGAGCGGAGTGGGTCGGGGAACAAACGCGTCTCAAGGACATATTAGTAGGAATTAAGAAGATGAAATGGACGTGGGCAGGGCATGTAATGCGAAGGCAAGATAACCGTTGGTCATTAAGGGTAACAGAGTGGATCCCTAGAGAAGGCAAGCGTTGCAGGGGGCGGCACAAAGTTAGATGGGCAGACAAGATCAAGAAGTTTGCGGGGATAAAGTGGTCGCAGCTAGCACAGGACCGCGACAATTGGAGATCCATGGGGGAGGCTTTTGCCCCGCAGTGGGCGTAGATAGGCTGGTGATGATGATGATGATTGGTCTTCGGCGAAGAGTGTCCAGCGCAGTATGAAACTCCGACAGAATTGCTACTGTAAGGTGGTTTGCGATGTATATCGTAGATGATAATGATTACCGCGAAGCGTCATTTTCCCCGCAAGCAGAGAGATGGTTCAGCGAGCCAAGTGTTGAACGGTGCACTCCAGTATAAGGAAACCCGGAATTTTGGCGTAAGTTACACCTAAAGAAGGAGCGAAACTATGAATGGCACATAACTTGATATTTGGCGTCATGAACACTTCACATCATTAATGCTTATAGTTGAGTAGGATTTCACTGATTGAAAGGCACTCCAGGCGTCGCGTCCGCATATTCTTGATGGACAGCAAAATATGAGCGCGCTAAAGTGCTGGTTACCGAAGCCCGCACCGGCTACGTCATCACCGTGGATATTGCAGCAAGTCAAACGCATTGCGGGAAATAATCTGGGAATTTTGCCCGATGAGCTCCTCTGCCACCATGTCACGGGGAACCACCGCCTACAGTCCCCTGCTTTGATCATACCCTGAACTGGCAGATATTCGTGTCAAGCACAAGCCTTGGTTAGCTCGAAGCCTGAACTAATAAATCTACACGAAAGAGAGTTGAAGGTACGCTGCTAACAACGTGGGAAAGATCTAAATAAGAAGATGGGGACCATCTCCCCTTCCTTTCATCACCCTTTCTCCCTTAGGCCATAGCACTGTTTCATAAAATAAGTTTGTTTATTCATTAAAATGTTCGTCATGAAAGCGGCCTTTAAGTCCGAGATATATCGCAAATGGTACTCCCCTGCCCCCCCCCCCTCCCCCCCCCCCCCCACACACGATGTTCTCATTGCCATACAACGGTCTGTCGGACCTTTCTCCCCCCGCTATGGTCGCGTCCAGGCATCGCACATACGCATCCCCTTAAAGGTCAACTGAACTAAAAATTTCAACCTCAAGAAAACGCTGTTTCCCTATAGTCTGCCTAAAAAAAGACAGCAAGATGCAAAATATGACAGCTGAAACACGCGTATCCGCGGCGCAATAGACCGTCAATAATCGGGAATTTTGAAAGCGAAATTGAGCAGAGCGTGGCTATAGGTGATCGGTAAAAAGCGCAAAGGCTCATGGGTACTTTGTCTGCTCCCGCAGAGTGTCGCCACTTCCGGTTCGAGAGCTCTCCTGGCCTCCCGTAGGCCGGCGGCTTTCACGCGAGCGTGTGCTTGTTGTGTATCTGTTCCCACGTAAAAAACAAAAACGCCCATGCATCGCGCATTTAATGAATAACGATGAAACCTACTACGGGCTCCTCTGAAAGGTAACCACTCTATGACGAATGAACAACAAGCACACGCGTGCGTAAAAGCCGTCGGCGTACGGGAGGCCAGGCGAGATCGCGAACCGGAAGTGGCGGGAGCGGACGACGTACCCATGAGCCTTTGCGCTTTTTACCGGTCACCGATTACGGCCAGGCTGAAGTGACGTCTCAGCCGGCCCAGTCGGCGAGCGAGCGGCGGCACGCGGTACGCGGCAGAGGCAATCCTGCGAGCAACGCTTCGCCCTCGCCGCAGTCCTTCGTAGGAGAAGCGCGCCTGGCGGAGCTCGACTGGTTCTCCTGGCTGGCCATAGGAAAAAGCGCAGGGCCGGCCACAATGTCACTTCCGCTTCATGATGTCTGTTTGTGCGACCCGCAGGCAGGTGCAGCGTCGGCTGCGACGGAGCTATTTTAAACTCTTATAACTAATGAACAGCGGATATTACGGGGCTACCAATCATGCCCCAGTTGATTTTGTGGTACGTACTGTACGTTTAAAGTAAATTTGGCAGATGTGAGATTTTAGTGCAGTTGGCCTTTAATTGCCCCTCAGCCCACATCATGACGACTTGCAACCATTATCTATATTCAGTTTAGTCTAGCACGACTTGTTTAAGTGCGGCCTTCCCCGGATATCCCGTAGCGAACCTCCATCCCCCATGTTTATCAAGAGCTACTTCCAGGAACACTGGATGTTCCACCATGAACTCGTCCATTCCTTGAGCATCCAACAAACTGAACCCTTAAAAACTCCTTCATTCCCTTTCCTTGAGCATCCAACAAACCGAACCCTTAAAAACCCCTTCATTTCCTCCTCCCCTTCCCCATCGTGACCAGTGGTCCTCCTTTCTGAATGAAAAGTTCTCTACTTATTGACTACAAAATTCACCAGAAGCACGTAGCCGTGATGGAGGTGGGTACTCCTTAGAGCTCTCGAAGTGATATATAAGCGACGTGAAGCATGCTGGGGACGGCTTTACATTTGCCCCGCACAATCTTCGCGCGCAAAGGTCGATTTGGCCACTTATTAATCGATGGTTTTATATTTAATCCAGAAATGTGGCCCAGGCACAGTGCGCTACGACCACACTCATTCGGGGACGCGAGGCGGGGCCTCAAAAGCCATGATGGCGGCGCGCGCCCATGCCCGGCCATTCTAGCTCACCTCTTTCGGCCGGTGGGCGTCTCCTGACCGCCGTTTTCTTTCTCCGACGAAGCCATGAGGGCAGTCAGCAGGGTTCACGACGTGTACCGGGGCGAAATAGGCAGCGAGAAGGCCAAGAACCTTCGCAGAAGAGGCAGCAGCCAACGAGCCTTGGACAGGGCCGCCGCGTGACGCCGATTGGAACAACGCGTTCTGGTGACACGAGCACAGCCTCGCCCGAGACGTCGTCGTCACGTGAACTGCGGCGGGCCGGCTTGCGAAGCGGCGCCAGTGGTGCATGCGCGCCCGCAAATTCAAGCCGCGTCGTGTAAGTCTTGTAGGACGCATTATCTGCAGTCCCGACGGCAGGGAGTTTGTATTGCGATCTTGGTAAAAGAAATAAAATTTGCGAACCGCGACGTTATCTGCAGTTTCACGCTTAAACGGCGATGACACCGCAATAGCAGTTGTATTGGCCGGTCGAGACGGGCCTCGCATGAGCGCAGTGAAGTCGACGAAGTTGGCGGGAAATTTCTCGCCTGCTTCGTCGTCGTCGCCTTGGCGCGCTGGCGCCCGTTTGAGGGATTGGGCGACCCGGCGCTCTGCGATTGGTAATTCTCTCGTTTGAGCGGCAACTTTGAAACGTTGTTTGACCTGGTATTTCGCCGTATGCGACATTTGTCATTAGATCCTGCAGTGCAGCATGCTCATGTCCATTGTTCTCAAACCGAGGTCTCGTTCCTTCTGCGCCGTCATCCTCACGGATCTCGTTTGGACGGCCAGGCGTGACGGCGCAGTTGTCAGGCGACGATTTGTATCCGTGTCTCAGCTCCCGCCCCTGCGTGGTTGGTGTTGATCTTCGGTGTACCTGCGTGGGCGGGTGTCAGCATAGGAAAACTGGGAGGAGGGGGAGGAAGTCTTTTCGTAGGAAGGAAGACTTCAGGGTCGATTGGGGGGGGGGGGGGGGGGGAGGGAGGGTTGAGGTTGAGGAGACGGCCGGTAGTCGCATTTATATGATTCCTCCAGGAGGTAGGGGGGCAAAATTGGCATGAGGAGCACCCTGAGCTTTCGACTGCTTGAAGACCGCTTTGATGCAGGAGTGGCGAGTGTGGTGGTGAGGACAGTACACGGGCTTATGATGGTTGATGGGTCATCTGTAGGAACTGAGAATACGCGGCAGTGAGCGAATTTCGGACATAACCAGGCGAGATGTTGG
This sequence comes from Haemaphysalis longicornis, assembly GCF_048455015.1. NCBI lineage: Eukaryota > Metazoa > Arthropoda > Arachnida > Ixodida > Ixodidae > Haemaphysalis > Haemaphysalis longicornis. The sequence goes on along the minus strand of NW_027526361.1, from coordinate 50,599,029 downwards.
AGATCGGCTTCGGGGGCATTGAGGATGTGAGGGCACCTAGGTGTCGGCTGAGAGGCGTACCATCATCGGAAAGTTCTAGGAGCATAGCTGGCATTGGCGATGCGTTAATGCGAGAACACCCGTGCAGAGGAGGTTGTGTTCAGGAGGATTCGGGTGGGGTGGCCTTAACTCCCGCCGTGACCCGCCACTGGCCTCAATACCGAGGTTCTTTTACAAACCCTGGCTGCCCAGTGTGCCACCGCAGCGACGCGATTGCCGACCTTCACCACTTGCTGTGGTCCTGCCTCGCCTTGAGGCCGACGAGACTGCGGCACCTTGCGGCGACGGGCCTCCGCGCAGACGACGCCTCCGCATACGCCGCATGGATACATGGGCGCCATCATCGTTCACTCCTTGACTTCATCCGCGAAGCGAACATTTTCATTTTCATCTAATCACCATCACCTCATAATCCCATATATATGCCCTGTGGCAAAATAAACGTTCTTAAAAAAAAAAAAGTCAACTCAGTGGGTCTGAAATTGGGCGTCGCCGTGGCCGAGAGGTACACGAAAGGTACACGAAATGGTCATCGGGCTACCTGTGGTTAGTCGGGGACTGAAATTAACCGAGCGCCATTGTTTCCGACTGCGCGCAGGGAACGCATCACCAAACTCTTCCTGTACATGCGTTTGTTGAGAATAGCCGTAACCTCCACGTATACAGGGCACCGTCGATACCAAGCTGGCCGAAAACTTCACCAAAAGGCAGGTAATACTCTTAAGTTGTACGAAACAATCAGACGTCAGAAAGCAGATGAGCTGCCATTACTTTCGGCGATAAATGCGCAGTTTTCTCGTTTTTTTTAAACAGCGCATTACTTCCGTATGCGTTACAAACGTAGATGAAGTGTACCTGTGTATGTAGTTCTGCTTATGTCGTATGTAGTTCTGCTTTCAAAACAAAGCAAAAAAAAAAGACAAACGAGGTCACCTAAGCAGTTTTTGGGTTGTGAATGCGAAAGCATGAATGTTCAGCTGAACGCTTGGTACGCTTTGTATCGTCTTTGGTCGTCGAAAGGCTTTGCAATCTCGCCGTTGGAGGTGCTTTAGCTTGCAATCCGCCTTTATGCTTTCGAATGGCTTCGATCCGTCTCCGACGCGTTGCGCCGCTGCTAGTTAATGCGGCAGTGTAATGGGAGTGTCGGCGACGATGGTGAATTTCTCTACTTCTTCTTCCCCTCCCTTCACTTGAGGTTATATCCGCGGGCACGAATACCTGTCGCTGCTGCTGAATTTAGGCTGGCCCTGTAAAACGCTTTGTGAAGGCCCGTTTTTCTATCGAAGACCCCGATACCGAACACGGAACGGCGATACCGAAAACAAAACCCCGATAGCGAACTCCACGTACAAACCCAGCAAACACCTGGGAACGTCCCTCTGACCTTCAAACAAGCGCCTCGTGCATTGAAGGTCAAGCAAGCGCCTCGTGCGGTTTCGCGACTTCAGCGGAAGCGCCACCGACCACGCTTCGGCCGCCGACCAAACCAATTCGAGGCGCCGATGGTTTCCTCAGTTGAAGTGGCTAATCGCTTGTTCATTTCAAGGGGACGGGTGCGGAGAGGGGGATAGGGGAAAGATTTTGGGCACGTGCCATCAGAAACTGACACACGAAGACGCTGGCTGCATCAAAGTTCAGTGCGCGTTCGCGCCAACAGCGGAACTGCGCCAATCTTCGCCTGTGTTTTGTCTTGGTGTGCAATTGTGTGCGTGTTCACTGCGCGCTCTAGCCAAAAAAACTGAGTTTTAGCTCAACAAATTTTGTTCAACCACATTCAACCACGGCAAAATTTATAACAACGGTTACATGTATGCCTTGTGTCCAAGACGCAATACTCCATCTTAGGAATGACCACCGCACACGCTCGGGAAAAGGAGGAGTGAACTTTATTTGAACTAGGCCATACTAGTATTCCTTGTTGCTCGTCTCCGGGTCATGCAAGGACTCCTCTCACTGGTGTGCGCCTGGCTCGCGTTTGAGCTATTCGTAAGGTTTTAAACCCAAACAAACAAACAATAAAAAAAAAGTACGTTACATGAGCGCGCGGCTCACTATTTAACAAGGCGGCCCACGCCGTCGCGGTGACGGATCATCAGGGCAACCAAATCACATCCGCTACCATCCTCACGCTCGGAAGAAATAAAATTTCCTCATATCTTTCGTTTAAATTCTATGTCACCTTAATGTCGTGCGCTAAAATCTTGGCGGGTCATCCGCCAATACAGAGTGGAATGGTGGTGGTGGAAAAACGTTTTTATTTGAGCGGACAAAAATAAATAAACGAAAGGTGGGTGGTCTCTTCTCAGTTCAGAAAGCCGCGAGCGACTGCTGCTGCTCTAACCCTGGAGATCAGGTATTCCTGAGTCCCGAGCTGAGAGCTGGTGAGCCCGCACTCCCACTGCTCCGGGGTGGGGGAATGGAGGGCGTTCGGGTGGTCGGCGCATGCCCATACGAGATGGTAAGTAAGTCGTATTGGGTAGAGGGGGGGGGGGGGGTATGTGATGAAGAATAGGGGTGTTAAAATATGTTTGCGTCTGGAGTCTGCGCCATATTCGGGCGTCGCCCACCCCATCATCCCTCCCTCAACGCCGGCGAATAAGAGTGGAATGGGTTCTAATATTTACAGCATATGTTTACCTCCCCCCCCTCTACTAGTTTTCATTCCGGTAAAGTCGCGTTACTCGGCGCCGCTCCGGCGTCCCTTTTCGCCTCCGCCAACCCCTCTTTCACAACTTTTATTTACCGGTGTGTTTTACGTTTAAGCACGCGCACATAAGCGGTTGCCGGTTTATCCGTGCACGTGCAAGGAGTACGGGGAGAAGGGGGGTGGGCGTGCACGCGAAGCTATAGGTTTTATGGCTGCACTGATGACATGTCCGTTGTGCTGGCGGGAGGCTTACACGTGGTCGTCAAACAGCCGAATGCGACCTGGTTGATGTCTTCCCTGGTCGAGCGGGTTGGGTTGTGTATTACACCGACAATAAGATGCCTATGACGCGGGAGGGATAAAGACAGCCCCGTCCGCTAGAATAAAGCTCGAGTCCTTCCAAGTTTCATTCAGCTGAATTGCTAGGAAGTATGCCCGATAGCAAATTACAGATGAACGTGGTTTCTTTCGTTCCCTCCGTCGACTGCGTCCAGATTCGCAGGTCATCCATGCATCTTGACAGAATGCCAGGACATTAATTTTTGTAGCTCAAGCTCGCGCCGTAGAATGAACGCCTCATGCAATAAAACGCCTCCGAAGGCGCCGTTTTACAATGAAGCTGTATATCTCCAATCCCCCCAGTTCTCGCTCCCGTGTAAATATAAAAAGGACCTTAGGACCTCCATATTTTGATATATGCCATAGTGCCCCTAAGAAAGGCTTCACAGCAATGAACTTGTGTTTGTAAGTAAAGCAGAGTTTAAGTATATCGGTGTGAGCCTTGGGTTTTGTAATGTGGCTTTCCCAGACTGGCTGTTGCGCCGTTAAGCGCGGCCATCTACGGATGGAGCATAATTACAGCTCCACTCCTCTCCACAGCCGCCCCCTCTTTCCCAAGCCGTATATAGTAACCAGGCTTCACGCGCTCACCGTTAACATACCTGACCTGCCGGGGTGGAATTTCAATGTGAACGTCTCACGGCCAGAGGCGACTTGACTGCTGTCTTCCGTGGTCGAGCAGTTTGGGGTGGGGTGTTACACACACAGTAGGATGCCTACGACGCAGGAGGGAAACAGAGAGCGCCATGTTTTCCCTTAGAGTAATACTGTAGTTCTAGTTCTTTCAGGATTGATACAGCGAAATCGCTAGAAAGTGTTATCAATCGCAAATTACAAACAATCGGGTTTTGTTTTGTGCGCTCCTTGCACTGCGCCCGTCTTCAATGGTCATTCTTCTTCACAGAGTGGAAGGGCAGAGAGAGAGAGAGAGAGAGAGAGAGAGAGAGGAGAGAGAGAGAGAGAGAGAGAGAGAGAGAGAGAGAGAGAGAGAGAGAGAGAGAGAGAGAGAGAGAGAGAGAGAGAGAGAGAGAGAGAGAGAGAGAGAGAGAGAGAGAGAGAGAGAGAGAGATTATTGAAAAGGAGAAGAGGTCGGCCTGAGAAATTGCTTTTGGGCCTGCTACTTCCTTCTGGGGGGAGGGTACTGGGAACAAAAAGAGAAAGGAATGAATATGGGAGATATGGGAAATGGCAATGAAAGCGACCAATGAACCATGTACAAGCAGTAAAACCAATAAACGTCTCACATACAGCGGGGCGCTGAATCAGGTGACTACAGTTCACTTTGCAGCACATGACTATCGTCAATGAAAAAGAAAAAAAAACTACTCAGACATTACACCGATTTTTTTAGTGGCCCATTGAGCCGCTTTTTCGCTTAATTGCCCACTTAAGGCTTTTACATTAAAAACTACCCTAAGTTATAGGTTGTATTCACTGGCGAGGCACGCATGCGGGCAACCGTGTGGGTGCGCCGTCACTGGTTACGTCGGGCTCCGCAGGATGGCGGTAATTGTCCGTACTAAGCACATGATTTGTGTTGGACGTTCCAAACTCCACCCAACCAAACGCAAAGAAATGTCTCAAGTACAATGTGAGTTTGATTAATAACATCTCTGTTGACACCGCCGTTGAGAATCGGGTTGAAACGGAGCAGACGACGCGCGCCGGTGTTTTTTTTTTTTTCAGCGTGCGGGCGCAGGGGCACAAGCCCCGCGCCATGCCCATGGCGCAGCGGCCATGTCCATGGCCGTATCCAGTGTTGCGAAGCGAAGAAATTGACAGCTAAATTTTTAAATGAATACCACCTATAGCTTTGTGGAGCTGCAAGTATAACGCGGCTATTGTATTCCGTATGCCAGTTTGCAGCGTGAGCGTGGTTTTCTACCCCGGTCTGTTTCCGACTAACGCAAACAGTGACGTACACATGCAGGAGGGTTAACCAGTGGCAGATCTTTTTAGGCTATAGACGCGGTGAGGGAGGTTGCCTTCCTTGCCGACCCCCTTCTCACCTAGCACGGTCAAGCCTGCAGAGTGTACGGCCTGTATATGGAACGCCCCTAGTCCACTTCATTGAAATCCCTTTTTCAAAAAAAAAAGAAACACTACTACGAATTTACCTCTGCGTGAAGGTCAGGACTCACCAGTGACCTCAAGCAGAAAGTCTAAGTGCTACGACGATGAGGTGGGTGGTGTGTTGCCGTATGAGAGATTGTAAGAACGCCTAGTATTGAAACAAACTGCGCCAGGAAAGGCGACTATTCCCATTACTGAAAACGGGGCGTGATACGATTTTTTTACTGGTAAAAAAGGGAAAACCGAAAAAAAAAAAGGAAAACAAGCCCAGATGAGAAGCGTGCTCCTGCGCTATAACGACGAACACGTTTTAAGAAACGAGCTCGGAGAAGGCGTGCGAGTAAATGGCCTTTTTTTTTGGAATTCGGTCGCAGGTAGACCTACAAAAGAATAAAAAAGGTGGTATGAAAGCCGCAAAAAAAAAAAAAGAAAAAGAAAGATGTGGAAGGGCCCTCCAGCCAGTGCTGTGCTTTTGAAACACCGCTGGGCCGCGATGCTCGAAGCCGCCGTGTTCGCGTGGCCATGAAGAGCGCGCTGCTCGCCGCCAGCGGCCAAACATTTTCAATCCCGGCAAAAGGCCTCGGTAGACGTCCCTGCGGTGTATTTTGTTTTTCAACTTGATTTCACGTGTTATTCTCTACTTATTCCTGAAATCTTGGTTGGGTGCATACACTTGAGTGTACCCGTGCGTGCGAAATCGCGAAGGAACCTATATATATATATATATATATATATATATATATATATATATATATATATATATATATATATATAGTTGTATGACGTAAAAACACCAACTAAAGGTAAGACGCGATAAAGGACAGGGTGCCCATACACACGCGTTTCTCGATGTTTAGCTGATTGAACAAAGCGGGGCTAGAACCCTGCGACAAGTAAAAAAAAGCAGAAAAAAACGGTTTCAGTAAGAAATCAAGCGAGGAAAAATGTAACAAAAAATTCTCACATCTTGTATCGACTCAGGCGACGCAGCAATGCGCAAGGCGAAGAGATACTTGTAGGAACCAGGGCATCTCTAAAAAAAAAAAAAGAAAGAAAAAGGCGATCGTTTTTATCTCTTCCTCTCTTTATTTCACGGCGCGTCCCTCCTCCCGGGCTGCTTTCCAGAGCGGCCTGGGACGGTGTTGGGCAGATAATAGCCGGCTGCTCGGATCAAAGGGGGGCACGCCTCGGTCAACCCTTGAAGGAGCCGTACACGTCGATGGAGCTAGTGGCCTCCCTCCCGATCGAGGACTTATAGGGACGCCCGGATGGGATACGGGGAGCTTAGGTGGACGGCACGGGGCTTACGCTGACGTTGAAATGGCGCCGCCCGGAACACCGTGGCGGGCTCGATACATCGGCTTTGCGTCGGGGAATCCCCGCAAAACCGGATTACGTGAGCGATGATCTTGTCCCTCGCAGGAGTTTTAATCCCCGTCAAGGTAAACACTTCACCTTCCCGCAATCCAAGCCTGCAGCGCGAGTGTGTGCTCTGCGGCTTAAGGCAGAAGAGGCGTGCTACGCAACGGTCGACAAATTAGGGCACGCGCATAGGTAGCCTATAGAAGAGCTTATATCGACGTTTTTCCTTGTTTCTATGAGTGACAGCGGATTAGGTCTTTTATGGTAATCTATTGGAAGGCGATTAGCAGGACTCGAAGTTACAGCAAGAAATACACAAAATTTACGCTGTTTCTCAGGGGTGGGCACAGCGGGCTGCTTTAGCTGTGCAGAGGCAAGGCTTAATTTAATAACAAGTGTCAAAACTGAAGCAGATTTAGTTACTCTTCTTTCTGCAAAATGTTGCCATCGTTGTTTTTTTCCTCTGTCGTGAGTTTTGTGTGGGCACACAGTGCACTGAGTAACAAAATACGTTCAGCATCTGTATTTGAAAGACGATAGTCTTTCTTGGGCTACTTTAACCCGAAAAGTTTGGTTTGTCTGTCTGTCTGTCTGTCTGTCTGTCTGTCTGTCTGTCTGTCTGTCTGTCTGTCTGTCTGTCTGTCTGTCTGTTTATCCATCCGACCGAAAGTTAAACGAATTGTTGAACGAATTGAAACCTTTTCCAACCACTAAATCTGAAAACAATACTTGATGCTTACCGAAATGGTTGAGCAAAAATAAAACATCACGCCCATTTGAGGCAGAACACCAATACACAAGTGGTATTCGCAGTGTTCGTTTATCTGAAAATAAATGGGGCCTTGATATTTGCGACAGCAAATTAAAAAAAAAAGAGCTTTGAAAACAATATTTCGAACCAAAAATACGAAAAGGGCTCGTGGACGTCGTGGCGGTGTTCCGAATTCAACAGTAACGAAAGCTTTCAGTAGATCGCTCATGCCGTGGAACGGGGGAAAATTGAACTGATTTTAGCGAACCTCTGTGGTTATTCGAGAGGAGCGAAAAGGGAGGGGAAGAGCGTGATAGGCTGGCGGGAAAAAAAAAAAAAAAAACGTTTACGTTGCAGGGGCGGCAGACATTTGCAGCAAAGTGAGCAGCTACGTTTTGTGTAGCACTGATGAGACAACGACAGAACACAAAAGCTAGTAACTCTTCAAGAGCTAACAACTCAAGGCAGGCAGTCATAAGATATCGATGAAAAAAGAAAAAAAATGCGGATTTGGCGGAAGTAACATCTTTAATCATTATAACGGCGTAAGTGGAGGTAACTGGTCGGAAAGCATTTTGACAAACCAAAAAATAGGAAAATACAAGAAAATTTTACTAATGATCTCACAAAATCAAAAATCCCGGCCATCTCCACTAACGTGAAACCAGGGGAGGGGCGGAGTATGCAGTGTATAAGTGTATTCTTGGCGCCTTGGTGTTTTTGCCAACGGAGATGAAACTGTTGGGGGTAGAGGTATACAGCTTCGCTGTATCTTGTCTTTGAAGCACGAGCCTCTCTAGCGCGAGGCGTAAACGAGTGTCCCGCTGTTTTAGGGCGCAGCCCTTTGGCGACCGTCTCCGAACCAGCAGCACGCTCCCGGGGATTCGCACCAAACGGTCAACACCAACCCAGGCCATCCATCAGGAGGTTGCTGCCCTGCTGCAGGACGAGACGGCCGGCCTCCTGCAGCTCCACACAGACAGCTCCGTGCAACCGTCCATGGGCAGAGCTGGAGTCGCCTGCACGGCAATGGAGCTTGGCACCAGTCGTGTGGGCTGCCTGCCCTTTCCCGCCTTCTCCACCTATGCAGAGCTGGCCGGGCTGCGCCTTGCTGCAGACCTGTTCCTGGAGAAGGCCAACCAGATTCAGGGGGCCGTCATCTTCACCGACTCCCGGCCCGCTCTCTTGCGACTGCGAGCGGCGAACCAGCCATCGAGCTCCAGCGGCTACGTGGAGCGGTCGCTGGCGGCGAAGCTTCACCTGGTGGAGTCCCGAGGTTGTGACGTGCGGCTCCACTGGTTGACATCTCATGCCGGAATCACAGGCAATGAGGTGGCTGACGCCCTGGCCAGAGGTGCGGCTCGTCAGGATTGGGTCCCTTCCTCCGGCGATCTGAGGCCCTTCGACGCCGCACAACCCATCCGGGCGCGGGAGGTGGAGACGATGCACCCGGACCCTAGAGTCATCAGCGGTCAAGCTCCACACGTCCTCCCTGGCCGCATCAGCAGGGACACCCTCTCCATACTCCTCCGCATGCGGCTCGATTGCTGCAACGCTTGCATCGCTTCCACCCGACAAGGCCGCCGGTCGTCGCCCACACGCGCTGACTGCCCAGAACCCGAGACCCTGGAGCACCTGCTCTGCTCTTGCCGCCAGCACGATGTCCCGTGAGCAAAGCATCGGGCCGCACTCCAGCTTCTCGGGCTGCCCAGCCACACCCTGATGGACCTGCTTTTTCCGACGGGCCCAACTCCATCCGGCGGGAAGCATTCGGACTTCCTTGAGGAGACCAACCTCATACAACGGCTGTAGCCCAATGCCTGCCGGCCAGCCTTACGCACTCCTGCTTTCTTTCTTTCTCTATCTCCCTCTTTCTCTGTCTCCATTTGTTCTCACCTATTCCCTTTCATTCCCCTTCTCCCCTTCTCCCCCAGACGTGATTGTATGCTGGTAAACTCCCAAATGAGTTCAAAATATCCCGAGTCCACTTTTTTTCCACTTTCCACATCAATTAAGCACTCACTCACTCACTCACTGGGCTGAGCCGGTTGTCGGCGTAACCGAGGGAACGATGGCCTGGACCTACGAGTGAAAGAAGAAGCGAACGATGAAAGAAAGCAAAGGAGGAGAGTGTCGCGAAATTGGGAGGGGAGGGTGGTTCGCCGTTGCGGAACGAGCCAGTGCTCTCCGAAAGTATGCGGTGGGGGTGGGGAGGGGTCAGTATGCTGTACCGGTGCTCGACGGCGCGACGCTGGGGCGGAAACGCGAGGGGGGCTTGCGCGTGACTATGATGTGCGTTCGCTTAAGACGTAGTTCACGGTCCCTTCCTGAGACGCACTTCGCGCCGCCGCTGCAGAGGCTCACCAAAGCTGCCGTCGAGAGAACCTACGAGTGAGTGCTGCCTCAGCGCACTGCTGCTATGCCCCAATATCGCATTAGGGAGTATCGTAATCACCAGCCATTTTTTTTAATACGCGTTACGGAGCGCTCCAGCGCGAGGCGTAAACGAGTTTCCCGGTGTTTTAGTGCCGTGACTACGTGAGACAAACGACGATTACGACGACGACGACGACAGGAGACGCCAACAGCCCCAGCTCTTAAGGGCTTCGCCCCTAAAAAAAAAGACAAAACACGATGGACGGAGGCAACGCCAAGACCCTTGTCAACCTTGACAAGGGAGACTTCCGTGAATGTCGCGCCGTTATGGCTCTCGGGAAACTAAGCTCCAGGCTCTGGTCTTACGACCACAGAAATGCCGCCTTGGCAGCAGATACCATCATACTCGCAGAATTGAAAAAAGGCAGCAAGACTGGGCCATGAGGAAGACAGACAGTGCGGTGACTTGCGTAGCCAACGCCGAAATGTTTCTCTGACGAAAGATGTCTGGATGTCGGACGGCTTAAAGAAGGTATATTATAATGACAAGGGCTGAAAGATGTAAAGTTGCATGGCCTTGCACCTAGGTGGCGGCAACGTTACGCTGCTGGGTTTATCTCAAACGTGAAGCTATAAGTGTTCACGAGGACGGGCTTGCTGCGGAATTTGCATCTGTTTATTGCGTGCAATGTCGTAGCTAACAAAAACGCCGAGAGGTAATTCGGTTTGAGGTGCGACCAAGCGATCTCCTTATCAGTTAATTAAACAAGTAAATATCCGGACACAGCCACGTGTAGAAATATTGCAAAAAAAAAAAAGAGAATATACATGTTTGAAATTTATTTATTTTATTCGTGCGTACGCTTTGTTTTGCAACCAGCTTTCACTTACACCCCTTTCTGGATCAGGTCACCACATGACACCAGGAAGCAACTCCTCTGTAACGTCCATGAAACACAAATGTCGTTGTAAGCCATGTTCAACCAGACTGCCGTCTTAGAGCTGGTTTTCTTACGTCAGGTCACTGCCTAACAAAAAGGTAGGTCTGTTATTTCTCAGCTTATTTTCAAATTCGAAATAACTGGTATACGGACGTATACGGTCGAGCAATTTTGTCGACAATTTTATTTTTATGTTTTAGCTCTGCGAAGAGCTTCCACGTGGGTGATTTGCGTCTCCTATACTGCAATAAAGGCTGCTTAGCTGTCGTATTCTTCCTCCAATGAAAATATTGCCCAAAACAGCTTTTATTGTACCTGTACCCCAATGGGTGTTTCCACCTTCGATTGCATTTAGGGATATTTCACCCCCACTCCCTGTCTGCTTCGAAGAAGGCCGTTGGCCCGAACAGACACCGCAAGCGGGACGTATATTGTGCACTTTAATTGCTTATAGATAGTTGGGGAACTACATCGTTACGTGGCTGCAGAAGTGATGAGGTGATCCATGGTTGATTGGAAGTGGTCTATTTACAAAGATATATAATGAACGTATTTACAGAATGTACAGCTGCCGTCACATCCTAACTAATTAGAACAAGGATCTGTGAATATCACATATTAGTTCTCTTACTGGCCTAATGACAGCCATTACCGGTTTACAAGAAGCTTTTTCTATTAGGGAGGACTCTTTTAAACGCACACCAAGGCCACCAGGCAGTTCCCGGAAGAAAAAATTCCTGTAAATTTACGAGACCGTGCTCCAATTACTTTTTACGGCACTTGTATGTGGCAGTCATAAGTTAGCGCGCGTAAGGACAAAGCAACTTCTTCGTCGTACTCATCGTCTTCTGTCTTGAGCCATGGCGGCATGGGACACATTGCCCGCCTATGTGTCCTGTGACATCACTGACGTCGCTTCAGGTCGAGGGCGACGTCGCGGTTGAAGCGACGGCGAGGTGACGACTGTGTTGCGGATGGGAAATGCGATGGAAATGTACGGCAAGGAATCGCTTGCGGCCACGGAGTACGGTGACAGGATTGCTCATGCCTGGTCCGCAGCACGGATGTCTTCAGCGATGCCAAGCGTCGAAGGTTGTCGAAGCCACATCGGACGAGAGGGTTGGGGACACATCTGCGGTTTGTCTCGTCAAGGCTGGTCTCGCTGGCTAGGGGCACGGAGTGGGGTGTGGTCGTGGTGTGGGGCTTCCCGACATGGGCCAAGTACCATCGATGATCGCGTCCAGGCCGAGACGGCACGAAGCTGTGGCCAGGGATGCTATTCCAGAAGGCCCGAGATTGGGCGGAACTCGGAAGACGGGAGCTCTGGCGGCGCCCACGTATCGGGATGATAATATTTCGGGGCGGACTTCAAGCGCTTTAAAAATGCGACTCATCTGATTTGATGCTTATTGGAATAATGAAACCGGTCCAGGGCAGCGCGATCCAAGGAGGCACGACTAGGGCGTGGCGCATTTTTCACTGCGTTCTCTCGCTCCACTGCTGCACTGGTGGCTACTGTGGGTAAGCAAATCCAACTACTTTACATTATCACGCTTTTATTTTATTAATGTGTATTTCACTACAAAGTTCATTTTTTATTTTAGGCGCTAACATGAGCTTTTCATTTGAAATTAGTCCTAAGTAGCAGCTTCTGCCCATGTCTGTGGTTGGCGGCAGACAATGAAATCAGTGACTAAGGCTGACTGGCAAAAAAAAAAAAAGAAAAAAAGAAAGCGGGTGATGGAAACGCGCCACAGTTAAATTGCTGCTCGATGTTTTGAAACCCTCCGTTCATTTTTCTATACAAAATTTCCTAGGGGCACTGAAGTCTGCTTACGTGATTTGAAGGCGAAAGCTTGGCGATACTTTTGAACTTCCTATACTTATTAACAAGTGATACATTGTACTTGCGATAATGCTTAAATGATATATTGCAGTTGCGTATTTTTCCTCGCTTTCATTTCTGTCTTCTGCATGAATTTTGGCATTACTTCGACCGGCTTCTTTTCTGCTATGTCGTGTTTGCATCAGTTTCTTCTCTTTAGGAGGAGGAGGGAGGAATGCCTTTAATGAATGAAGAGAAGTCAGCCTGGCAGCGAGCTTGGCTTGCTACTCCACATGAACATGAGATGTGCGAAAGTGAAAGGAAACGAAGACACAAAAACTCATACAGACACTACAAAAGCAAATAAGCACACAAACTGACAAATGCAGGATCACGCACACGGCGCACAAACAGAAGTGAAGTTAAGGCACACATTCACAGAGTTTCGTTCAGGCCGGAGTCACGGAGAAATGACACCAAAGCCCGTGTACTCCGTGTTGCCGCGGCAGTTGAGTGCCAAGGACCAATGGCGTCACAAATCTTCAATGGTGCATCAGCGCGCAGTCTCAAAGTTGTCTTCCAGGTTAGCCGCGGGGTGTCATAACGGGGACACACACGCAGAACATGTTCTATGTCCTCACGGACACTGCATACTTGACAGTGAGGGGAGGCAACTCGGCGCGTCTTGTGCAAGTAGTGGCTGGTAAAAGCGACGTTGAGGCGAATGCGGTGAACGACTGCTTCGTCGCGCTTTCTCAGGCCACACGGCATTCGAAAAGTGCAGGCGGGATCAATTGTGTATAGTGGCTGATAATTTTTTCTCCCGTCCGTCCATATGGAGAGTTGTGACTGCCACGCCACGGAGTACGCAAGTGTCGCGGCGTCACGTCTAGAGAAAGGAATCGGGATGATGACACTAGATTGGGTGTGGGCCGCGCAAGCTGTTTCGTCGGCCACCACATTCCCATTCACCCCACAATGTCCAGGTAGCCACTGTAACACTACATCGTGAAGCATTCTTTAATTTAGTAGTGAACTCGCCTGCAAGAAGACTGGCACACACTACAGCGTCCCTATAACCGGGGTTCTGCACGGCTGGTGTGCACCTGTCCTCCTCATGTGCCGTCACGTTCACGTGTCACGTGGCACGAGCTATTCTACAACTTTTACCTTTCCGATTCACAGTTTTGTGAATTTGAAAACCAGGCCCATTAGTTCCTCAAAGCTCCCAATGGCGGGCAAGTCACACAAGTGGGCATGTGCTACGAAGAAACGAATAGCAACAACCACAGCTTTTTAAATTTCTTTCCTTTATTTCGCTTTGCTCTTCACAGCTCTTGTTCGACAAAGCGCTCTACAATGAGCTCGAAATTCCTCCTTTGCTGAAGAAAAAGATCTGTCGCGGTAGATACATACCTGCCACGACCGCGAACAATTAACCGTGCGGCAGCAGCCGCCACCACGAGCGCCCCGAGTTCAACTCGGCCAAGCAATGTCAATCCCGAGTTTCCTACGAGTTCTCGTGTCAAACACACCCAGCCCATTCGTGCGTGCGGCGTACTGACCGAAGCCCCACCCAACCATGGCATCCACGTCGCTGGCGGGGTAACGTTGCAGCCACGAAGTCACTTGCATTTGATGTTCCAGTGACAAAGCTTAGCATCAAACAATGACCGAACGAGGTCCCCAGTCCATCGTCAGTCAAATGCCGCCCGAGTCGTGGGGGTGTTCAGCCCGAACGAAGTGTTCGCTCTAGTCCGAACAATAGGAGCGGCCAAACGACAAGATTTTCCCGCTGAATTCGCTCCTTCATACACAGTGAAAACACAATCGATGACAGATGACACGATTTCTAACGTCTGAAACGCACTCGTTAATTTTTACGCACGCTCATCACACGCGGCATTGGGCTATTTCTGATACTACGACCGCCGTCCGCACGTAAACAAAGCCGGTCACATTTAACACAGTCGGGAGAAAGGCGCGTTTTTTTCCGCTACAGTGAACTCCTTCGCTGACTTGGTTTGGGCTTGCGCTGAGCTGCACTGGAGCCACCCTCAAACCACGTAGCAAGCACAATTCAGCGGAAGAACAGAACACCGAGAAAATCGAAGCCGCCCCGCGCAGCTTTTAGAGGGCGGAGCTTTAAAAGAAGGCTGGGTCCAGGCCGGAGTTTTAAAACAAATAGCTGGGTTATCTACTTTACGCAACGGGGTGTATATTGCAACTCGATTCTAGACAGCGCTGCTCGCGGATGTTCGCACAAGCCGAGCTCTTTCAACGTGAGCAGCCCCGACGGGGCGCGCTGATAATGCCAAGTCTGCCCCGCGCGATAGCGCCGGTTTCGCTCGAGGTTTATAGGATGCTCTGCTATCCCTACTTTGTTAAAGGAGCCATGAAGAGAAAATGCAAGTTGGTTTTATTCGTAGGATTTCGTGTTTTATAGTGCCCCCAGCGCTTCTCCGGATACAAACGGTGCTTCATTTAAACAATTTAGGTTAAATTTTGATTTTCCCTCTCAATCGTGCGTTTTCGTGGTCCCAAATGACATCACAGGAACCGACCGCTCTGCAGCCTAGAATACCTTCATTCACGCATCCGCCGTACAGGGTAGAGACACGTATACGCTGGCGCCGCCATTTTTGGTTGCTCGCTCGCCGCCGAAGCAAGTCATTGTGTCAAAACCGCGCTAAAATTATTGCCGCAACGCGGTTTACTGAAGAAGTTTTAATCATATTGTCTGTTTCGCGTTGCTAGGTCTCGTGGGAAACGAAAAGAATAACGCGTTGAGCCCGTTGGCCCAATTGCGGCGGCACGGGACCGTTCAAAGGTTGTCTCCACCCTGTACAGCGGTGTTGGTTTGTTCCCGCGTTTCTTTACGTTTCGTAACCTAGATGGCGCCACCATACCGTGGCAAGCGTTTGGTTTGTTTTTGCCCGCATTTAAACCTGGCTTGTTTTTGTTCTGGGAGAAAATATTCGTTCCCTGAAACAGTGCTCGCTCGACAAATGGGGTCACGTAAGACACCGTTGCTTGCGTCAATCGGCCAGTGTCGTCTGAGACAACCCCAAGCCCCGTAGTGCTGTGCAGCTAAACCAAGCATGCTGTGCGCAGTACGAACAGCAGAACGCATCAGTACTTCTATGTTTACATGTGCTTTCGTAACTTCCACTGTTTGTCCCATCATTCTTATTGCTTTGTAAAGAATGTGCCCTAAATTTAAGCGCAAATCGCTCGTTCGTCTAGTTTGTAAGCTCTACCTAATTTGCGTCTGCTTCTGCCAGCCTCCGCCAATCGCAGAGCTTAGCTCATGTGACATCATAGGTTCTGTTGCGGGAAATGAGCTGGTGGGTCGCATGACCATTCCCGTTTTTCCTAATTATGTAGCTTATTTGAGCGAAGTTTACGTTAAAAGTGATGTCAGTATGATTCTAACGAGACAATCTTTTGAATGAACCAAACTTGTGTTTTCTCTTCATGGCTCCTTTAACTCTAGCAGCTGGAAACTCGGGAGCGAGCTACCGCGGGCCTGCTGGAATAGCGCCCCGGGTTGGGGATGGTCGACCGGTACACTCCACCAAATGTTACGGGAAAGCAGACTTATATGATGCTGGTGTATTTGAGGAAACCACAGAAGCCTTGGCAGACCGAAGCTCGCAATAGTCGATCAGGCTCCATTATCCTCTTCCTCCTCTTTTCCTTATGGAGCGCCGGACACGATGGCCATTCTCTTCGTCTTGACTGGCCGCCAGCTGTGTACATGACCCAGCTACTGGAGCGCATAGCCTAGCTACATAGCCTCTCGCAACAGTCGTTATTATATTGCAGACTAATTCTGCTGCAGACCAACGTCACACCAGAAAAATATTGTCAGGCTGAGAGCCTTAACTGTGCTGGTTGCGTAAAAGAACAAAAAGAAACATGTTGAGCGTTTGTTTAACGAGTCACGCAGAAAAATTCTGGATTCTTTAACGACGAAAAGACAAATGTGTACGGAATCAGTGTAACAGCAAGGCATACCGCACTCCCTTAAACGATCGATCGTGCAATATCGAATTCCCTCGAGAAATTGGTACCTCTGAACTCGGCAAACGCATTTCTCAAGGGCGTTTCCTGTGACGTGAAGGCATCGATCGGTCGCTATTAACCTGTCACATACGTACGTGAATACCCCAGCCGTGGCGTTATTAATCGACTCGGCCATTGTACTGACTGCTACCTCTGGTATAAAGAACTTCCCACGCGTATGTATGTATGTATGTATGTATGTATGTATGTATGTATGTATGTATGTATGTATGTATGTATGTATGTATGTATGTATGTATGTATGTATGTATGTATGTATGTATGTATGTATGTATGTATGTATGTATGTGCAAATAAATAAATAAATAAATATGCAGGTTCAAATTTTGTCAAACTGCGTATTTTTATATGACAATTTTTTTAAAGCGTCACTCCTTTTTGACCATTTTCTCAACAAATTTGTGTGGAACAACACATTCTGTGCAAACGAAAATGATGCAGACGTCCTTTTACTTTCCCTTAAAAGTGGTCCAAACTGCAATAACCGAGCGTTTTAATGCAGTTTCTTGGTGCGAATTTTTTTCGCACACTAGTTGTGATATCCATATCTGGGCATGCTTTTTCTCGGCTTCTGTCGTTTTCTTCGCTATTCTCCTTGGCTTTGATTCCTGCTTTGATTCCCGCCGCCCCCTTCACCGGCGTGTCCCTAATCCTTGCCTTTTCTTGAAGAAATATCGCTGTACTCAGCACAAGGGAAGAAAGAAATAACTTGAGACAAACCATTCGTACCGAACCGCGCGAAGGCATTAAAAAAATGAAACAGTTTATCTGCCCTTGCTGCCGTCATCTTTTGGAAAAGCGAAGCAGGAGTGCCCATTGTCGGCCCGAGACGCCGTTCAGGAAACGATTGCTTTCTGTCACGACACAAGCACCTCGTCGCAACTTGTTGCTTCGGTCTGCCTGTCGTTGCTTCGGCCTTCTCACTCAGATGCATTGCTTAGAACGATGTCTTTTTAAAACTATGCACTTCAGCCCGTCGAAGTTCCAGGAACTTCTTTGCTTACCATGCCTGAATTGCGGCTCAGTGCGGAACTCGGCTCCTTAAAACTATTCTGTTGCCGCCTGACATGCGCGCATTCCCGTCCCCTGCCTCCCCTCTTTCCGCTCGCCTTGCAGAAAGGACAGATTGTGACGCCACTACAGTGGATGAAAAAGGAAGGTAAAAGGACAAAACAAGGGGCGGAAAAGGGAAGCGTTCCATTACCTCTAACGCTGTTGTCAGCCGTCGACAGAAGCTTCAACGGGGGACGTCGGAAAACCCTCGTCTTCACAACAATCATTGACTTCATCGTGAAACGTGCGTCCAGGACATCGCTGCTCCATCGAGCCTTGTCAAGGAGGCTCCACGGAGCAGCGATGCAGGCGTTCCGAAGAACACGGCGTCGAGGCGGTGCGGGGAAGAACCCAGCCCTATTAATATCAGAGCCCTGTCAGAAGCACCCCTGGTCTGCCAAGCTCAGCCTGCGTTCAACAATAAACAGGGGACACACGGCGGTGCTGTTCCCCGCTGTGCAATCTTGTTTGAGAAGCGTAGGATGCCAGCATTGCCCGCAAGAGGCTTTTTTTATAAGGATGATGACATGGCTCATCGTGTTTTACCAGGACAGAACAGATGCCCGCGGAAAATTTTGCAGCATAGATGAATTGATGAGCGCTTTGCGTTAGCTTACGTGAGCATTGAATAAATACGAGCGGCCTGGATAGAAACAGCCCGCCCGAATTAGCCTTTGCTAGCACTGATATAGCTTGTACACGAGTTAGGTGCATAATTTTTCATTTGAGCAAGCGTTATTAGTGACCCTTGATATTAAAGAAAAAGAAGCAACTGCTCAGACAAAATGACCACAACAAGAAGGCCAGGTCGCAGACAAAAACGCAGACGAAGCGTTCAAAACAGTCTGCATCACGTGACAAATCATAATTCCTTTGGAAACTGAGCGGCTTAAAGAAACATTCCGTGTGAGGGTGCATACACTGCGGCTGCGAGAATTTCAAATCTATTATTTCGAAGCTTCAGCGGATTCAGAGAGGTGCGCAGGCTTTCTTGAGTTTCTTCAGCCGTGTTTATGCAGCGTGTTTTTGGAATCGCCTTCTCTCAGATGGGGTTCTAAGCAAGAGGAAACCTTCGGGTCTCTTGGAGTCTAGATTACAGGGGTTCGAGGCAACAAGCTGTCGATCGTTTAGTTGTTTACCGTAATAATTTACCTTTGAACGGCATAAATTACTCTGCGTTTACCCGGAACACTTCAATTGTTTGGCGCGTCATGGGTGGGCGCCAATTATCGATGAGCGAAAGCAGCAAAACTTTACTTATTCTTTAAGAAACACACTGGCATTGCTAGTTGCTTCTGGAAGAAGAGCAAGGTTAAATTCATCTAGCTAGAAACAGGGAAGGAGAAACAAACGCTAAAGCTGCATGCACCACCGAAATATAAACCAGCTAGAAATGACCTGAAGTAATAATGGCGTCTTGTGGAGGGGAGAAGAGGTAGGCAAATTATAGCAGCAATAACCATGATGCCTAATGCATAAGGGTTACTCGGCATACGAAGAAACAAAGACAATCAAACGGTGAACGTCCTTACGTAAGCAAAAAAACTCAAACAGTCCGCATTTCCTTCTGCTTTTTTTATCGCTTGTTTACACGGAAGTGAAAAGTGGTGCTTTCATCAGCGCCTAAAAGAAGACAGGCTTTCAGCAAGGCACAGAGCACAGAACTCCGAACTTCGTTTACCGAACACAGGCGCAGACTTCATCGTTCTTTCACTTTTTTTTCCGGGATAACGCGAGGTTACGTTCAATCGCTGACCAGAGCCGCAGGGTCTGGAGTCGACGAAAGGAGACATCGCGAACAGTGTACTGGCGAAGGGCCGCAAAGAGAGTCCATAACGAAGCGCCCAGAGGTGGAGTAGAAAAAGTGTGGTCAGGATATAAAAGCGAAATCGCGCCTTTTAGTCTCTCGCTCTAAGCCGCAGCTGCTCACCGTTATTGCTGCCTCGCTGCCCAGAGAGCCTTTTTTAGCATGCTTTTTACTGCCCGCCTTCCTTACTCAACCTTTTTGTTTCATTTCCGCAGTAATATCAGCAGTGCTATTCCTGGGAGGTATGGAATCATGCGCGGTGGTTCTGTTTCGTGTTCCCAAAGCGCTGGGTCATGCCTACGAAGCCTTTAGGGAGAGAGGAAAAAAAGGCGAAACTGGGGCCGGTACCAATGGCCGTAATCGAAAACCAGGGATGAAAGTAATATTGGGGCTGCGAAGTCAAGCCGCGGTGTATATCGAGCCCGGATAGGTTTTTGGGCTCGGCGCGCAGCAGAAGTTGGGGTTGTAATAAAACGGGCGCTGCGAAAGTAATCGGATAGGACGACATGCTCTCCGCGAGAAAGAAATGCAAATGAGGAAGCAACACGTCGCCGCGTCGGCCGGCCTTCCGGACACCGGAAAACGGGAGTGACGTGTATATTACTTTACCGCGAAAGAGCCCCGGGACAGAAGTTGAAAAAAAAAAAAAGAGAAAAAACTGAGGGGAAATTTTTCAGGCGTTTAGTTCTTTGGGGGATGTAAGAATTAAAAGCGGTAGCTCTGGCGGCAAGTTCGTCGCAACGTTTCCGAGGTATTGGACGTTAGCTGGTCTAAAATATCCTGACGAAACCTTTTGCTTTCTTACACTATCCGAGATACTCTTGTTCTGAAGCAAAAAATTCTTCGCACGTACTTATGCAAGTACAGTGCTTGTTAAGATTTCTAAACGACGCTCACTACAGCTTTGTCTCAAAAACTGCAGTGCGGAACACCAAGTCCTGAGCGTCGGCATTATGTTCTCCGCCGGAAAGCTAGCAAAATCATTTTTCATTGTTCTAGACTACACTTGGGGAAACAGGGGCGTATAGCAAGCAGGTTCTGTGGGAATTTTCGAACCTAACTAATTAGCAAAGTGGCCTAGAAACTTTTGTCAGACGCTGTCCATACATTGGTCGCTCTTAATCGCTATCGTCATCATCATCATCACGAACCGCTACTCGCATTAGCGATGAGCTGAATAAGTTCCATGGCCTCGATCCCTTCCCCATAAGGGACACTGGACAAAGAACAGACAATGGAGTGAAATGGCGCGATTACTGTCTTCTTGAAGAGCGGGGGTATTATCTCTTTCTTCCAGAAGGACGGTTATGTGTCGTCCAGTGAACTGGGGAGCGGAATCGTACTCCGTATCCGTAGGAAAGGACACAACAAGTCTCCTAGGGCAGGTTTTGGTAGGGCGTTCGTGTTTGAGTGCGTATGAATAGACCCACCGTATGTTTAGAGTTGTTCGTTTTCAGGTAAAACCTGATTTTACCCGATTCTTACGCCCCGAAGATATTTCCAAAGAATCGGGTTAAACCGGATGTCTCCCCGAATGGATCTTTTCTGCACAATTGTGGGCTGAGGGTCCGCCGTTCTCAACCAGCACTTGCTGTAAGCAATCTCTACAAACACAGCTTTCGAACTCATTGAGTATTGGCATGACTGTACCGCTCACTACCCCAGGCTTGCAAATGCGGGACTGAAATTGCTGTGCCTAGCTAACAGAAGCTGTGGTGTCGAGAGAGCTTTCTCGCAGCTGAGGTACGTTCCGATCGGGCAGGTCTCGAACGGAGACCGACATGTTGCGATTGCAGACGATAATGTATGCAAAGAAGGATGTGAAAAACATCGATGACCAGCTTTTCGTGAGTAAATTGTTTCATTTCTTAAAAGTTATCAATGTTCCTTACTCTCATCATTACTGATTCATTTCCGAACAAACACCAAATTTCTGAGAGTATTTGCTATACTCGGTGACAACTTAAGAACGGCACCGGAAGTTGCCCTGTTCCTTATCACCGTAGCCGGATGTTTCTCCACGCGGCGAAAGTAGGGCGTTACTGGGAATATTTTGAACATGGCGTGAGCCGTTCCCGTGATTTTTTGGACTTAATATGCTTATAAACGACTCCAGTGACGACAAACAAACTGCGTGAGACCGGGCAGACGATATCACGCATTCATAGCAAACCCCTTTCAAAACGCGCGCGCACTGACGTCACAAGTCCGGCGCTTTGGCGGAGTGATACACTACATGAGGTGGTGCCGTTCTTGAGTTGTAACCGAGTATAAAAAACCCTGACGTCCCCCCGATTACCAACTTGAAACAAACACAAAATTTAAAAGCTCGTGACACCTTTCGATAAAATAAACTCAGCTTATTACATAGCACGTCTGTAGACGTAACACGAAAAAAAAAAAACGGAATTTGGAATTATTTTACAAAAAACCCTGATTTATTTCTGATTATCAGTTTGAAAAATACCATCTGATTTTCACTCCCCGATTAAAAAAAAATCAAACCCGAAATCAAACAACCCTACGTATATTCCATTGTCTCTACATGCATGCTTCCACCGATTCCTCCAAAGAGCAAGTTAACTGTGATTTTTAACATTTCATTTGATGACGTAATGTTGTTAGGCAAAGAATTTATGTTTGCCCAATGCAGGATAAACAATAGTGTAATTACAAAAAATTCTTTCGTGATATCGAGAAAGGGGAAAGAGTTAACACATTGATAACTATGTCTTAGTTCTGACCCATATTATGCCACTCCTGCCCGTATTACGTCCCTGCAGCGCGGAATTAGAAAAAAAAAATTCAATTTTCCCGCTTTATTTTTCGCTTAATAAACATATTTCGCAGCCGGAGTGGCACTCAGTAAGTTACCGAAGGCTAGTTGTTTCAAACTAAGCGAAGTTTTATTTGGTCGTTACGACTGACCCCTTTAACGTCGTTAGACACCAAAGCACAAAGCGTTGGCCTATACACGTTTACGGATATGTGATGCTTAATGGGTATGCAACACTATGGAAGTTTTCGCGCACACACAGAACACAAAGACTACTCGACCAACCAGAAGCTAAAGCAAGTAAAAATAGTCGACGGCTTGTGTCGCACGCCTTCTTAAAATTCCGCTGCCTCTAGGCGAAGTTTTTTTACAGATGGCTTGATCATTACAGCCTTTTATGTTTCGTGTTGTAGTAGCGCTCCGAGCGTGTCGACAAAAAGTTACAACGATTCACCGGGTTGTGGTCGGGAGCATGATACGGGCACTTTTCTTTCTCCGTCGCCGTCAGCAGTCTACCAAACGCACCGCGTGGAAAAGCTCTCAAACAAAAAGCAGTGACTCCAAAAACTCGACTCAAAGAAAAAAAAAAAGAAAAAGAAAAACGAAACGATGTTCGGCACTCAATTTACCCTTCCCAGCGTATACGCTAAGTCGTCAGAACGCCCAACAGAAAAAGAAACTAGACAATCGACGAAGAACAAGCCCCAGGGAAACTAAGGCAGCAGAGAAGTAAAGCTTCAGACAACGATCACGCCGAAGCAAAAACGATGAGAGGGAAATAATTGCCCCGAATTGTTGGAGGCAACGCATCGCAGCGCATCGGACGAGGAGAAAAGAGAATGCACCCGTTGCTTCCTAAAGCGGATTCTTGCGTCTAATCTATTTTTGGACTCGGCTGGAACAAAATTTCCCCATCGAGCAGCAGCATTGTGTATTTGCACTCCACGTGCCTTTATTCTTCTCTTTCCCCAGTGGAGGTTTATTCCTGCACGCTGAGTTTCTTCTTCCTACGGTGGCGCTTTCGCTCCTTGTCCGCGTTCCTCCTATCACAGAGCCCTTTGAAATGAACTCGCTTGAGAGACGTAAGTAAACTCGCAGCCTCGAGCAGTGCGACGTGTTTCGGGCTTTCCGTGGGGAAAACTAACGTGCGCTTCCTCCGCCAGTTTATTGACTTTCCTTGTTTTTCGCTTTCTTGTTTTTTGCAAAAGTTTCGCTTCTTACAGCCTAGAGGGAGTACAATGCCGAAATAAGAGCCCCGAGAAATGAAGATGTCAAGTGAGTTGGAA
The DNA here is from genome assembly GCF_048455015.1 of Haemaphysalis longicornis. NCBI lineage: Eukaryota > Metazoa > Arthropoda > Arachnida > Ixodida > Ixodidae > Haemaphysalis > Haemaphysalis longicornis. The sequence goes on along the minus strand of NW_027526361.1, from coordinate 50,575,665 downwards.
GGCAGAAATGTCCCCACGCATGCCGCGCTAGTTTCTTGAAGACTTGATACCTACTATATACATCCTGACAAGTGTTTTAATAACAGGATACGAAAATAATAATTTGTCTAAAGAACTGTTTTCAATGCATTGGGGTCTGTCTGCTTTTGCTAGTAGCACCGTATATAGCATTAAAAAGGATGGTAGGTTGTGTGTGTTGGTACGAATTTACTGTCAGAGGCTGATTCCACCATTTTTTTGCGTCGGTCGAACGAGAAAGGCCGCTCTCCTCATTTAAGCCTACCCTCTCCCTTCGGCCACCCGTATGCCTCCGGCGCTTCCCGTTTTGATACGAGGTGAAGTAAGAAGACCACTGACGAAGATCGGGCCGCGAACTCCAAGCGTAAGCACGATGCCCGTCGGGACCCTGTATTGAGCGAGCGAGAGAGAGAAAACACTTTATTGGCTGAGGAAGCGAGGCGGAAAACGCAAGACGTCGGCGTGGATACAATCCCGCTAACGCTTCTCCGACGCGACGGCACGGTTTGAGAGAAAGTTTGTGGTTAGCAGACCACCTTCAAACAGATACGCTGGTCATCCATCTTCACAGAGTAGAATGACACTGAATTTTTGGTTCAACAACGCAATTTGTACGAGCACCCATCTCATCTTCTTCGTTTTTCTTCGTCTAAGTTGGTCTGTTAAAGAAAAAAAAAAGAACGTCGTATATTGTGGTCACGAGACTACGGAGGTCAAGGGAGGAAGGATGTAGAAGGAAGGCAGGAACGGTAACCTGGCTAGAGCCTAGTTTGCAATCCTGCACGTGGGAAAGGGAACGTAGACAAAAAAGAGAAAGGAGAGAACAAAGAAAAGTTGGATCAGACAGGTATGGCCAGCGGTGAAGCACTAAACGTTCAAGTTCAGTGAATGCCACTGAAGGCTTTCAGTCTATAGTCTGGTGTTTAAGTTCGTCGCCCTTGGAAAACGTAAGGGTTCCTTAGTCGCCTTCTGAGGGGATGGCAGAGAAGGCCAGTGACACAGAATCTTCTCCTCCGAAAATGACCGTCGAGAGTCCAGGTTCCTCACTGCTGACGACAGCTTCTTTCTTTCAGGCGATTAGCCCGGGCACTCGCATAAAACGTGGCGTATCGTCTCCGGCGTGCCGCACGTTTCGCCCTCCTCACTTGCTGTCATTACTATTAAGTATGAGTAAGCATTTGTGAATGCCACCCCCAGCCAGAGACAGCACAGAAGAGTTGAGTCACAACATGGGCGGCTGGGTGAAAGGGGACGTTGCAGGTGCGGGTCAAGGGCTCCAATACGTGCAACAGAGGAATTCACACGGAGGCCAAAGGGCGCATGAATCTAATAGGGAAGTATTTCGGGGGTAACGACAATGTTTTAGATGCGGAGCGTCTTATGCTCGGGGGTATGTCCCGCGGCGTCGGCGGTGGTCCGGCGTCCGCACACCACCGTTTCTTGGCCAATCCCCCCCGTCTTATACTCGGGGGTATGTCCCGCGGCGTCGGCGGTGGTCCGGCGTCCGCACACCACCTTTTCTTGGCCAATCCCCCACGTGGGTACGGGCTATAGTAGAGGAACAACAACAACAACAACAACAACTCCGGTTGTGCTTGCGCTTGACTCCGTGATTCTTCAGATGAAGTAGGATGGAAGCAACAGCCCCGCCAGTGAGTGTGCTGACGCAATTAAGTGAGAGCATCAGCGCAAACACTAACAGCAATTACACCCAACTGCAATCCACGGAACGTGTATCGATCTCTTCTTTACCAACTGCAACGGCGACGACTACATACAACCGCTGCTACGAGATCCACTGACTGTGCACTACAGCGACCATAAGGCCGTCATACTCAAAGTAAGAAGACGTGCAAGCCTAAATAAAGACCTTTAGATACCACTTCAATCTCGCCTCACTCGCGTATATACGCATACAATAAGGAAAATTACACCCATCTCCCCGAAGGGAACCATGAGTAGGATATATGAGCATTACGGGGTTCACTACATTTCCACCAAATTTGGCTAACAAACATAATGGAAAAGCAAATGGAACCCCCATGACGCTCCGCATCCTACTCATGGTTCCCTTCGGGGAGATGGGTGTAATTTTTTTTGTTTGCAGTAGAAATACATTGAGGGATGCGCAAAGAACAATAGATATGGGAAAATTAAAATCAGCGTATCGCATTGATAAAACTCACTAACGCTCTCCAGACAGACCAGGCCGGCATCTGATCACAACCATTGGCGGATCCAGAGGGGGGGTCCGGATGTCCTGACCCCTCCCTTAATTTGTGAATTTAAACCTCCAAGAAGATGACCACTCAGGTCGCAGAAAAAGGTGAATTGATGACTGGTTGTATTCCTTGTGTTTTTGCTTTCCCGAAATTTCAGTTAATAAATAAGGCTCCTCCTACTCCTCCTGCTCATCATCATCATCACTGATAGGAGCTGACCCCCCTCTCAGAAAAAGCCTGGATCCGCCCCTGATCACAACACCCTCAGTAGATGTGTGCCGACACAGCTACCAGCCGGCTGGCCCCCTGAGCAGAACACAGTTCTCCCACTGTCTCGACAAAACAAACTACAGTAGTCACGGGAATGCTCGATTACTCGTTCTATCTGTATAAAGTTCGTGTACGTTACGCTTTTCTCAGAACTACGGCTCCTATTAAACCCTTTTTTCCTATTCATTCTTTTTTCTTCGTCGTGGCTACATCCGTCCGACTTGCTGCCCCGGCTTCTCATTTCCCGCGTCCGTTAGCTGTAATGATTTCTCTCCGGAAAGCCAGCTTATCCCGCTCTCCATCCGAATCTCTCCCGTTCTCCCGCCTGTTCCCCTTGTTTTATCACTCAGTTCTGCTGCGGCCCGCTTCCTACCTCTGTTCCCGTTTATACGCCCTCAAACCGCGTTCCCTCCTGTCCGCGAGGCTGTACGCTACTGCGGCGCCGTTTATATGCGTTTTAACGCTGCGCGCCGCTGACAGACCGGTAGATTTCCTGCTTTCAGCCGAGCGCATTTAATGGAAGGAGTCCCAGTGCGGCGGCGAGGCAACCGCGGTTCCCTGCTCGGATGTTTATGTATTCACGCTCGCAGTGCGTTAAGGTTGTTCTTTTTATTTCCGCTCGCGCGGCAGCACTCCACACGTGTCTGCGTTCCACTCGTGCATTGTTTCTGGGTGCTTTGCTCCCTGCCGACTCGAACAACACACGCTTGAAGGGGAATAAACGTGGTTCACAGAAAAATATGAAAATAGAGAGAAAAAACAAAACGAATCAAGAGAAGTGCGGTGGTACGAAGAATGTACGTCGCTCTCATTAGCTGCAAACGTGGAAGGCTTTGGTGCGAGGGCTTTGTGCCCGTCGGAGCTGCCAGGAATAACCATTACGGGGCCTCGTGTGACGATCCCGCGCGAACGGATAGGCCGGGGCGTCGACGTGTTTGTGAGCGTTTTCGCGGTGGTTGCGCCTTCACGGCCGGTCTGGCGATTTGTATAGTCGCACTTGTTTTGTGCGCCCTTACGAAACCGAGGGGCTGTCAGTACTGAAGACAAAGGTAGCATCACGCGGTTTGGGGGTCCAGGTGTTGACGCGCCTACGGCAAGTGTTTGCACCCGCTAGCACGGTTTCAGCAGCAGGTGCTTGAACCTTCGCGTTGTTTGCGACGGGCCATGACGGCTGTGCAACCTCAAGACGAAAACCCAACCTGCGAATTGGTGGTCTAATCCTTCGGTATAAATGCCGTATATCTATGTATATCTATATAGACATATAGTATAAGTAAAAAGTCGGATACACAGCAAGAAGAATAATAAAGAAGGTTTACTCACATAGCGGCAATGGGGCTTTACAGTTACATGATTTACATGATCTACAGTTTCATGATTGCCTTCATAAGAGCACAGTTACATCAAAATCATGTAACTGTACTTTGATGAAGGCAAGACCCATTGCCGCTACGTGAGTAAACCTTCTTTGTTATTGTTCTTGCTGTGTATCTGACTCTCTACTTATACTATGTCTGCACGCGCTTTGTGAGTTTTCTCTTTCTCTAGATTTACACACACACACACACACACACACACACACACACACACACACACACACACACATATATATATATATATATATATATATATATATATATATATATATATATATATATATATATATATATATATATATATATATATATATATGTATATATATATATATATATATATATATATATATATATATATATATATATATATATATATATATATATATATATATATATATATATATATATATATATATATATATATATATATGGGACCGGGGTTCGGTCCCACTCTGGGCGCGTGTTTTTCTTTTTTTCTTTCTCATGTAATTAATAAAAAATAGCAATGTAACGTCACTAACGGTAAAAAATAGTCTAACCATTCCCCTATTGCCTTCTTTGGCGTTGTAGACTGCCGGCGGCCTTTCTTTCTGTATTTCCTAACGAGCCCCTCATTTCCAAAACCCTATATATATATATATATATATATATATATATATATATATATATATATATATATATATATATATGTGTGTGTGTGTGTGTGTGTGTGTGTGTGTGTGTGTGTGTGTGTGTGTGTGTGTGTGTGTATGTGTGTGTCCGCACGGAAATTACTGATTGTTTTGCCTGCAAAAGCAGGAGCACGGCCATCTCTCTGGAACGGTATTTCAAATGGAATGTGTTTCGGTGCCTATGCCGCACCAATTGAGCAACACGTAAGCATGTCGCAAACGCAACGGCTGTACTCCCGCAGGCGTGGCTCATTTCTTTTTCCAGTCTGCCGCATTGTCTGCAATCCGATTTCTTTTTGTTTCTGGATAGAGGGAGAAAAAAAAAAAACACTGGGTGGCGCAGCGCAGTTGCTGGAGCCATGCACATCACGTTTGCACAACTACGGTCGGGACTCCGTGCCGTGGATACCTAATTAGCCGTCCGTCTCTGGCCTCTCATCTTTCACTTAGCAGCATCACTTTTTGTTCCTCTACTTTCCAGATTTTTTCCTGTGTGTCCAAATTTTCCGCCCGCCCCTCGAGAGGCAGCAATTACCTCATTACGTTCTACGCGTCCGCTGAAGAACTTATCTTCTGTCGATAACCGATGGGGACACTAAAACGTCGTTAAAGGACAAAGCATACGTTTTACAACACGACAAGGCAGAACGCGAGACACAATACGCGTAACTAGGAAAGCCTATAGTTTTAACTGCACGAGAAATGTACACAATGAGCAAGCAAAAAGGAAACATGAACCTTCTAATTAATGCAAATGATAATGACAAAGTGTCCTAAGAGCAGCCGGAAAGACTAATTGAAAAAAAAAATACACAATGACCTTTCCGCGAGGTCATTCGGAGAGGTGAGGCTGTCGGTAACATTCCGTAGTGTTGATCGTATCACAGTGCCAGAAATCGTCGTTAATATTTGCTTGGCCCTGGCTGGTACACGTCACGATCGCCAACAAGGCAGGCCGAGCACTGCTTTGCGCACCACGCAAAAATTGGGACACTGCTTACACAAATTTGCCCTGCTTGATATGGAGCCGACGTCGACGATTTTCGAACCTGCCTGTATTCTCAAAGTTCTCGGAACTGGTGACCTTCCTCTACCAGTTTGCCGCCGTTTTCTGAGGTGGCAACTATACTCGGTGACAACTTAAGAACGGCACCAGAAGTTGCCGCTGTGCCTTATCACCGTAGCCGGATGTTTCTCCGCGCGGCGCAAGTAGGGCGTTACTGGGAATATTTTGAACATGGTGTGAGCCGTTCCCGTGATTTTGTGGACTTCATATGCTTATAAACGACTCCAGTGACGACAAACAAACTGCGTGAGACAAGGCAGACGGTATCACGCATTCATAGCAAACCCCTTTCAAAACGCGCGCGCATGTACGTCACGGGTCCGGTGCTTTGGCGGAGTGATACACTACATGAGGTGGTGCCGTTCTTGAGTTGTAACCGAGTATAGCGAGAACCGCTATGTGCTGATTTGAACAACATACCGATAAGGACGAAAGGAGCGGGTGGCAGAGTAGGAGAGAGGAAAAGTGTTCTGCCGCCCGTTCTGTTTTTAGTTAACTACGAGCGTCTTGAAGGATTTGGCGCCAAATTGTTTCGTCGCACATTCTTTTCATAGATAGAAACTTCATTGTTCATGGGATGGTAGGAACGGATCAGTCACCTCGGTCCAGGGAGCCGCTGAGGGCCCTGATGATGTGGGCCGCCAGTTCCCGTTGCTCTTGGAGACTCGCCGCAACAGCCAGCCACTTTCCGGTGTAGTTGTGTTTTTGGGTAGGGTTGTAAGGGCCCTCCCCGAGAATGTGGTCCTGAGCAGGGCGAATGAGGCCGTGCTGACAGAGTGGGACAGGGGTGTCAGGCGTGCGTTGGATTAAATGGAGCCAAGTCGGTGTGTGAAGTGAATGTGTTTGTGCCTGCCGAATGATTACTTGCTCGCGACGGGTAAGCCCGGAATGAAGGGGAGGGAACGTGCGGCGTATGCTTGGAATGTCTGCTAAGGTAGGGAGCGGAGGGGGAGGACAAGGATTTGTGTCGCGAGCGTCGACAGGGGCCCGGAGGAGAGCTTCGCGGGCAAGCTTATGAGCATGTTCGTTCCCTGCAACGTCTGCGTGACCAGAGATCCAGTGCACGTGAAAGTGCCCTTTAAACGTTGCTGAGGAAAGATAACGCAGAGGGGAAGGCGAGACCCTGGGCCAGGTGGTAGCATGCTGACATGGAATCGGTGTAGATGTTGGTCGTGCGGACGGGGGATTCTTTTGAGGTGGCCTGTGTTCCACTGTGCCCCCGTAAGCTCCGTTGGCACGACACAGTCTTCCAGCACTCTTGAATCCCAGTTTCGGAACAATTTCTCCGTGGTGCATCCGCGTCTCGCGCACGACCTTCCCTAACGCAGTCGTGAAAATTGCTTGGTGATATACCCACACATACCGTACTTACCCGATTCTAACGCGCACTTTCTTTCCGGAAAAATAGGTCGAAAAATCGCATGCGCGTTAGAATCGGATACGAAACCGAAACAGCGGAAATTTCGTCCCACCCATCGCCATCTCCATGTCAAGATGGCGCTAAAGCTTTTAGCAACGATTTTTCGGACGCAGGAAGCATAGGCGCCTAGGCTTTTCTATCGGCGTTCACACAAATCGTCAAATCGTTCCACTTGCGCGCTTGATAACAGCAATGGCAGCAGCGGCTCTCACGCGTTCAAAACGAGCGGTCGGCTAAAGCGTGCGCCTCTGGAGAAGCTCGCGGGATGGGCGTGCGAGGCGTGGGCCAAGATCCCATCGACCATGGTTGAACGTTAGTTCAGAAGTGTGGCATCGCGAACGTACTTGACGGCACCGAGGACGAGATGTTGTGGTCAGAGGAGAGCGACGAGGAGTGAGATGAGTGAGCTTACTTCGGTAAATAAATTACCCGTTTCTCTCGCATTCGCTTTTCTTGCTCACACAGTTCCGTTCGCGTTACAATCGGAGGTGCAAGTTTTTTCGGTTTCTTGTCAGGAAAATCGGGTGCGCGTTAGAATAGGGGGCGCGTTAGAATCGGTTAATTACGGTAACACACACACGCACATAAACACCAAACAAATAACAAAGGCTTAGAAGGAAAAGGCCTGCAGTATTTTAAAGCTAATTTTAACAGTAACGATACCATTGAAGTTTACAACTATGAAAGAAAACAAGGCGATTTGTGCTCTAAGGACTATCAGCTCCACTTACCACACGACATTTCAAACCCGAAAAAAATCTTCCACGCGGACGCTCAGGCGTGTCTGGCTCTGATCGGATCGGAAGCGTGCACGGTAATTACCCTTGCCTCACCCGGCGGCATCGGCTCATCAGCGTCCGAAACGCCTCCGTTTGAGGAGGAGGCAGGCCGCCACTGGAGTGGAAGTGACGGCTGAGCGGCACAATTTTCAAACACTAGCTTTTCAGCTGCAATCATACGCGCCTCCGACTTACCACTACCGCACTGCGCGCAAAATTTGCAAATTCTGAGGCGCTCAGTGTCGCTCAATCAACGAGAGTGCAACCGTAGCAACTGTCTTTGCATGTACAAAAATAATTTTGCGTATTTTATTGCTACATTTAGAAACGGAAAACAGTGCGGAAAGCAGTAGAGGTGAGTATTACCGAGAAGGAGGGGAAGGAATAAACTGTTATTGAATTCCAATCTGTTTCCGTGTGTGGAGGCAGACCAGTGGGGATACTCCTTAGTCCAGGAGTCCCTGGCTCTGGCTGGCAGTTTGGGCCCGTCTCACCAGGTTAAGCTGGGAGCCGGGTTCAGAGCTGGACAGCTGCGCCGCCCACTGTGAAGGGGAGGGGTGGGGATTGGGAGGGAGGCCGGGTCTGTGGGAGCATTCCCATGCGGTGTGGTAAAGAGTACCCCTTTCGGGCAAAACTTGCACTGTGGTGAGTGAGAGGTGGGGAAGATCAAATGCCAAAGTGTATTGTGAGGAAAGGAGCGGGTTTGAAGTTGACGGAGAGGGATTTCGTCAGCCTTTGTTAGAGACGGGTGAGGTGGAGGGAAGTTGCGGCGAGAGAGCTTACAATGTGTGAGAATGTCATCGTAGGTGAGTAAGGGGTGGGCATCCCGGGTGGGAGGAGGGAGGTCGGGGGCAATGGCCCGGTGTATCACTTCTCGGGCCACATCGTGCACCGCTTCATTGCCGGCCAACCCACAAGGGCCAGGAGTCCATAGAGTGTGGCACTCCTCGTAAAAATAAGTGGAGTGCTCAATGATGTGTAGGGCAGTGCGAGGAAGTAGACCTTTTTGAAGATGCGATGTCACAATTTTTCAGGCTACTGGGCTATTAAGCCAGTCAATTTTATCCTTTTTAAAGGGTAATCCTGCGTGTGGTTTGAATAATGAGCCACCTAGTTTCAAAACGAAAGCAAATTCTCTCAAGGGCTATTTTTAAACCAGTCACAAACGGGGGAAGGGAAAAGTGCACAATGTCTCACTTACACTTACACTTACACAAATTCTCACTTACACCTCACTTATGTTTTCCTTGCTAAGACATTTTATCAGTGGGCTTTTGATTAAACAATAGTTCTTCGTTTACGGAATGTCCTACGACTTTTGATTAAATAAATCGGACTGGTGACATCACCTCTGTGTCACATTTGCGGTTACAAGAGGACACTAAGCACAAGTTTTGCGTGTCTCCACACTTCTCCTCGGTGCGAATGACGGCGCGAAATTTACCAAGGGCGAGAAATCTCAGCAGGAAGGACTTTTGAGGCTTCTGGAACAGCAAAGAGTGCGGTGCGTGTTTTTAAAGCTATCGGGCGTTTCCTGAGAGACTCTGGACTAGACGTCACCTTGTGACTACCAGTCTCGTGATTTTTTTTTCAGTATATGTGTGTGCATGTGTTTGTCTTATGGTCTGTCTTTCTTTTTCCCTTTATTTTTGTTATTAAATTTCGTATTAGCTTTGAACCCTAATTACATGTTCACCAACCATCTGAAGTAGCAAACCCTGCATTATGGAGGGCTGACCGCTTCGGTCTCAATTACGATCTCTCTCTCTCTCTCTGTACGCGCATCGTGTAACGTGTTATGGAAGATTGACGGACGGGAAGATTTCTGGGTGATGTCGTCAAAGAGGCCTACGCGTTATAAAAGATCTCGGAGATCTGATCCCAGATACTGTTTCGCGCTTGGAATTATTGTGGAAGCCATGTTGTCGCCAGTCGAATGCGTCACTCAGGGATTGGTTTCACGAAGCATATCAGTTACGCATACCATTCTTCACTTTTATCGGCGTATCTGTAGCCACAGAAAGATTAAAACTAGGAGATTCGATGCAAGAGCAGTTGGGGGGGTGTTTCAGGGTCTCCTTAGTAGTATCGCAAACGCTTTTGTACCAGCTGCAACAGTAATGTATTTACGGCCACCTATAGTTACGCATACCCCAAATGCAAATTTTGTCATTAAAAAAAGCTGTAGCTAACCACACATTTCCTCCAGTTGATCTATATTATACCGTGTAGTAAAGCAATTTGCATAAAAACTGACTAAACTAGTCCGTTTTGAGGGGGATAAGTTATCTACACCTATGTGCTCTCGTCAACGTATACGGAGCCGCATGATATTTTAGCATTGTGGCAAAACCATGCAGGTTGCCAACTGAAGATTTCAGTAAAAACCTGTAATAGCCATTGACATGCAGTTTGGTGACGCCAGCCCGAGAAAATCGTACGCAAGAAGCACATACGTTTATAAAGCGCTGCTGAATACCACATTGGCTGCATGTGGTAACCCTTAGCTGGGTTTCAGAGTACGCATTACAGGCTTCATATTACAGGGCACGTATTTTTTGTGGCCGACCCTCCAGTGGTCGCGCTCTAAGATTAATAAATCGATTCGCTGATTGGTTGGTGCATATCCCAAAAATGCACAACGCGCAGTATCACGCGTAGCTATGCGCGCTGCAGCAGCGTAAGTTCCTGCTTATGAAGCGTTGCTCAATACATCACCGTGGCGTGGTCTACCGTACGGGTATGTATTCCTTTGTTGCTAGAACAACAGAGGCAACTGTCACGTATGCGCCTGGGCTTAGGATCTTCCGCATAACGTTCCATTTTGAGGTCTTACTCACGAACCGGCACCGACGAAGGATTAGTTTTTTTTTACAAAAATAACCGCCGTCGCCTCCCACCACCACATTCACAACTTTTACGCGACGAAGGAACCACTTTCGGCTCCTACAAACCAATTCGTATCACTATAACACCCTACTACACGCTATGTACCCCACCCAATAGCTAGCCCACCGCCTGCAACATCTGCCCCGTTGCTGGCATCTTATACCACCTGGAGGGAAATCTGGCGCCACTGTCTAGGGGAGCCGCGCTTCAGAGAGCGTTCCGTCATGTACCAGGCAGGCCCCTTCCACTTGTCCTTGGCATGGCTTACGACCAGGCTGGAAAGTTGCCTCTGGCTGCAAAAAAGCAACTATATTACTGCAGAAGATTAATCGAATTTGTTTTGTTATTATAAATTAAAGCTCCAGAAAGATTTATTTGTCAGGGATTATTTAGAAGCTTCATGCAAGATGAACAAAAAAAAAAAAAAACAATGTTACCCGTTTTTGTTGATTTTGGCTACGAGACAAAAAAGCAGCCATGCGGCTAACCAAGCCAAGTAGGCGAGGAACGTCGCTAGCTGCAATGGCGCCGTCCACGGCATCCCGCGATTGCAGCGCCAGATTTCGTTCTAGTATTACTAGTATGGGACTCTATGCGTCGGCCAGCCTTCTCACTTCTAGCTGGCGCCGTGCGGCACAAGCTAGAAAGAGAACAATTAGGTGGTGAGACATGGAACAACTTTAGTGCAGAGAACGCTGAAACGCACGAGGGCCAAGTCTGCGTATGTGCTTTGGATGGAAACGTCATGGCTTCCCATCGCGATATTTTCCTGCTTTATTGCGTGTGTGTAGTGTTGGTTTCATGCATCCAACACAAAACCGGTTTCTAGCTTCCGAGTACGGAGTCCCGAGTTGTCTTCAAGCTGCTCACATATCCACTCAATTCATTTGGCCAATGACCACGGCAACTTCGATCAGAGACTCTTCACCAATTCCAATTTCTATAATGCTTTCGCGTTCAAAGCACACAAGCAGACTTAAGTGACACAGTAATATTGTTATTTGGGAATCCTCTAATGCAATACGTCGAAGTGGGGAGTGAAACAAAAATGAGCGAAAAGTAGCCTATAAACAAATAAGTAGAACCGATTACAATGGCACAAAAGACTGCACTGCACGGTGTGATCAAAGGGGTGTAGCCAAAGATGTAATGATTGCACAGGTCAGACGCGGTCCGACAACGCTGGTTGCATCACGCTTGCGCAGTGGGCTTTGCTATGGCGAGCCTAATTGTCGGCGAGCCTAATTGTCTGGCCCCAGTTACTCAACCACGGTGGCAAGTGAAAATGCTCCCCTGTCCCCCTCTTACGCAGCCTTCGGCGAAACGTGCATCGTGATGATGGCAACGAACGGCGTACGCCATACTCGCGATGACAAACGGTGCATCGCAGGCTCTCCCGACGGCCCCCGAAAGCAGAAGTACCACCTTATTAACTATTGATTAATGTCGCCATTAGCAGTCATAGCGGATTGGGAATAAAGGTGCGAACGTGCGAAGTAGCAGCACAACACTCTAGCCAACAAGCCACTCGTCGAGTGCTACACCGACCCCATTACGCCCACAGCTTGGCTTTGCCGATGAACTTACGTTCACATAAACCGACTGCATGCGTAAATCTTCGAAGGCAAATGAATTCAAGGTTTCCCGTATATGATGCCAGTTTATATATCAGAAACAGCGCCCTTAATCGTGAGTGTCGACATGGTTGCACAGCGCGGAAGACGAGCGCAGAAGTAAGGAAATAACGCGTGAAGGGGAAATCGAACAGCGATTTCCATTCGGGACCACAAATCAAACAGGCACCATGCATCACGTGTCGTAACAAATGGCAACGTCAGATAAAGCCCAGCGTTGCCCTTTTATTTTTATTTACGTGTATTTTATGTCAGACTTCGCCGGAGAATGCTGCAGCATTGCAATGAATCAACCTTGTGGATGTTTAGCGTGAGCGCTGCTTTTGTTTCGTGTTTGGTTGCTCTTGTGTGTCTCCGTCTGCCTTTGGCAGGGCTCACAGCTGGCGCCAGAGCGAGCCGTGGCCTACAGATTTGTTTCGATGTGCGTGCTCCGTCTTCGTTTGTTTCTCCTGTCTTCCTTTGCCCGGCTGCCGGTAGCTGAAGTGTCTCCACACTGCAGACGGCGGGTGATCCATCCGTCAGCTCTAGGACGGTCGCAGCTAGGGCCCTCCGTATACTTGCTCTGAAAAAAAAAAAAAAAAAAAACAATTTCTCAATCGTTTACAGAAGAATTCACATGTGCACGTATTGGTGCCCTTGACCCGCACCTGCAACGTCCCTTTTTACCAAGCCTCCCACGGTGTGACGCAACTCTTCTTTGCCGCCTCTGGCTGGGGGTGGCATTCACAAATGCTTACTCATACTTATTAGGAACGGCAGCAAGTGACGAGGGCGAGACGTGCGGCATGCCGGAGACGATACGCCACGTTTTATGCCAGTGCCCAAAATAAGTTGTCATCAGCACTGAAGAACCGGGACTCTCGGCGGTCATTTTCGGAGGAGAAGATTCTGTGTCACTGGCCTTCTCTGTCATCCGCTCAAAAGGCGATTCAGGAACTCTTACGCGTTCTACGGGCGACGAACTTAAACACCAGACTTTAGACTGAAAGCCTCCAGTGGCAATTACTGAACTTGAACGCTTAGTGCTTCAGCGCTGGGCATACCTGTCTGCTCCAACTTTTCTTCATTCTCTCAGTTCTTGTTCTTGCCTATTTTCTCTTTCCCACGTGCAGGATTGCAAACTAGGCTCTAGCCAGGTTAACTTTCCTGTCATCCTTCCTTCCTTCCTTCGTCGCCATCCTAATAGCAGCACCCGTCGAGCAAATCCGCGCCACTCTAGTCACAAAACGGCAAATTTTAAATGTAATCATCGCTTAAAAGAAAAAAAAGGCTGGCTAATTCTTCGAAAATTTCAGTGTCTCTAACTATGATAGCATTCGCGATATGGTGGAGATTCCGCAGCGCTTACGGCATGGACGTGTAATCCACGAGGATGGGATTCGGCATAACAGAGTCTGAAGGGGAAGATGAAGGTACTGTCTTTATGCCTCCTCTGATTTCCCAGCCCGCAATATCTCGGAACGGAAGAAGAAAGCACGCACAGGGGATCGGTGCCACCGATGCGGGGTGGTTTCGGTACTCTTGTCTTCTTCTCTCAGCCTCGTCCGTCTCCCACCATTAGGCAGGATTCGTTTCCGTCACTGTAACCGTGAATTGCGAGAACAACGGACATTTTGAAACCAACGAATACATGTCCACCCGTTATGTGGTGCTATCGTTTCTGACGGTCATTTTAAAAACCGTTCCAAAAGTATACCCTTCTCAGTGACGTTATCAGCCGCGTACAACGATCAGCTACGACGTACTGGTTGCCAGTGTCCACGCCTCGAGCTACTTTAAAACCGAGTATCTAATTAGGGGGAAGAAGTCAGTGGAAGATATTAGCCGCTCGTCTAATAACATGAGTTCAGCACGTGGCTGGTTATGAGTTGAAAGAATTATTGATTGTAGGATTAAAGAAGGACCGGAAGTTCGGAGACACAAGGTGTATTCAACCGCGATAACATGCGTGGTGGATAAAACCACCCTGTTGGACTTCAGAGCCTCTTACCTGCGGACTCACATGTGACGCCGTTAGCTTGGCGCTTGGTTTCTCCAAGCCTTTCCGCGACATTTTTTTTTACTCTTTATTGTTATTTTTTACTCAACGTCAGGTAAACATTGGTTGTAAAATGTTGAATGCCTACAAATGTTAAAAACTGCATTAGCGGGATGCTGCCAGGGGACCGTGCTAGAGCCCGTCAAAAGAAAAGATGTCGCCCGTGCGCAAAAGCGTTGAAACGAGAAAACGTTGCCCCGATAAAACAAGATACACACACGGACCGTTTCACGTTTTACTATTTTATGTTTCACAACATACTAACAAGACATCTGTGTGTGGAAGAACGGCGGCTATTGAGAAGGCGCCCGGATTTCACGTTTCTTGTTGCAACCCTTGAGGGTTTGCTAAGGCCCTGCGTAACAAAAATCTGTGGGTGAAACTCGACGGCCTGGAAAATTTGGTGAGACGCCGCTACATGCATGTAAGTGTCATACCAGGCGTATACTGGTTACAGGGTCACTACACGGCTATGCATAGGCCTACACGAACAATGGCCTAGTCTTGCGGTTTTTTGCCCATGCTCGCGTGACTGAATCTTCACATGTTGGGTATGAGACGTTTGCGCATGACTGTAGCACTGCAGCCACGGGGATGTGGTCACAAAAATGGTCGGGTTCATGTTCCGCATATATCAAAATGCCATTGAAGATATATCTACAAGAATGGGCGCAGTTATGTTAAGCTGAACTTTAACAAAACCACCTTCTCTTAACAGGCTTTGTTTTTCATTGAGACAGGAGATGACGAAAAACCCGTAAGAAAGACGAGAAAAGATAAGAAAAAAATTGTGAAGTACTGTCAGCAGCTAAATACTAACAAGAAACAAAATAACTAAGGAAAAAAACAGGATAACAATAGGAAAAAACAGATAGGAGAGACCGAGGTAATAGGCTGCCTAGAATTCACCTAATGAAAACGTGCATGGTGGTCGCTGTAAACCAACGGCACAATTTATATCCACTAAAATAACGTTCTACAGTCAGCAGAGACATCATTCGGTCTGCTCATTCATTCATTGTGTTAGGTTGCTGCCAATCGCTAGTCAGGCTAAGGGCTGGTGTCGGTGCGAGAAAAACACCTACAAATTTACTGTAGTGCGGATAAGAAAAAACAACAACAACCACACAAGCAATAAGAAGTGTTTAAAGAATTGCGATCCTAGAACCAGCTTGTTCAGCCACAAGAGATAATCGCAGGAAGATGGCATCGTCAACGTGCCAGCGGTGTAGCCGGTAAGCGACTGTGCTATTCACAACGACATTAGTAAGGGAACGGCCGTGCTGGCATGGAAATTCCTCTGCGCCCATTGTGTCACATGGCTAAAAAATTGGTCAATTTCGCGACAACTGGAACGAACGTGTTGAGCCTAATAGTGGTCCCCCACAGCAGAGTTAGCGGGGGAATATTCCGGCGCTCTGAAGTCTCGCTCGGAACCCCTGGGCACAAGCCGGGAATTCCGGGAGCGCTCCAGAAAGAGAATGCTGCTAAAGAGAGAGAGAGAGAGAGAGAGAGAGAGAGAGAGAGAGAGAGAGAGAGAGAGAGAGAGAGAGAGAGAGAGAGAGAGAGAGAGAGAGAGAGAGAGAGAGAGAGAGAGAGAGAGAGAGAGAGAGAGAGAGAGAGAGGTGGGGGGGAGTAGTATTGTAGTAAGTATTGTTGAATAAGGCGGACTTAGCCTTGCATAGCTGCCGGCAATTGCTCCGCCTAATCGTCTCCAATACCATATCAAATCTCTCAAAGTCATAACACATCACTTAGTTCTAAAATAACAGACACGCAATGTCACCACACCTCACTTAGTCCTGTGGACTGCAAGAATCCGAGTAGAAGATGAGACACATCTCTTCGCACAATCCAGTGGTCCCTAGGAAAAATAATGTCCTCCGATGTAGCATGGGGCACTCCTAACTTCTGGAGATCACGAAAAAAGTTCGTCCGCTCAGGGTTGGTTTTGGAGCAGTTCATAATGAAGTGATCAATGTCACCAGTCACACTGCATCGAGGGGCACAAATGGGATGAAACAATGTTGATTTTATGTAGCCAAGCTGGTGTACGGGCTGAGTCTGTTCTTACGCGGTGGAGCAGACAGGCTTCGGCTCTTTTCAGGCCCTTCGTCACGACTGGTTGATGTACTGGTCGCCACAGCTGCCTAAAGTGCTCGCGAACGGTCTGTTTCTGTATGCGTTGGAAATCGCACCGCGTTTGCACCGTCCTTGTAGAAGATAAGGCGTCCTTGGCTAAGCTGTCAGCATGTTCGTTTCCCGCTACACCGACGTGCGACGGGATCCACTGGAATTGCACGGTGAAGCCTTCATGCTTAAGCCGTTTTAGTAGAAGTAGGGATCGCTGACAGGTCTTTTCAACAGGTATACCCCGCTGCAATAGGTGAAGGGCTGACTTTGAATCGCTGAATATTGTGACTTTTTGCCTTTCAAAGAATGACAGTTGGCGCAACGCAGCTTCTATAGCAACACACTCACTCGCTGTAGATGAAACAAAAGGCGTCACCCTGGCAGCCCACGAAATATTCAAACTGGGTATGAAAAAAGCCCCCGCGCACACCCCACTTTTTGCGTCAACCGATCCATCAGTGTATATGTGCAGAGAGTCCCCGTATTCCCGTTCCAAATGCTCCAGCACCAGCGATCGTGCTTCAGCAATAGGTGTACAACGCTTCGAGCGCATATGAGGGATGGTCAATGCACAATCCACACTCTCGTGGGACCAAGGCGGGTCCAAAGTAGCCCTTTTCCCAGGCCATTTGGGACACAGCACTCAAGAGTGTTTAGTGTTGCATAAGCACGAGACTCTACCCTTAATCGTAGATGCCGCAGTAATGCTAAGCCAGCACTTGTTTCTCCGAGGCGCAGCACTTGCATAAGCAAACGTTGAGACGCCTGAAGACGAAGGGGTGTTGACTGCGCCTCATGGATGATCTTGTTGTTTCCAGCTGCTTGAGGGACGCCAAGAGACAGCCTAAGCCCTTTCCTGTGCAAGGATTCCAACCGCTCGTATTGTGTCTCTGAAGGCGATATGAGAGGCAGCTGATAAAGCATGCGGTTCAAGATCAAGGCTTCGTGCAACTTGACCATAGAGGTTGGTGATTTCCCCACGTCACACCGGCAATTCTCCGCAGTACATTAAGTCTGGGCGCCACAGAGGAAACCATAGAGTCGACGGCCTTTCGCCAATTCAACCTATGGTCGACGCTGAAGAGTCATCGGTCAAAAGTTCGTATGTCAATATATGCGGATGACATCTGCATCTGGCTCACCGGATACCAGACAAAGCGATTGCGTGTAATAGCACAACATGCTGTTTCATCTGTTCAAGCGTATCTTTCAACAGTAGGGCTGACTATATCAGAGGAGAAATCGTGTTTGTTCTATTTCCTGGTGTACGACGCCGGTCTGCGCGTCTCAGGATAGAACTCAATGGCATCCCCATCCGCCAAGCTAATCATGTTCGATTTCTAGGTGGGGGGGGAGACATTTGGCAGAGCTATACAGAACACAGCATTAGAGGCCCGGCTCATTTTTCCTTGCCACGTGGCGGTAGAAAGGTCCCCGTTATGCAAAATAACGCGACGGAGAGCTCTCAATCTTGTGAGTACGAAGAGCCGGACGTTGACACTGCCCACATTCCACCGGAAAGAGGGCATTGCTGCTGTTCTATAAATGAAGTGCATTCCGACGCCTCCAACGGGCCGGACGCGACCGTTGCATTCCGCCGTGCAAAACGAGATACGTTCGCCTCTCGCCGTGGAGCTCGCCGCGTGCCGGGTTGGGATACAGGGTCAGCCGCTGGCTCGCTGGCAAACAGCGTTCGGTCGCTCGGAAGTTATTCTGATGGACTCCGACCGGTGGCTGGCGCAACACACAGCATGCTTGCATATCGTTCGCCCGTCGGGAGGCGAGCGGGAAGACACATTTGTTCAGGCATGCGCTGCGTTCGGACAGCGCGCTCGCGGGCCTCATTCAATCACTCCGCGCCGGCGCGATGCCGCCGGGACGTGTGTTCCGCCACGGGGCAATTATGTGCAAAAAAAAAAAAAAAAAGGCCTCGCTACATCTTCCCTTGGAAGAAACGGCGTGATATCCATCACGTGCCCTGTCTTATATCGGAAGAACCAGATTTGTATATTTCTTTATAACTACGTGCCATTTCTGAATTTTTATAAATGTGAGGCATTTTGCTGACACCTCATGCCCTCTTTTGGGTACTTGAGTGAGCGATGCCTCAATGTGAGAAGCGGGAAATGTCTGGCCAATGGTTTACAGAATATGGATAAACCAGCCATACGCAACTTGTCAGTAATGGTGTAATACGAAGGGGAATTGCCATGACAACACTGCTCGTCGGCTCCTGTCCAAGATAAAATTCGTTAGAGTGGGGAGGATTGTAGCCCGATAGATGCTGTAGTGTTTTAGGTTTATATGCCTAACTATTGCCCTTATTCCAATTCGTTCCTGTCGTTCCTGTTTGCTATGTTGGATTATATGCTAAGGCACTTCCCTGCCGCGAATAAGGTTCCGGGCTTAATTTTTCCTGAGTGTAGCTGCTGTATTTCTGATATTGATGAGACCCGAGACTGAAGGTCCACATGTACGTAATGCTGGAATACGTACCGAATAATCTAGAATGATTCCTTTGATTCCTTTGAAATTCCTTTGACAACCCTTTACACAGTGACCCTCATACGTTAAGCTTCGGTGGACAAGGGACCTTATTCATAAAATAGCTTTGTAATATCACAGTGGATGATGCGTTCTTCTATCTCCCTCTCTATCTCTGACCCAAACACAGGCACTCACACCGCACACACATAAACTGTTTCTCTCCGTGGTCATTGCGCCGCTATTTTCCTAGCCTGCGCCAACGTACAGAACATTCAAAATTATTTTTTTTTATTTTTAAGAATTTATCTTCATGATGGTCAGCGCAACCCAAAGCAGACAACAAGAGTCTGTAGACACAAGCAGAAAATTTGGGTAAACAATTCAAAACTTCTCTTTGGGTAAACAATTCAAAACTTCTCTTATTCCCTCCTCGCCAAGCCTTGCCGAAACAACCCTAGAGGGCACAAGCGTTTGGTTTTCTTTTATGGTGTAAAGGTTTCCTAAAACTTTTACAGAAGCAGAATTATTGGCATTTCACTGGTACCACAGATTTGGTAGTTCGAAGAAGCATTATGAATTTTTCTTATCTTCTATCATTTCGTAGACGGGTGTGGGGTGGCAGATAATGAGGGCGAAAAGAGAATAAACGTTTATTCGAGCAAAAGGTGGGGGCTGAGCCACAATGATTTAATAAAATTCTTAAAGAACGCACCGCATATATTTCAGAGTGGTAGTTACTAGTCGCCTTTGAGGTTATCTTAGCCGTATGTAACAATGCCTTTAGAAAATAATGTTTTTTTTAGGGAAGAATTATTGTAGCTTACTTGGTGCACCGAAAGGCTAGAAACATAATGTATGAAATCTTGCGCCGAAAAGGAATCGCTATACATCCTGTATTCAGCGTACAGTTACCAGTAATGTTCTTACGCATAAGGTCTTTCCATCCCGGTTACGTCGTCCATGCCTTGGACCTGTAGTTGTATTTACGGCACTTCATCAGTTGATTGGTGTCCCAAAATTAGGATCGACGAATTGTTTGCCATAGCGGGCTATAAGATACTAACTCATAAGAAATTTCACAGCCACTTTCTTTAAGCATTAAGACACATATGCAGCAACCTGTGTAATATGCCTAGTAAGAAAATCTTCAACTACGTCATCGTTGTTTGGATTAAAAATGTCAAACATAACACATGAAAAATCTCGCGACGCCATAAGCCACTTATATAGCGCAAAAAAGCTATAATTTGACCATTCTACTAAGTGATCTGACGCAGGAATTGGTGATACTAAAATATTTATTACTCATTGTAACTCGGAAACTGTCATTAGGAAAATTTTTTGATTGATTGATTGATTGTAGGGTATAACGCGCCGGCGCAACGCAGGCGATGAGGCACGCCGTAGTGGAGGACTCCGGATTAATTTTGACCACCTGGGGATCTTTAACGTGCGCCGAAATCTCGTACACACGGGCGTTTTTGCTTTTCGCCTCCATCAGAAAAGCGGCCTCCGCGGCCGGGAATCGAACCCGCGACCTCGTGCTCAGCAGCGCAACGCCTTAGCCACTGAGCCACCGCGGCGGGTAGGAAAATTTTTTGATGACGATAATCAAAGCACTCTTTGACCGTATCAAAGATAAACATCTTTTTAATACTTTTTTGTGACTGTGTTTTCATCCGGATAAGAGAAACACCCGGCTTAAAGCACAGGTCAGTGAAGCACAGCAAAACCGTAACACACATTTTGTCCCATGGGATGCGAAAGACGCTTGTTCGGGTTTTTTGTGCCTTTAGTTACCGTACAAACGACCGCAGGACGACACAAGCAAGAAAACATTAGAAGCATGTCACGCGTAAATGGAAGCCTCATGGCGGATTTGCATAAGGAAGTGGAACGTGGAAATACGCGCTTTCCTAAAGCGACTTATAAGCATCGGGAGACTTAAAAGCGCAAGAAATTTGCTTTTGCAAACGTCGAGCGGAAAAGTTTACCATGTAATGCATACGACAGCAAACAGGTAGTTTATCCGCCAGGAATAAGAAGCCTGTTGATTATGTCCAACCATTCCATGTTGTGTCAGCAAAGCTATGATCTGCTCTCTAAATTACCAAACACACGGGCGAACAGTTTTTCTCTTATACTGCATGACACAACAGCTCACAGTGGAGCGGAGGAGCGGATTTTTCAATTAGACCGAAGAGGTCAGCCTTTCGCGGTGCTGGACTGGCTACTTCACAGTGTTGGTAAATATACGACGAGCGTTAAATTCTTTAAAAAAATAGTAACTAAAAACAGTTGCACAAATACAAGCATACACATACGCACGCGCGCTCCACGGTACACGTCCGGGCAAAGCGTATTGCAGAAGGAATTTTTGAGGCACAAGCTCCTGATCTTTGTGCCTCTACACGTTGGCTTTTCCTGGGTGCTTGGGAGGCCCAGAACACAATATCTGGTTTTGTCTCTCCCGCTCCGCCTGAAAGAGTGCGTGCAAGCGTGCAAGTGCATAGACTCCCTTTATTCTCTGGTCGGCCACTACCGCTTTAGCCTGTTTGTATGCATGATAAATAATGGTCCGCGCGGTGTACCGAAGCTCGGAATGTCCAGTGACCGCAGATCACGGTTTGCTCGACATAACTCATGTTGGCGGTAGACCATGTTTTGGCAACACCGCGAACTCTAACTTGCCAAAGTTCTGAATGAGAACAGAATGTTTGGGTAGATAAAAGTGTCACAAGTGCTTCTTGTAAATATCGGTCAAAGCGTGTCAAGAGGAGACACAGCGGCCTATCTTAACGCTAGCGCATCGGAGTCGTGTTTTTTTGGTGGGCAGGAAAGGATGGGGGGGGGGGAGAAATGTAGCGCCCCGAACGCATGCGAGCGCGCGTGCGTGTGCGCGCTACCCGGCTAAAGTAGTAGTAGTAAAGTCCTTTATTGGGAAGGGACGGCCGGTTGGCCAGAGGGGGGAAATGGGAATAGCAGGGAGGGAGGATTAACACTTCTTGAATCTTCAAGGGCCGTAGAGGATCTAATTGTCCATTGAGGGTCTAATTGTCCAGTTTGAGGGACCAAATGGGTTGTAGGCCCCGGCTCACACTACTCGAGCCAGACCGCTCTCAAGGGAAAAAGTGCCTAGCGCGGCAAGGAATTGGGGGTCATGGTATGGGGGATGAGCGGGTGAAGAACCATTTGGGAGCGCATTTTCGATAATATATCGATGGTCCGAGAATGCAGTGCAGTGCCAGATTAAATGGTTTAGGTCCGCGATAGAAGTCGCTGAACAGTGCGGACAACGTGGGGGTAGTGACGTCCCAGGGTGATTCCATTTGTATATTATGTGAGGAGTGACAGCAGCGTTCGCAAGAGTCTTATTAATGAAAATTTCGGCTGGGCGTGGCAGGGAAACGGCTAAAGCCATATACGACGGTTAAACAGCCCACGCAGAATAAGTAAGGCTAATACAAGTACACACGCCGACTATTTTCACCAGCACTGAAGCTAAAAAAAAAACATTTGCTTGCTTTCAATATGTCACAAAAGGGATGCTAAAAGGCGGCAAAGTGGACTGAAGTTAACTAACGTTTGGGCTTGGGCTAGTTGGTTCATCATTAAACTGTGAAACAGCGCTTAAACGAAGACAGTAAGAGAAGACACAACACTCGTGTCTGTGTCTTCTCTTACTGTCTTTGTTTAAGCGCTGTTTCACAGTTCAATGACTGAAGTTCTCACGAGCTACAACCAAGAATTGACGCTGGTATGCCGGCTCACTGACGTTCACACAGGTCGCATGGGAAAGGCTGGTGACCGCTGTCGGCTGTTTCAGCCTTGATAAGGCGAGTCCGTATCTGGGCTTGGAGGCACAAAAGAAGTCACAAATTGTTTGTTATGACTGATCACCACCTTTTATTCAAAAGTTTACTTTCATAGCTATAGTAATAAAAAAATGTATGTAAACATGATGTTAAATTTATTTTATGCATGTTCACGCAAGCTGGCGGGTTTAAGCAGTTCTACGCACCCACGTCAACCCGACGAAATTTCTAAAACCGGTTTTGGCCGAGTGTCCTCTCGTGAGCTTTTATGAGGAGCTGTTATCGTTAAGGAGCTCATGCCGCAGAAAATCCGGTGAGAGGGCCGCGACAAAAAATGGGGGAACGGAAAGTTTCCACCAGTCGCGGGTACCGTTGAGTGGCGCTGCGATACTGACATCATCGTTCGTCTGTAGCATCACCTACGGGCCACTGTTTGGCGGGTATCTGTTCGGCCGCCGGGAAATAATACGTTGTGATAAATGCGCTACGACTCACCAGTGCAGAGAGCCCTTCCGAGCCTTGATCTTCTTCTATTGTGTATAACGCATTTACGACAGCTTCTGCTTGGAATTCCGTGCTCTACTCTTAAAGGAAGCGTAAGCATCTTTTTAAGTTTTTATTGCTCTCTGGCGGCTGACATAAAGAACGTCCCGGGGGCTTCGCAAAAGCGGCGGGAAGCTCTTTCATATGCCAGAGGGCTACATGTGCCCTCGCCCCACTGCATTCGCGCAATCCCTCGCATTCGTACGAGCTTTGGGACAGAGCTCTGACCAGCTCCGACTTCATTGATCAGCGCCTGCTGTGTTGAGAACTGTTGAGGGTGGAAGAGCTCAAGGAGTCTTGGACTGAGGACTCCTTCCCATTGCTTTTCGCAACAAACATGTTTATTCTCGCTCTCTCTCTGGCATAATGTAACCCCTTAAACACGCGGAAAGGAAATCATGGGGGTTAGGCCAATCCGCAACTTACAATAAAAGTGTTTCGCAACTTCGATTGGCTGAATAAGGAGAGAAAAAAAAAAACGTTTGGTCATATAAGCCATGGCTTAAGATGACATAGAAGTGATGACTATTACGTAACACCAAATCGAACGCGATAAACTACAGCAGTCGCAGCAATGGCGGCGTGAAAGTACGAAAGGGCTGATACCAAACATTGCCAAATTCAACAAAGGCGTTGACCAGGAATTCTTTCCCGAACACATCGTCGGCCGTGGGAAACGTGACGGAGTGCCGCCGCCTCAGGCTATGGATGGAATACATTGCACGGAGTGCTGAGTCAGTATTCCCCCGAGACGCTTTTCCCCGGCCTTGCTCACGTATTCGCTCCTTGGCATTACCCCAACGTTTCCACTGATGCCTGCGACTTTGTGTTTCTCAGCAGTCGAGGTATTCACGTCCTTCAGCAGGTGCACGTAATTTTAGAGGTATACGGATTTATGTTGATATGACTGGTACACAAATAAAAAGAGATGAGCAGCTCTTATGTTGTGCACGAGACAGGGAAAAACGTAACCGTTAATCTCTCGTTCCTGAGGAACACTGCCATCACGTTCATACGCTCATGTGGGGCAGAGCCGTCGAGGAGAAGGAGACGGCATATGCAACAAAAAATGAAGGCAGCTTCAGAAGCTGCGATGGCGAGACAGGCAACCTGAGTGTTCTTTTGACAGATCAGAGGACTATGCAAGCAAGAGGAATAGAAAAGATGAGAGATCAGAGATCAAGAAGATTAGCGGATTACATGCAAGGCACTTGACACCGCACGATGCGAACATTTTCCTGAATTATACACACAAAACATCCCGCTCCACCCATCGGACTTCTTGGCCGACAACTCAATGTTTTCTGTTAAACGGGGTTTAAAGACGATAGTCTTTCTTGCGCTACTTGAACGGGAAAATTTGGTCTGTCTGTCTGTCTGTCTGTCTGTCTGTCTGTCTGTCTGTCTGTCTTTCTGTCTGTCTGTCTGTCTGTCTGTCTGTCTGTCTGTCTGTCTGTCTGTCTGTCTGTCTGTCTGTCTGTCTGTCTGTCTGTCTGTCTGTCTGTCTGTCTGTCTGTCTGTCTGTCTGTCTGTCTGTCGATTCAGCCACCCGGAAACGGGAGGAACAGACACGCGGCCAATTTTTTGAGTTTTTAACAGACGGCAAATTCTGCAGCTTACACATCAAGCATGACCATCCTGGCCTTACACACCAGCTATCTTCACTGCCTTGCCTTTAGTTTCACTTTTGTCTTAACTGACAAACTTAGTATTTACATTTACATCATACTCGTCAATAACGTTTTGGCCTTGCGCATTAAACACCAACAATCATCATCATCATCCCCAAAAGTGGTTTCTGTAAGACTTACTGCACCGAAGTACTACACTTTCTAAGGGGATGCAGCCCGTATACAGCCCGCATGCAGCCCGTTGCAGGCTATTGCTGCAACTGAAAAAAAAAAACGCTTGCAAATAACGGCGAAAGTGCTGATGTGACGTCACTTAAGCACGTACACACTTCCCATATTTTGTAAACAGCGACAAATGAAAATACCTTGCGCAAGTCTTTAAGTTATCTGCTCTGCGTAGAGCAACAGCGTTTGGTTCGGGTATTTCGTGGCCGCTATATCTATGAACTGGACGCGCTTATTGACCACGCTCTGAAAGAATTTAAGATATTGAAACACAAGCTGAAAAGGTCAATGCAGGGGCCCGATAATAGAGTTGGCGACAGTAGTGAAGTAAAGCGGATAGGAGGATAGCATAGAACACACAAAATATGTATTTTTTAAAACAAAGGTTTCGTGGTCTTACTGATGGCGTTGTCATTACCAAAACACGCTGCAGTAATTGATTGATTGATTGATTGTAGGGTTTAACGCGCCGACGCAACGCAGGCGATGAGGCGCGCCGTAGTGGAGGGCTCCGGATTAATTTTGACCACCTGGGGATCTTTAACGTGCGCCGAAATCTCGTACACACGGGCGTTTTTGCTTTTCGCCTCCATCAGAAAAGCTACCGCCGCGGCCGGGAATCGAACCCGCGGCCTCGTGCTCAGCAGCGCAACGCCTTAGCCACTGAGCCACCGCGGCGGGGTACGCTGCAGTAATGCCAAATTTACACAATGTAAGGAGATGATGATGATGATGATGATGATGATAAAACAATAAAAATTCTTCCCGTGGTCGGAATCAAACCTGGGTCCATCGCATTGTGAAGCCGACTTCTATACGATTGCGCCATCATCGTATTAAGATCGTTCAGCATTTTCTTTGGGTTCGTTGCGCGGGCGTTGGCTTCGGACTTCGGCTGAGGTGCAATGGAGTTAGACGTTGGACTTTGACTCTTCGAATTTTGGACAAACCCGCCGTGGTAGCTCAGTGGCTAAGACGTTGTGCTGATGAGTCCAAGGACGAGGGTTCGATTCCCGACCGCGGCTGCCGCTGGTCTGATGGAGGCGAAAAGAAAAAAACGCCTAAGCGTTCGAGATTTCAGCGCACGTTAAAGATCCACGGGCGGTCAAAATTAATTCGGAGTCCTCCACTACGGCGCATCTCATAACCTGTGTAGTTTCGGCGCGTGAACCCCATCATGATGATCATGGATTTTGGACAACGGCGATGGTGGGGGGCGCTCGACTTTGCCGTGAGGGATTCGTTTGCTGTCCTCTGAGTTTGGACTTTGAGTCACAAGCAGTTTGCACATTGATCGTTGACGAAAAGACTTTTTGCCTCCCAGGCGGTTTGCACATTGATCATTGACGCTTTGATTTTGATTGCAGTGGCTTTGACTTTGGCACTTCACCATTTGACGTTCGCAGGCAAGAGAGCTTCGCGTTTAAACCATAATCGTTGTTGGGCGGAGGTGCTTCTGATTTTTTTACGTGCCGGTAATGCTGTAAATTAGAACGGCCGTCTTTAATGCAGATATGCTAGGTAATGGCGACGTGGGAAAGCAAGATCCATCAGTCACCCGATGCAACCGGTATGTTCTTAATATTCACACGATCGGGTATTCCAAAGACGCCACTCGGGGTTTTTCTAACTAAGCTGCAAGGAGATGCCTGTCTAATATTCATTGTTGGGTGAAACAAAGCTACATCTAGCGAAAAAAATATGCTTGAAGCAGAGGCTTGCCCCTGTTCATGCTGGAAACTAGCTTCCAGAAACTTGCAGAAACTCCGAAGTGGGAATTGCCCTGGATTTTTTATTTCAAGCGAAGATTGTTTTTTTTTGCATGTTTTCGTACAGCTTTGGACCTCAAAAGTCCAGAAAGAAAAAGTTACGCTGATAGTGCAAGCTTTTATTATTTTCAGGCACGACAGTTAATTAGGTCTTTAGGTAATGAATTTTTTCTTTTTTATTAAAATAATTTTTGTTTTTGTCGTAAAACCTATGAAATACTGATCTTACAAAAAATAGAAAGCTGGTAATCCAAGTATTTACACATTTACAGACATTTTGACAAACCAGAATTTCCGTTTCGTTACCAACCCTGTCGTCATACCCTGTGTCCACTGAAGCATCTTCTGTTTCATATCGTCCAGCTCCGCGAAAACGCAACAGTGGTGATGTCTATCGCAAGAGGCACCTTTGAACAACCCTCGCACAGAAAACTAGCCAGGGCCGAAAGGGTCAAGCCGCTGTGCTTACACATCGATCCCCTTGAAAGTCGGTTTCCCAAGCATCCGATATCGAGTAGGACGGTCAACGGCCTTTTATTAACTACTTTTGTAATACCCCATGTATTCTTATAAAACGTTGTACACCGAGCGACTTTGAAGTCGGCTTCACTGCTATACGAAAATGAATTGGTGGGGAGACATTTGAAAGCCGTATGAAATATTGCCCCTGGAGATAATTATCAGCGAACAGCCGTGCGAGAAGAGCTGTCAGTGTGGAAACGGAGCCACTCACTGCATATAGAGACATTCTCGAGTGGTACCGCATGAATCGCCGAACTTTCTCACCACCACACCCTAACCTAACTAGACAAGAAGCAGTGATTTATAGACAATTACAGACTTGTTCATTAATGACTCCAGTGGTAGCCAAACACATCTGCCCAGAGGTGTATGTTAGTGATATGTGTACACTATGCAACAGAGAGAGAGCCACCATGGCCCATATCCTATGGGATTGTGAAAATCACCCGCAAGAAGCCAGAAACACTACAATTCCGCCAAGATTCATGGACGCCATGAAGAATGGAAACTACGAAGACCAACTCCAGGCTGTTCAGCTGGCAATGGCTGGCCTCGAACGCCAACGGCCTGCAAGCGCCTCCTCCACGGAGGTTGTGAGCAGGCCTGGCAGGGGCTCAGCTATTGCGACGTACTAGCCGCGTCTTCACAGCAGGCTCTAATAAAGGTTGTTTCTCTCTCTCTCTGTCAGTGTGGGTCGTAATATCGTCGACTGTTCGTCTGTGATTTATTTTTAAATCTACCTCGTAAGTTTATAATATCGCTGCTTGAAATGGTGTAACGCGGGGTAAACTTCAAGAAACGTTTGACGGCATTTGTAGCCATCACAGTCTGAACATATTGTTCAAAGAAGAGTTGTCTTTAATGAGACACGGCAGTAATAAACGTTGGACAGACCCCGCTGGAAAGATGCCAAGGCCTTCCATTGCCTTGAAGTGTATATCTTGGCTGAATTAGCCTGGCTAATATTGCATGTTATCTTCAATATTATGTTTCATCTATCAGCACGAACATGCTTGTGTGAAATATCAAACAAAATAATTTATTAACAATTCCTTGCAATCCTAGACGCCTTTATTTCCTTGACAGGTTGTCTTGATATCAGGATGTTTATTGCTGAAAGCAGTAATTGGTAGTACCGAACGAATTTGCTTGGGGAATTTCAACAGATTCATCTAAGGTCGCATGCCATTTACGTTGCCAGTATTTTGTTTTTCACATTTGACGGTAAACCGTGGTGCTTTGTTCTTGGATTCAAACAAAGAAATGGCACCCATAAAAAAACACGTTTCAGAAAATTAAAGTGGCTAAACTGCACAAAATGGCTGGGATTCACAAATGGTTATTTTGCTGGGTCTATGGCTCAAAAATCTACATTTTTAATTGGGAGAGTGAAACAAGGTGGGAAAAACACCAAGCCGCCATCTCACTTAAACTTCCTAATAATTCTGATTCACTCAGAGAGTTGGTGGTTTTATATCTATGATCGCCCTTTTTCATTTTGAGACGAGCTAATGGTTAACCTCCAGGCCTCCCCGTCTTGCTTTTTCCTCTCTCTAATCCTCCCAAAGCACAAGCTAACGTACCCTTCAGCCGACCTTCAAAATAGTTTGAAACGCTTTCCGTAAAACTTATGTCTAAGAACAATCGACTTCAAAAAGTATTTAAGCTATCTGGCTAGCATAACAGGCTGTGGGGGTGTACAGGTGTAATTAAACAGTAAATGGAGAACATGTTCAGCATTTTAGGATAATTTCTCTCCTGTGAGCCTGTCAGCAATAGTTGCGTGTGTTCGGGCTCAATTTAGCTTAGAAGAGCTGTCTTGAAAGGTCACTTAAAGGCTGCTGGATAGGAACATGTTGGAAAAATTATCTTAAATTCTCTCACCCGTGCTTCGTTTACTTTTGATTGCACTGTACACCAGCTGACGTCATTTTTTCCCGCGTCATACGAGTGTAGTCGGTGGAAAAAAAGTATAAGGTCAATTCAAATCCTGGAGTTTACAGAACAAGGAATGCAAGTTGCGTGCAGGGCTGACGCTGCCTGAGAGTCTCTGGTGTTGTGGGGCTTCGTCCATTCGGTTACACAATAATCCCCAAAGAGGAGCTGACGCCGCAAGGCCTCCCGCACGCTCAGAAACGACAGCGGCCATTGGGAATTCACGCGTCTCGTTTCCTCGGGCTCTGTCGCGGAGCCGAGTGTGGGCGCAACAGACTTCCGAGCTTGTGAACGAAAAAGTTTTTCTCCGTCTAACCCGCCACACTGCAGCGGTGCTTCTATCCACGAGATCATCACTTATTCGGCCTTTCAGCTTTCGGGAGTACGCAGACGAAAAAACAAGCTAAGTGGGCGAGTGGAAATTTTATTTGGACTGTTTCGAGAGTCAAGGGAACTCGATTTAGCTGCCGCCCCGGCCGAAGCTAACCGCGGGTAACGCAAAACAGGGTTTTTGTTTAAACGAATTTTGCTGCCGACAACCTCGTCGCATTTCAATAATATTCCTGCTTGGTGGCTGGGCCTTGATTCCGACACCTACGCGATGCCATTAGGCCCCTCCAAAAGTTTAGCCCAAGAGTTCCACCCGAGAGTTTACGTTAAAATTTGGGTTTGCTTTCTATCGGCATTTAATACTGAAAGAAAAAGAACATTGAATGGCGCCTGCTTTTCGGTGACCTCCTTATAAATAAAAATAAGCAAGAAAAGAACAATGTAAGAGGAAAAAGCGTTGTACAAACATTTTATCAACCCGGAGTCTTTGCCCCTAATCTAAACAAGTCCCATCCATTAGCAGACGGGGTACGTGCAACGGGACTATCATTTACCGCTCAAGCTGATTTATGAGAGAGAGAGAGAGAGAGAGAGAGAGAGAGAGAGAGAGAGAGAGAGAGAGAGAGAGAGAGAGATCTCTATGATGTTAAACGGGGATTCTGGTGTTTTGTGTTCACAAAATAGGGGCTGTTTTAGCGACACGGATGTTGCTATGGCAACCATCTATTTTAGAATTGGTGTAGAGCGCAATTTTAAAATCATTCGGAAATGGCGCAGCAAGTTGAGATGCACCAAGTGCTGCCATGGTGATATCTATGACAGCTGATGTCGCGTAGTAGCGTTGCATAATTTTGTAACTTGCCTTAACACCATTCAATTTCCACTTTCTACTTTGTATCTCACATCTGAGCAGCGTTCTCTCTTCCTGATGCAGGGCTCCGACTTTGATCCCTTAATTAAAGGAGCCATGATGACAAAATACAAGTTTACTTCCTTAAAAAGACTGGTTTTTCCCGATATCAAGGATACTTATATTTTCGCAAGCTTTGAACAAATAATGGGGATATTACAGAAACAGAAGAAGCAGTTGCGGCTCCTCTGACACT